>NC_081575.1:106318100-106389255 GCF_022355385.1 Mustela nigripes | reverse complement strand
CTGTTCGGTTTTCACATTCCAGCTTAAACTCCAGAGACTTGCCTGTCTGATTCAGTATTCTGTTGTTTTAGTAAGACAGCCATTTATTGCTTTTCTAGTGTTTTCATCTGCAATGGTCTTGTCTTTCCACATAGCCCTAGGTTGCTCTAGGACTAGATTGAGTCTAGTACATTTTTACTTGACATAATGCTAAGAAAATAGAAAGTACTCAGTGGATACTTCTGGACTAAAACTTCTAGGACCTTGGTATTCAAAATGTGGCCGGAGGACCAGCAGCGTCAACATCACCTGGGAGCTTATAAGAACAGGTTAAATTTGTACTATTCTTTGGCTCTGCCCTACTTCTGATTTCTCCAGAAGGCCCATCCTATTAAACCAGTGCTTCTCAAGTGTTAATGTTTATAAATCACCAGGACTGGATCTTATTTAAATGCAGATTCTGACTCAGTGGGTCTGGGTGAGACCCAAGAGTCTGAATTTTCAGAAGTTCCCAGATTATTCTGGTATGTCTGGTCTGGGAACCATAATTTATTTTTAAGGTCCTGTAAGTATGCTACCCATTATGGTAGCTCTGGCTACATGTCACTATTGAGCAGTTGAAACATGGGGTTTTGAAGTTTAGTATGGAAGAGAGTGCAGAATAGTTTGTTAATATTGTTTTGATATTGATTGTATGTTACAATGATAATGTTTTGGATAGAATGGATTGAATAAAATGAAGTTTCCCATATAGTTTATCTGGGGTTTTTAAAAACTTTTTTTTAAAAGATTTTATTTATTTGACAGAGATCACAAGTAGGCAGAGAGGCAGGCAGAGAGAGAGAGGGGGAAGCAGTTTTAAAACCATTTTAATGAAGTTTCTAGAAAATTTACAAGTGCATATGTGGCTCATGTTATATTTCTACTAGAAATAGAAGATTCCCTGAATTCTCTGAAAAATATTATCTATTGAAAAGCCACCTCACATTCATTCTCCTAAGGCAACACCAGTGTATGGATAGCCAAAAGAAAACCTGTAATTAAAAATTAGTGCTGGGCTGGGACGCCTGGGTGGCTCAGTTGGTTGGGCAGCTGCCTTCGGCTCAGGTCATCATCCCGGCATCATGGGATCAAGTCCCACATCGGGCTCCTTGCTCCGCAGGGAGCCTGCTTCTCCCTCTGACTCTGCCTTCCACTCTGTCTGCCTGTGCTCGATCTCGCTCGCTTTCTCTCTGACAAAAAAATAAATAAAATCTTTAAAAAAAAAATTAGTGCTGGGTATTATACAACTGATGAATCATTGAATACTACCTCTGAAACAAATGATGTACTCTATGTTGGCTAATTGAATTTAAATTAAAAAAATTACAAAGCCACCTCCAGAAAGACATTTTTTTCCCCCTCATGGAAGAATATGCCCTAGAGATGCTATTTTTATTACTCAAAATACTGAGATTGTATCAATCTCTCATATTTCTGGGTATATGTGTGGTGATACAGGCCTCTTATATGGATGAATTTGTATGTAAGTATTGGATTAATCATCTGTGGTTAACTTCTTGATGAATACGAATGATGGATGAGAATGCTGTGATTATATCCAAAGTATAATGTAATTGTCCCTCAGCTCCTAGATATTCTGCCCCATTTTTCTAGCTTCCTTTTTCCCTTCTGCATTTCAGTTTTGGGAGTTCCTATTAACAATTCGTCAAGCCCACTGATTCTTTCCTTGGTTGTGTCCAATCTACTGTTGAGCCCATTAAAGGCATTAAAAAAATTTTCCCTTAGAGTGTTTTTGATTTCTAGCCTTTCCTTTTGGTTTGTTCTTAGACTTTCCGTCTCTCTGCTTACGTTACCCATCTGTTGGTGCATGCTGTCTGCTTTCTCCTGTTCATGCCGTTAGTATGTTAATCATAGTTATTTTACAATAATAGTGCCATATGCCGCCCATTATTTCTATCCTTCTTGAGTTTTGAGAAGAATATCCTAACATCTTGTCAGGTACACAAAGAAGGGTCAGGCTCACGAACTTTAGTCTATGCAAGCCCACCTCGTTTAATTGTGCGACTTCTGTGTCCTCCCTCAGTGCACTGGTTGGGGGGCTGGTGCCCTGTTTTGATCCACGTATAGCTCTTTGGTATCATACACCACACTGGACTCTGGGAAAACAGCAGTAAACAAATACCATTCAACCCTCAGAGAACCCCAGTGTCATGGGAGAGGCCACCTGATGAATAGGTACTTTAGACAGTGTGTTGTGTCTATATGGGTGGGTGTGGAAATAGTGAGGTGCTTCCTGGACAAAATGGTGGGTAAAATAGCACATAGAAGTGTGAGTAGGAGGCCGCTAGGCACTGTAGAGGGAACAGTATTTACCAAATACATATATTGTCTTGGTTCTTTTTCGTCATGTAACAGACTACCGTAATTGTGGTGCAAAACAACCATCTCTCTCTTTTCTATGGTCACAGATTCTCTTGGTCAGGAAACAGGACAGAGTGTAGTGGGGTGGGAAAATTTTGTCCTGCAACGTCTGGGTCCTCCTCTAGGAAGATTCAGTTTTCTGGAGTGGTTTGACAGGAGGGGCCTGGAATCATCTGGAAGCTCTTCTGTCATCTCTGGGATGACTCAATGCCTGGGCTCAGCAGGACTGTTGACCAGAAGCAACTCCATGTGGCTCGCCCATGTGGCTTGGGCCTCTCACAGAATGGTGGCTGGGGTCCTAAAGGGAGCGTCCACACAGGGATATCCAGAGGGTGAGCATTTCAAAGGCACAAGGGAGAAACTACATGGCTGCTGTTTTAAAAATAAATAAATAAATAAATAAAATTAAGGCTTCTTCTGATTGACCCTGGCAAGTCCCACAGGTAGTGTTGTGGCCTTGGGAAAATACAGTTCATCACACCACATTAACGAAGCGTGTTGTGTTAGGAGCAGCAGGCAGTTCACCCTGACTAGAGCGTAATGTTCCCCTGGGAATCGTTATTTTCTCTCTTCCAGGGGCTTTGTTCTAAGGAAGGACATTCTTTTGATTCTCTAACAGGCAGTCTGGCACATTGGAGAGTCCGTGGGCTGTGGCATCAGCAGGCCCGAGTTCACTTAGTTTCTTTATTTTCTGTATTCATTGCACAGATGCAAGAGAGATAGAGTTTTCTTGTAAATAAAAAAAAATTATATGTTGGAGAGTATTTCTGTGCTCCCTTTTGTTACTTTTTAAAGCAGAGAACTTTTAATCTTTCTCTCACTCTAAAACACAATAAAAATAAAGTTACTGCTTCCTCTGGGGGCTTTGATTGATTTTTTTTTTCCTTTTGGAGTATCCATGGCTCTGACAGGAACAGTCTCTATCCTTTCTTTGGTGCTTCAGAATGGATGAATGTGTAGGACGTATTTTTTGTTGTGAAATAGTTTTCACTTATATATATATATTTTTTAAATACTTTAGTTCTTTTTTTTTAAGATTTTATTTATTTATTTGACAGACAGAGATCACAAGTAGGCAGAGAGGCAGGCAGAGAGAGAGAGAGGAGGAAGCAGACTCCCTGCCGAGCAGAGAGCCGGATGCGGGACTCGATCCCAGGACCCTGAGATCATGACCTGAGCCGAAGGCAGTGGCTTAACCCACTGAGCCACCCAGGCGCCCTAAATATTTTAGTTCTTAAAAAATGGTATTGATATACAATTTTTATAATGTAGCTGTGTTTCTTAAAAATGTATTGCTGAATTCCTCCCTTCTAATTCTGGCAAGCTAAAAATCCTGCCCTTTGGACATTGAAGGGGAGAAATACTTTCTTTCGGTAGCCCTTGATGTGTGTAAGTTTTCCTAGCCCTAGTGTAGAATCTTGGAGGTTTTGCACTAAGGCAGCCTCTGAGCTGAAGCCTGGAAGACTGAGTTAGAAATACTTTGAGTCCTTCCCATGTGAGGTGTTTTGGAATTTCTTATGTTCCTCAATCTTCTTTATACATATTATCATCAGTTCTGCAAAAAACTCTCTCCAAATGCAAATCCCTAAAATGTCACCTTATTCATCTTATGCCTTGATATCTAAAATTGATTACTTCTTACCTGATTCTTTACTTTTAATTCCATAGCATGCAACTATGCATCTTTTATAATAACCCATCGCTCAAGGTAGAAGCCAGTATGATTGGTGGATACTCTCTGTGACCCAGATACATATCAGTCATTCACTGTGTTGGCGAATTCTACCTTTGAAATATCTTTTGAATAAAACATGTCTTATGCCCATCCCCACCCCTGAGGCATCATGGCATAGAAATGCATAGAACAAGACTTTTGGAATGAGAGTCCTGGGTTTAGTCTCAGCTCTGACACTGTGACCTGGGGTGAGCTTGTGATTAAATGAGATAAGAGTTACAAAGTATCTGGAACATAAATGGACCTTTGGTCGATGTTGGTTTTCCTTTCAAATCCTCATCTTCTCTGTCCAAAACGGTTTCACTGAAGTCGAATCAGGGTTGTTGCCTTGTTCATTTCTTTTGTCCAAATTGAGTGTGGGCGTCTCATTATGGCTTTCAGCACTGTTCACATTTTGGAAACTGTTTTGTTTCTCCATCGCTGCATAATAAACTACCCCTCCACCAGCAACCTTTTTATTCATTGCTTAAAGCAACCTTTCAGTTATCTCTCACAATTCTGTGGGTTGGATGGTTGTCCTCCTGGTTTCTCTTGGGAACTCTGAAGTCACTGGCACCTTGGCTTGAACAGCTGTGTTCAGGGACCCTAGGACTCTAGGATCCCAGCTTCTTCATTTGGCCTCTCTCTTTGGTGGCTCTAGCATGGTGACCAGGCTTGTTACGGGCAGTTCAGAGATCTGTTAAGTGTAAAACGTAAAACAGAAGTGGTTAGGCCTCCTTAAAGGTGAGGCCCAGAACTGCACAGGTCACTTCCGCTGTGTCTTACTGACTGCACAGGACTCATAAGGCTAGGCCAGATTCTGTGTGGGAGAGCATTACACAAAGGCGTGGTTGGGGGAAGCAAGGGGCATTGGGATATCAGCCACCAAGCAATGTTTTTTTTTTTTTTTTAAATACTTTTATTTTCTGTATTTCTTCTCAGTGTACTCTGGACTCCAAATACACAAGCTCTTTCAAAGATTTTGTACGTGTGCGTGTAAAAGGTTATGTGGAGAGTCCTTCCTACTGTGTTGCTGGGATGTATTTTAGATGACCGTATCTCACCTATCAGCTTGTTTGGGTCTGTCTCTGTATCTCAAACTGTATTTGAATCTCCCAAGGACATGGCTGTGTCTTTTTCACTCTCCTATGACCTAGGGTTTTAGTTTAAGTTCATCTAGAAATAGACCTTGAAGGCGAGGCTTTGGATGCAAGTAGGTTGTTGGGACGGTGATTCCAAGAAGCTTGAAGAGGGAGTGGGAAGTAAGATGGGAAAGGGAGGGAAGACTATGTAGAATATAGTCATAATCATGTTAATGTTATTCACCTGGGGCTTCATCTAATCAGGGATTTGTGAGAAGCAGTACAAAACCCTTGTCAGCTTCTCCTACTTTTCAGTGAGGAAATTGGGATAGTTATCAACTGACTCCCATTCTTCCTTGCTTGAGGGGTATTAGCTCTTGGCATTTGGTCCCACCTTGTACTTGAGCTTAGCCCAAGAACACCCTTGGTTGGAAAGTTAGGTGGCTGATGAAGAAAGCCCATGATGTGTAAGAGCATGGTGAGAGCTAAGAGGAAGGTGGATGGGGCATGTGGGACATCTACAATAGTGAATGCCTATGGGGCACCTGGGTGGCTCAGTGGGTTAAAGCCTCTGCCTTTGGCTCAGTTCATGATCCCAGGGTCCTTGGATCCAGCCCCGCATCAGGCTCTCTGCTCAGCAGAGAGGCTGCTTCTTCCCCAATCTCTCTGCCTACTTGTGATCTCTGTCAAATAAATAAATAAATAAATAAAATCTAAAAAAACAAAAAATAGCAAATGCCTAGAAAATAACACATCATCAATAAATGTCAGCTGATGACATAACTGAATGAGCAATAAAGCTTATAGGAGTCCTTTTGATGTCCAAATCCAGAAACAATAAAATACTTAAAATTTTTTGAGATCATGTTTTCTAAAATCAGAATTTGTGATTTCCATTCATGTACTTGGTATTCTTTTCTTATTTTCTTATGATTACTTTCAGCTTTCCTGTCAAAAATAACCCATACAACATTACCAAAGTAACGTGCACATTACCAAAGTAAAGTGCACTGTCTGATTGTAATGCTTTCTTTTGGAACACAGTGTATAGGAGATGCGATCCACCCATCTTGAAGGAAGGGGTTTGAAGGGTTTGGGTAAGTTACTTTGGATGGAGCTCTGGCTAAGGGTTGATGCACTGGTTGCATAATTACATTTATTGAGGCATCATTTGATCTGAAACAGCCATAAACTATTTCATTTATACATTTAGTTTTGCCATTGACAGATATCTGAGAAGATTCTACTACATTTTATTTTTATTTTTATATATAATAATTCCCTTCAGTCCACTTACATTCAGGACCTGCAAAGTTGCCTTAAGAATTCAAAGAACAAAAATCCCAAAAGTTAATTCACACAAAGTGCCACCAACAGAAAACGGTGGTGTCGAGAAATGACATATTTATTGGTGTTGAGACAAGTACATCGCCCTGGACTTCTTAACATAGGTTGGACGTGACTTGTACAGTAAAGAGGCATCTTTTAAAGAAGCAAGGCTCTCAAGCTTGGGTGAATGTCAGAATTACCTAGAAGCTTATCACAAACAGATTTCTGGGACCCAACCTACTGAAATACATATTTAATATGCAAACCAGATCAGTGTGAAGATCTTTGCAGGTTTCAGAGTTCTTATCTGGAAGGTATTCAAACCGCTTAGCCTGCCTGGATGAAATTTAGTCCACCTTGGTTATTAACTCCTTGTGGACCAAGGCCGTGTTTCATCAATTTGGCTTCCCCTGCAGCACCAGTACAGTGTTGCACAGAGAGTGAGCCATTATTAAATACTCACTGATGACAACTGTTTTAAGGCCAGCCTATTTGTACTTTACTAGATCAAGGAAGAAAGCTATCCCAACGAATGGGATGCCTTGGGTAAATATAAAAAAACACCTGATGCCCTGCTGGGTTCACAGTTGGGCAGCTCAGTGGAATTTTGAATCTTTTACCTTGCTATTGAACACATCCTTCAGATCATTCAGTCAAAGGTAATGGAAGTGAGCTACCATGTATTAAGTGTGTTGCATTGATGGATGTTTTCTCCAGGTTATCTCGTTTAATTTTAACAACAATCCTATGAGGAAGCCTTTATTATCCTTATTCTGTAGATGTGAAAACCATTTCAGAGATGATAAGCAACTTGCCTGAAGTCAAACAGCAAGTAAGTGATAGAGCTTGGATTAAAGTCCAAATTCATCCATTCACAACGTTCATGCTATTTTCAAGACACAGAGTCTTTTCAAGGCATCTTCCCCATCAAAGTTCAGTGTGAGGCAGTACTTGATGGGGGTAGTGTGGGAAAGATGGGAAACAATGTTGGGTTATTTTTTAGCCAGATTTGATTCTGAGAATCCTCCTACTTACCTCTTCTCTTACCCTGATCTTTTCCTTGGTCTTAATTCCTTTTCTCTCCTAATTCAAAGCCATAAACATATAGATGATGGGAAAGTAGCCAGTATTGGTGGTAAAACCATTCCAGTTTCTAATTTTTCTTTCGGTTCTTCCCTGGATTATTCATATTTTTGCCTCAATTTTCTAATTGAATTTTACAGAGGGAACCTGACATAAATGGAATGAAGCCCTTAGCTATAAAATGAGCTTCAAGAAGCAATGCATGAGAAGTTTAAAAAAAAAAAAGTTTTGTCTTTTTTTTTTTTTTAAATGATTGGAATAACTATAGTTGAGATCAGTGAGTTATGGGTAGCTACACTAAATAGAAAGGTATTAGGCAGTAGTGTTACAAGAGTTGACCCAAGAAGAGATCAAGATATATTTGGGGATTTCTGTTTTATTGGGGGTTATGGTGAGAATATTTTCAAGTAGCATCAAAGTGATCATGAAAAGTAGTCTCAGAGATAAGAGAAATGTGAGAATTGGAAGGCATGGGTCATTCCAAGATTGCTGTCTTGGGAGCATTTGGGGATAAAAGGAATTAGGATTGGTTTCACTTAAATTCCATCCTGCAGATTGTCCCAAAGAAGAGAAGGCTGTCAAGGTCAGGCAGGCAGGTCATCTGATAAGAGACCGAAGTATGTGCCAATGGGTGTGCGTGAGTCATACGTTATCAGAGCCAGAATCACATCCTTAGTTGCTGTTCACAGTGAGAAAACTAAGTGTAAAGTTAGCAAAGAACCAAATGAATTCTGCTCAGAAGGGTGGGCAGAATGTTCAGAAGCTTCATAGAATGTCAGGGGGCATATCTGACTTCATATTATCATTGCGTTTTCAGTGGCTATCACTTGCATCTTATAGCACCATCAGTCCATTCTCTCCTCTCTTACTGTCTTCTTTCCTGAGGAATTTTGTTTAGTTTTTCTTTTTCTCTTATATAGCATAAAAACCATACCTAATGACAAGTTTGACTTCAAAACCTCAAAAGAGAATGTGATCTGAGGGTGACCCAGATCCATTCCTGGTTCTACCACTTATTACTCAAGTGACCTCATTCAAGCCAGGTTAGGTGGCTTCCTGTAATCTCTTCTGGTATTTCTTGGCATGATTGCTCCTTAAACCTCTCTCCTTCTCTCACCCCCTTCAATATGTGGAGAATTCCATGCTTACTCTACTCTCTGCATGTCTGTGTTGTTTTTCTAAGTGCCTCCAGTTTTGGTGCCTGAGGGGGCTTTGGCTCTAGCTGAAGAATTTTACAGTAAAAAAAGGATGACCATTTCTTTTTCTTTTAAAAACACATCATTGTAACCCTCCTTGACATGATAGGGAGAGCCAGTAAGAGCAGGAAGTAGAAAAAATCAATTAGGTTGGATGTTGGAAGAGTGAGACTTGGCTCCTAGAAGGTTACGGTGCTGAGACACTCAAGGGACATGCCAAAGGCAAAAGGTAGTTACTCATCTGCCAATCACCCAACTGAACTGTGAACTCCATGAAGGAAGGATCCATATCTATCTTACTTATTGCCAAAATTAGCTTCTTTATAGCAAAATTCCTGGCACATAATAGGTACTCAGTAATTATTTGGTGAACGAATGAATGAATGAATGAATGAGGACATTCTGTCATAACCATTACAATTATTTAGACCATTCAGCATGGCTAATTCCATAATAAATTTGCACTTAGAGTCTAGCTCTCTACATGTCATTCTCTTTCCTTTACTATTGCCATGTATCCCTCTCACCTGGTATATCTGAAGCATCCTAAAGGTCAAGGACATCAAATAGATATATCATTACCGCAGATCTCAATTCCTAACATAGTGGGCCATATAGTAGGAAATTAGCATGTGTTTTTATTTTTTATTTTTTAAAAAATATTTTATTTATTTATTTATTTGACAGGTAGCGATCACAAGAAAGCAGAGAGGCAGGCAGAGAGAGAAAGAGAGAGAGAGAGAGGGAAGCAGGCTCCCCACCAAGCAGAGAGCCCGACATGGGACTCGATCCCAGGACCTTGAGATCATGACCTGAGCTGAAGGCAGCAGCTTAACCCACTGAGCCACGCAGGCGCCCCAGCATGTGTTTTTATAAATGAATTAAATATCATTGATTATAACATTATGACTCCAAAAGGAAATATTCAGACATTTTAAAGAGATATTTTAAGAGATTTGGAGAGCAGATCTTAAGAGATGACAGAAATTGGCTCCTAAGGATTATCTTGAGCTGAGAGATACTGGTATTCTCCAGTAGAAACCAAAAATTCCAGCTTGGTACTGATGATGACTTGGTACTGATGATGATGGTTCACTGACATCTTACTTGAACAAATGTTGGTTGAATTTTGAAAGGATATGCTCTAGTAATAAAACAGGCAGAAGATGAGTTTTTGATGGTTTAGTTTCCACAGGTGGTGAGATATTTTCAAGGGTGTTAGAAAGATGAGACAATTTATTTTTTTAAGGCAAACATTTAAATCAAATCTCTTCCTGGTGTAGACATCGAATGCCATTTCCAGAGGGGATTTATTAGGACCTACTGGGCACATGATGTTTTCTGCTTATTGCTAGCTCCTCTAAATGTATCTTATAAACTATTCCACAAGAGGAATGACACAAGTTGAGTTTGTCAAACAATAGAAGTCAAAACATATGCCAGATGAATATACCATGACTCCTGCCTGATTTTATCAGAGGTCAAAGATTATAGGTCTTTACTAAGGAAGGTGGGCTATAGGTTATTGCATTAAAAGGAAGCCTGGTGGTAGGTAAGAGTCTTGATTTAGGAGCCAGGCAACTTGGGTTCCATTCCTGGTTCTACCACTTATTACTCAAGTGACCTCATTCAAGTTACTTAACTCCCTCGTGCCTCAGTTTACTTCTTTGTAAGATGGAGATAATAGTCTTCATCTCATTGCTTGTCGTGGGGGTTATGTGGGTTAATATCTGCAAAGCGCTCAGAATGGTGTCTGGCATATAATAAGGTCATCTGTTTTCTGTTGTCATTAGCTTAAGCCATTGATCTTTACTGGAGAAACTAAGGTCCATAGTCAAGAACCGTTGTATGTAAGATCACAGAGGCTAGGCTGGAAGCTACCTGTGCTCATTTCTAAATTCAGGGCTTTTTTTTTTTTTTTCTATGCCATGATGACTTGTTATGTGAATAAGATGATTTCAGTATGCCCCAAGAAACTGGAATTTCATCCAGTGTAATACTTTTTTAAGGTAAGAGCCCAAACCAGTCAGTGATACTCAGGACTAATATCAACAAGTATATATTAATCTTTGGCCATAGGCATTGTTGCAGATATGTTGGTGCCCTGCACTTGTCTCCTCTAAGTCACTTGACCAGTGGATGCTATTAGCATCCTCTACAGACATCTTTAACTCTCTGCTTTTGGGGTTTTTTCTTGACCTTTGTATGGGAAGGCCAGAAATATCCAGGAGCTAAGTCCCCTGGGGGTCAGTCTCCCCACCAATGATGGAAAGTATTTGAAGAAAAGCAATACCCCAAGTACTTGCCCCTTATCTGAGATGACACACACACCCTGAAGCTTATTCTATACTCTGTCTCCCAGAAGTACCCTGAAGCTTATTCTATACTCTGTCTCCCAGAAGTCCCCAGCAAGACAAAGTCTCGGGAGCCCATGGTAGACACCGGCTATCTGACAACACATACTGAATTGGTTGCTTTCTTTTCTTACCTCCATTTTTCTCTACTAGCAGTTCCTGGGATCACCTTGCAAATCAACTAGTTGCAGTCAAATCCTTGTTTCATGGTCAGCTTGACTTCAGTGCAGATTAGAAATAAGCAAGAGGTGTAATTACGCTATGGTTTGGTGCTAGCTATACCCAAATGATTGATGTTCTAGAAGATGGAAAAAAAGAACCTGGCTCTGAGGCCCCTCAGAAAAATGGACATGTTTTTGGACTGTCTTTGTTTCTTCCATAACAAACTAGGCCTACTTAGAAATAGAAAGTTCTCAGAAACTTTTAAGCCCTGAAGGAAACTGGAAATGTTTGAACAAATAAAAATACTTACATAGCTTATATAATTTTTAGCACCCTTCACAGATCTAAAGTCACTTTGTTAATTTAGGAACATAAAAATGCATTATGTATAACTTGGTTGGCTCCTAAAAGTATCGTGTTTGATTTCTTGAGAGATGTGAAGGCCTGGAAAATTTGAGGGGCAAAAAGGATATTTTGGAAAGGAATCTTGAAATGCCATGATTAAATACAATTCCAAGTTTATTCTATAAACTGGTCAGGTATTGGCTGCTAGTTCAGGTGGGGTCATTTCCCAGGTCCTGAAATTGCCATAAGAGGTCAGGTTTCAGGGAAATTTGGAGTTCAGTCTAGAGGCATGAGACACTGGAGTTCTGGGGTGTGCTGAATGTGCTGCATTTTTGGTTTGAGGTGCTTGGGAATGGCCCTGAGATTTTCCATTGTCCTACATTTTCAAACCCTGCAGAGTGAGTCCTTGACATTCTCTCTGCATCTCAGGAGATCTTCAGGTACTGCTACATTCATAAATCCAACTGTAATATGAAAACAATGTAAAGACAGCTCTGTTGAGATGCAAATGCTGGGCAATCTGTAAGACCCATCCATACACTGGCTGAGGGACTTGGATCCCCATGACAGCATTGCAGAGATGGAGGCTTATAACCACATTTCCCTGCAAAATCATGTAACTAAATCATTTAGCAAACGATACTCCCCTGGCCACAGGGACTCGTTTGAATGTGGCTTTTTTTTTTTTTTTTTAGCTCAGTGGTCAGAGTGTTTGTGTTAAATGGTTGAAGAAAGCCACCTCTTGGTTGTAAATTGCTACCTGAAGTCAATCTTTGAAATCCGTCTTTAAAAGATAGTAGGCAGAGCTGAGAAAAATGCCTGTAATTTAGGAGAGAAGTGAAGCCAGAGGCATGATCAAACTGTACCTGAAACTGACACTGTCTATGAACTTCTTAGTTCAACGAGCTGCTGAATCCTCCATAGCACTTTAACTTCCTCATATGAGGAATTCTACGTCTTATACCAGAAGTCATCCTTTTGGATACATTTAGGCATACTAGGAGCGTGACCACTAGAACTTACTCTTTTAAAGTAATTCAGTAAGAATTTTGCTTTGACTATAATCTGTCACAATAAGCTGTGCTCTCCAGCCCCATTTTATGGACTTTTCTGGAGCTGATGTTAGATATGGCTGAGAAATCTGAGTGCCATTACGAATTCAGCAGAGGACAAATTTCAGGGTCTTTTTGAAGTGGAGGTTCAGTATAAACATCATAGAAGAGGAGGCCATCTAGCAGTGAAAAAGACTTTATTATTCTGTAAGTACATTTCACAAACGAACTGGCTACATTCCAATTTGAATAAGCAAATTAGAATAAACAGTTCCACCTGGCTTAGATACCTATTTTATTTGGGCAATTGGCCATTCACTTGGCATGTAGTATTAAGCATTCAACAGCTGGTGCTCTTCCACCCATGGGGCCTTTCTTTTCAGAAGATAATTACTTCGGAGACTGACAAAGAACTGGATCTGAACTGTGATCTCATTCAAGACCAAAGAAGTATTAAAATCTTAGGATATCACTCTTTGAAATAATGATGAGAACTCATAAAATGGAAATCTTTTCTTTTTAAGACACATTGTAAGCACTTTCCTCTAAGAATGAAGAACATACTTTAAAAGGTCTTTGCTTTAGATATTCATTTTACGAAA
Source organism: Mustela nigripes (assembly GCF_022355385.1). Taxonomy (NCBI): domain Eukaryota; kingdom Metazoa; phylum Chordata; class Mammalia; order Carnivora; family Mustelidae; genus Mustela; species Mustela nigripes. The sequence continues at coordinate 106,375,933 of NC_081575.1, read as the reverse complement.
GTATTTAAACTTACTGAGCATGGCCCTGTGCCCGTGATGGATAATTTTCTCTTGGTAAGATGTTAGCAATTTGTAGAATACAAACAAAATGAAATATGGTTTGGCCATATGCATTATTTCTTACTTAGGGAATGTTTTCCATTCAATCAGGCTCTCTGCCTGGAACACTCACCATGCCCCAATATACACATGGCAAACTGGTACACATCCTCTGTGTCTCAGCTGACGGTCGTTCCTCTAGGAAATCTCACCACCACCACCACTCCCCCACCCACTCAGAGAAAGCCATGTACATAGTCTTTTATATACCTAGCATTCTGTACTTGACCATCGCAGCAATAATTATACTGTTGTGAGTGCCTCTTTACTTGTCTTTATCCCCAACCAGGACACAGAGGCTTTGAAGTAGGCCCCGTGATCCCTACCTCCTGCTGATTATACTCTTGTATGATTTTCACCCCTTGATTTTGGGTCTCTGACTTCTAATGAATGGGATATGGCAAACGTGATGGGATGTCACGCCCATGACTAGATTACATTATATAAAACTCTGTCTTACTAGCAGGCTGACTTCAGAGACTCTCTTTGGTAGCTTTGAAGAAGCCAGCCTAGATATGAATTCTGCCAACCACTTGAGTGAGCTTGGACATCTTATCATTGCTTCTATTTTACAACTAGAAATTTGAGGTTAGAGGTGCTAAGTTTCTTTCCTTAGGGCACTCCGTGGGTCACGGGTGAAGCCAGCATCCTTGAGGTTTCAGGATGGAGTGTGGTGACTAGCACATAATGCATATCAAAAAGATGCTTCTCAAGCCCATGCATGAGGACTAGTCTGGGTACACACCTCAACTCAAGCACTTGTGAATCCACCCAGACTTTCTAAAGCAAGCCCCTTCACGTGGATGATTAGAATAGAAAGCCTAGTGTAGCTCAAAGTACCTTTCTTTAAGATCTGGTGACCAGATTCAGCAATACTTAAAACATTTTGAAAACCTGGAAGGGGGAAGTCCGAATTGGCACCTGTAGGAATTCATTTTGTGCTTTGTCTCCAGTTAAACATTTTCTTGTTAATGTTCATTTTTCTCTAGGAGATGATAGCCCCTTTGGTTGAATGACTACACTGTACCCTTCCTGGTTAGCTTGACATTATGGATGGAGCCTGGAGTGATGGAAAGAGGAGCAGGCAGGCACACTTTGCAATTAGGCCTCTTGAGCTGTAACAATGCGTGTTCCGTCTTCATCTTGTACAATTGTCTCTTGTCCTTAAGATATGAGCATGACATTTTTTTAAAGTTACTGGGTGCTGTGAATAATTTTGTCCTCTGGAAATGTCTTTTCAGATGCTGCTTGAAATCTTTTTGTGACAGATTTTTAAAGGGAGTACTTAAAAATGCTAAATTACTTCCCTCCTTTCCTCCTCCTTCCTCCCCTCCCTTTCTTCTTCTTTTCCCTCTCTTCCCTCCTTCCCCCCTTCCTGCTTCACATTTATTGAGCACCTACTAGGTACCAGAGTTCAAAAGGTTATACATATCTGACAACATCCCACATCTCAGAGAGTTTGCGTTATAAAGTGTGTGCATGTGTGTGTCTGTGTGTGGGAGGGTTATAGAAATAAGTCAAAGAATAAAGGAAAGTGTCTATTTAAAATATTATGAGCATGAGAAAATAGAGTGAGGGGTTCCTGGGTGGCTCAGTTGGTTAAGCTTCTGACTTCTGCTAAGGTCATGATCCCAGGGTCCTGGGATTGAACTAGCTCCCTGCTCAGCGGCAAGCCTGCTTCTCCCTCCATCTCTGACTGCTGCTCCCCCCTGCTTGTGTATGCTCTCTCTCTCTCTCTTATGTGTCAAATAAATAAATAAGATCTTTTAAAAAGAGAGAGAAAATAGGGTAGTATGATAGAGAGGGATTAGCAGGTAAATTCCTTAGGTTGGGTGAGCAGGAAAGGTCTTTTAGTGAGGTTTTATACTGGGACAGGAAAGAACCAGCTATGCAAAGCTCCGATGGACAAGAATTGCAAGCAAAGGGGAGTGGTTAATACAAAGCTTTTGAGGTGAGAGTGAGCTTGGTGTGTTTGAATACCACTGGTGAGGTCACTGTGAGTGACCTGTAAGGGAGGAGAAGAGAAGTATGGGGACAAGGTGACAGATATGGCTAAGGACTAGATCATAGAGGGCCTTGTAAGCCATGGCAAAGAGTTGTTAATTTTTTTCTAGCTAGGATGGATAGCAATCAGATGGTTTTAAGCAGAGAAATAGCAATGATCTGATTCATATTACAAAAAAGGTTATTGGGTGGTGTATATGTATATTTTTCTATTTGCACATGTGAAATGTTTCCTATTAATGAATATAAATGTTTCATTAACTCTTATTACTGTGGACAAGATTAATTGTTCAAGTGCAATAACAGAGGAAGGGGGATGAGTCAGGAGGTCATTGTAAGAATTTAAGGGATAAAGGTTGCTAGAACTAGGATGGTAACAGGTGTTAGTGAGAGAATTAGACTAAGGATGTGTTCAGAAGGTTGAGTTGATAAAACTTGCCTATGGATTGGTTGTAGAGCATGAAAGAAAGAAACAGGAATCAAAAATAGGTTTTGCTTGAGCAATTAGTTTAGAAGATGGTTCTATTACTAAGATGGGAAAAACTGGGGAAAGCACAGGTTTGGGTTCCGGAAGGGTGATCAGAAATTTTCTCACGGCCATCTTAGGCATGAGATTCCTACCACATTTTCAAGTGGAAATGTCCGAATTGGATACAACAGGCTGAGGATGAAGATTTGAGCTCATCAGCTTATCAGTGGTCTATAAGGCCATGGGTGGGACGAGATCACCCAGGTACAGTTCCGATTGCGAAGAGAAAGAGACCCAGGAGTGAGCCATAGAACACAAACACACAAGTCAAAGAGAAGAGGAGAAATCAACAAAGAAGATTGGCTAGTGAGATTATCAGGACTATGAAGCTGAGAAAATTGAGAAAAGAAAATACTTCAAGTTGGAGGGACTAGTCAACTTTGCCTAAAGCAGAGGTTTTTAAACATTTGTGTTTCATCCTGTCTTTTGTTGGATATGGAGGTCTCTGGAACACTTTTCAGAAAAACATTTTTAAATGCCCCAAATAAAATACACAGGATTACAAACTATACTAATCACCATGTACACTAGTATGTGTGTGCTTTGCTTACTTTTTAAAAATATAGACTGTGAGCAGTTACTTCATCTGCACTGCATAGTCAAAGAAAATACATAGGATTACAAAGGAAATCACTTAACACTGAAGTAGAGTTGTCAAAATATTAAAGCATTTGACAGTAATAGATTTTTAATGTGGTCTAATAATAGTGTTTATATGACTTTCAGGTGTACAACATAATGATTCAACAATACTATACATTACTTGTGCTCACCATTATAAGTGTGGTTCCCATCTGTCACCATACAACATTATTACAATATTATTGACTATACTCCCTATGCTGAACTTCTCATTTCCGTGACTTATTTTATAACTGGAAGTTTGTACCTCTTAATCCCCTTTATCTATTTCACCCATTCCTTCTACCTTTCTCCCTTCTGGCAACCACCAATTTGTTCTCTGTATTTAAGCATCTGGTTTTTGTTGTTGTTGTTTATATCAGTTTGTTTGTTTGTTTGTTTTTTTAGATTCCACATATACATGAAATTATATGGAATTTGTCTTTCTCTGACTGACTTCTTTTGGTATTATATCCTCCAGGTCCATCCATGTTGTTGCAAATGCAAGATCTCAGTTTTTTTTTTTTTATGACTGTGTGTGTGTGTATGTATGTGTACACATCTCTTCCTTATCCATTAATTTATTGATGGACCTTGGGTTTCTCCTTTACCAGAGCTATTGCAAATAATGCTGCCATAAACATAGGGGTGCAAATATCTTTTCAAATCAGTGTTTTCATTTTCTTTAGCTAAATATCCAGGAGTGGAATTACTGGATTATGTGGTATTTCTATTTTTTTTAATATTTTTTATTATGTTCTGCTTGTCACCATACAGTATTTCTATTTTTAATATTTTGAGGAACCTCCACACTGTTTTTCACAGTGGCTGCACCAATTTACATTCCTGCCAACAGTGTGCAAAGGGTTTTTTCCTCCACATCCTCATCAATTCTTGTTATTTCTTGTCTTTCTGATTCTAGTTGTTCTGACAGGTAGAAGGTAATGATAGATCATTGTGGTTTTGATTTGCATTTCCATGATGAGCAATGATGTTAAGCATCTTTTCATGTGTCTGTTGGCCATTTGTACATCTTATTTGGAAAAATGTCGTTTCGGGTCCTCTGCCCATTTTTAATCAGATTATTATTATTTTTTGGCATCAAGTTGTTTAAGTTCTTTATATATTCAACATTAACTCCTTATCAGAGATAGCATTTGCAGATATCTTCTCCCACTCAGGGAATCTCCCATTCCCATTTTGATTTGTTGATGGTTTCCTTTGCTGTGCAGAAGCATTTCACTTTGGTTGTAGTCCCAATAGTTTATTTTTGCTTTTCTTTCCCTTGCCTCAGTAGACATACCTAGAAAAATGTTTCCATGGCTGATGTCAAAGAAATTATTACCTAGGTTTTCTCCTAGGAGTTTTACAGTTTCATGTTTTCCATTTAGGTCTTCAATCTATTTTGAGTTTATTTTTGTGTATGGTATAAGATGTCCAGTTTTATTCTTTTGCCTGTATCTGTCCAGTTTTCCCAACACAATTTTTTGAAGAGATTGTCTTTTTCCCATTGTATATTCTTGCCTTTTTTGTTGTAGATTAACCATACAAATGTGGATTTATTTCGGGGCTCTCTGTTAGTTCCCTTGATCTATGGGTCTGTTTTTGTGCCAATACTATACTGTTTTGATGACTATGGCTTTGTAATAGAACTTGAAGTCTGGAATTGTGATACCTCCAGCTTTGTTCTTTTTTTTCCCCCCAAGATACTTTGGCTATTCAAGGTCTTTTGTGGTTTCATATAAGTTTGGGGGGTTATTTGTTCTCATTCTGTGAAAAATGCTATTGGTATTTTGATAGGGATTACACCAAATCTGTAGATTGCTTTGTATAGTATCGACATTTTAGCTATTCTCCCAATCCATGAACATGGACTATCTTTCCATCTGTTTGTTCCATCTTCAGTTTCACCAGTGATTCATGGTTTTCGGAGTCCAGGTATTTTGCCTCCTTGCTTAAGTTTGTTCCTAAATATTTTTCTTTTCCTTTTTTTTTTTTTTTGGTGTAATTGTAAATGGGGCTATTTTCTTAATTTCTGTTTCTGCTACTTCATTATTAGTGCATAGAAATGCAACAGAGTTCTGTATTTTGTGTCCTACAACTTCATTGCATTCATTCATCAGTTTTCATAGGTTTTTATATTTGTTTTTATTAACATATTCTATAACTATATCTAGTTGCAAGCTACTATATAATCTCTAAATAGTGATGAGCTGAGATGATATGTGAGATAGCTGCAACATGTTCAACATAGTAGTTAAGATGTCATAGAAAATGTCATATGTATAAGATGTAATATAAAAATATGTGATTTTTATGACAAAGTCACAGGTACTTCTAACACTAGTTTGTTTCTAATACTGTGACTTACTGACCATGTTTAAAACTCAAGGAAATGGAAACTCTAAATGTCAATTAAAGAGTGGTGAAAATAAAGATTTTTTTTCCATGCAAGTTCATAGACTGATTTCAAAACCACTGGTCTAATGTTAAGAGGTAAATCTTCAGAAATGGCACTCAGTGATATGGATTCTTCTACATAGTGACTTAATTTGCTGTACTTGTTTAATCTTGAGCACTACTCTTAGGCTTATCATTGTTCTAAGTCACTGTTAGAAAAAAGACATTAAAAGGGCATAGGAGCAATGACAGAGGAAGTGGGTGGAGTGGGGTGGAGAATGCTGAATATTCTTTTCTCTAGTTACTTATGTGGAGAAACATTAATATTCATAAAGATGTCTAATATTAAAACTAATTTGGAATTGAATTTATTAGGGCAGAAAAGGTTTAAATCTGCCTCTACTCCCATTATTTGATACTCAGAGTACTTTATAGGGAAGAAGGATCGACATTTGTATAAAGGTTCTACCTTAGTTCTTTTGTTCTGTCTACTGTCTATTTCAAAGTTCTTGAAAACCCCTTATATTCACCCCCTCTCTAATTATATACTGATATACAAAATATGGGTAACTTGGGGCTCTTTAAAATACAATGCCCAATTTATGAGTGTGCTGTTAATTTTGAGATGTCAAAGGTAAGTGTCCAAAAATTATTTGTTTGTTGACTGCTAGATAGAAATGATTTCCTTACTCCTCTGTTCTGTTGTATATCTCCCCAGAAACGGTAAGTTCTGAAAGTCTAAATATTATACCTGTATCCAATATATCACCAATTCCATGATGAACAGTCCTTCATTTTTCTTGTTTTATACTATAATGCAGTGGTTGGCAAACTGGAGCTTGTGGCTTAATTTTGTATAGCCAGCGAGCAAGAGTGCTTTAATTTTTTTTTTTTTACACTTTTAAAAGGGTATAAAAACAAACCAAATGAAAAGCAAAGAATATCCAACTGAGATCCAACTATGTAGCCTGCAAAACCTAAGCTATTTACTATTTGGCCTTTTACAGAAAAAAGTTTGCTGATCCTTTCATTGTGGCATGTACCCATGTATGTCTAGGAAACTTGCTCAGCCTCTTTATTCAGGTAAAATATTTTTTGTCCTCTTGACCACCAGGACTCACTAGCGATCAAACTTGGCCAAACCTGGTAAGTCATCACCCTAGGAACTATGACTGGTTTAAAGGATGAGCATGTGAAACTAGCCAGGGCCATAAGAATCCTTCCCATGGAATTGGTATGTCGACTTTTGGAAAAGGCTTCTTCTCTTTTCACTGGAGTTGCTAGGCTCAGATGGGATAAGCCTGGTCGTGCTGGTGAGCCTCACAGAAAAACATCTGCAATAGGAGAGAATGGAGTTAACGAGCATGGGAAAGTGGGCCTGATGGATGGAGAATAAGAGAGCACAGACAAAAGCCTTTGAGCTGTGATGCTGGAGAACAGATTCGCTCTTCTTTCTCTGCATTATTGGAGTCAGTAATCTCCCTTTGTTGTCTGTTTGAGTTGCAGTTCTACTACTTGTAAACAAAATACCTCTTCATAATTCAAGTATGTCACAGCTTTTCCAAAAGTTCAACAGAAACCCAACTTTTCCTTTTGTTCTTAATTGGAGAGCTGCAATAATAATGTACATAACTATCAATTACTGAGCACTCTCAGTGTTCTAAGCACAGAGCTGGTTATTTTAGCACATTACGAAGTATGTATGGGTGGTACCACATTACAGAGGGGGGAACAAAACTCACAGCTGAAGTAATTTGGTTAAGATCTCACCACTAAATAGGTGGCAAAGGTGAAGTACCATCCACATTCTTTGTGACTCAAAGTTCATATACATTTAATTGTGGTCGTGGGATTTAAATGATCTGACAAAATAGGACCTGAACCTAGCATAACAGTAAGTTAGTATTGATTTCCTCATTGACATTTTAGATATACAGGGAGTGATACTGTTTTCTCATTGCATATAAATATAAAAATTTCAAATACATGTTAACAATTAGACTGTTACTCTTTTGGGGACTCAAAGCATCATAAAGATATATAAAAGGCATTGTGTCCCGTTTTTCTTAATTTAAAATTTTTAATTCTAATTTTTCATTGATGTGTAGTTGACATGCAATATTACATTAATTTCAGATGTACAACAAAGTGATTCAAAATTTATATACATCATGAAGTGACCACCATGATAAATCTAGGTACCATCTGTCTCCAAACACAGTTGTTAATTATTAGCCATAGTCCCTGTGCTGTATTTCACATCCCCGTGTCTTATTTTATAACTGGAAATTAATACCTTTTAATCCTCTTCCCCAACTTCACCTATCCCCCTGTCCCTCCCCTCTGGCAACCACTAGATTGTGCTCTGTATTGATGAACATGTTTCTGTTTTGTTTTTTGGATTCCATGTGTGAGAGAAATCATACAGTATTTGACTGTATGATATATACATACATGCATATTACATCTTCTTTATTCACGTATCGATGGACAGGTTGCTTCCACATCTAGACTATTGTAAATAATGCTGCAATGAACATAAGGGTGCATGTAAATTTTCAAATTTTGTATTCCCATCACCAGTACACAAGTCTTTCTTTTCCTCCATTTCCTTGCCAACACTTATTGTCTTCTTGATAATAGTGATTTCTGAGAAATGCGAGGTGATTTCTCACTGTTGTTTATTTTCCTGATGATGAGCGATGTTGAACACCTTTTCATATATCTGTTGGTGATCTGTATGTCTACTTTGAAGAAATATTTTTTCAGGTCCTCTGTCCCTTTTTAAAATGGATTATTATTACGTTTTTGATGTTGTGTGAATTCTTTATATATTTTGGATATTCATCCCTTATCAGTTTTAACATTTGAAAATATCTTCTCCTGGTCAGTAGGTTGCCTTTTCATTTTGTTGATGGTTTCTTTGCTATGCAAAAGCTTTTTAGTTTGGTGTAGTTCCATTCATTCATTTTTGCTCTTCTTACTACTGTGCCCCATTATTTTGCTCAGAAATTTATACCTTTGAAAATGTAGGGATGATTCTAATCACCTCTCTTAGTTCACATTCTTTAGAGCCTGTGACAAGGATTAAGTGCTGATACTTCATTGGGAAAGTACAAACAGGGCAGTGAGGGTAAGGAAAAAGGAGGTAAGGCAGGGAGAAAGGGAAGGTTAGGGTTAGGGTTAGAGTTAGGGTTAGGGTTAGGGTTTCACAATGAACCACAAAGAGACAAAGCAGATCTCTTGGCCGATGTGTCCCCTTGGAATGTCTCTGAATGTCTGTACATAAGCTGTGTGGATAAATTGTACCTCCAGACAGTTAATGGGAGGGAGAATGGAGAGAAAATTTATGTGCTAGGCTTCCTACCATCTCCTCTTCACCATTGGTTAGGGAATGAAGTCCTCCATACTTCTAGGCTGCATCATTCCAATTCTTTGGTATCTAAGAGGATGCTTCATCCCATTCTGTGGAGTGGTGGTCTGTCCTAATTCAGTGTAGGAAGAGCCAGAAACACTAAGCAGATGGCTGGTCACCAGGTTACATGGCAGAGGCCAAGGCAGAGTGTTCAGAATTTCTGAAGCCGCTGTAATTGATCCCAGATGGTGGGACCACACAGGCCCAAGGGAATAGATGGGCCATAGAAGTGGCTGAGGCAGAGCAAGCAGCTGTGGACCCAGGTGGTAAGGGTATAGAGATTCTGAGTGTGCCTGAAATGTGATGTCATACAATCACTGAATATCCAGTGTAAATCATACATTTTCAAGTTCTAATAGATTATGTCAAAAGATCATGAATTCCTTAAGGAAATGAGTACAACTCAGATTTGGTCTTGATGAGATATTAAAGAATTTTTCTTCACTTCTAACAGAGATGATTTATCTAAGTCTGAACATTTACTAAAGCTTAATTTAGGTTGATGCACCAGACTGATACTTTTTCATTTTTAATGTGGTGCACTGTTATTATAAATTAGACCTTTCATCATGGAAACAGCAGCTTCCAGTTTTTGAAGACAGCCAATGAATGGTTATTTAAGTAGTGGCTCCTTCTCAGGATAGATTGGATTCAGAAAATGAATACACACACACACGCACACACACACAGGCACACACACACACACACAGGCACACACACACGCACATGCACTCATTCATGTCTCCACTGCTAATATGGTTGACAATAATAGAAATTTATTTTCCATCTCTGGGTTCTCGTGAGGATACCCGTAAGACAACTTCAGTGTCACATTGGCTTGGCTCTTTGAATCTGGAAAGTTGAAAAAGTCATTGACTGTTTCAAAGGACAAGTATAGCCTCAAAGGTAAAATGTGAAAAGTGAAACATTTACAAAGGCATAATTTGATCTTTCAGAAGAAGGAGCCTAAGTCAATAATACAGTTTGGAATGCACTCCTATTGTTTTTATTTTCCCCTTCCTGAGCATTCTTCCAGTTCAGCTGTTGTGGGCATCCTGATGTTCCCTGAGCAGGGATTTTAAATGACTCTGCAACAGATTGTTCTCAGACTGAATTGTGTGCAACAAATCTTGGGAATTTTAGTTCATAGCTAATAAATGGTACTGCTTTAGGGTCAGGAAACAACCCCCTCATATTCTTAGAATATTTTCATTTCTCTTATAAATCAATTTGGACCAAAATGGTTTGGAATTGTTTCCTGAGAAAGTATGTTTTTGTCACTTTTGGTCTATAGTCTTAATGATCCCTGTAGAGCCCGACATTTATAGCAGTATTTTGTCCACTAACAAAGAAGCCAGTGTTTAGTGCCTTGATGACTGGAAATCCACACAGCCATTTGTATGTCCTTAAATCCTGCTGGGGTGGGGTTCGGTGGGCAGAAGTCACCTGTCCCTATCATAAATTCACTCTATATCGCCTGTCAAAAAGTGCTTCTAGGTTTTTCTTTTCTTAATTTTTTTTTTTTAAGGTTAAGATCTAAAGTAATGCTAACAGTTTTCTTCACAAAGTAGTGTCATTGCCTTCTTCCACGGTAAACCTTGACTTAGTGAACCAAATGCTGGGAATTGCTTTGGCTTAGACCTGGAAGATAAAGAGGCCAATGGGCAGGAAACCAATTGACATCAGGAATTTAGTTAATAAAACAACTTTCAGGATATGGTCCTGGGTCAGATCCATTAAGGCTGATTGTTTACATGTTTTTCTGTCTCTCTATCTCCATCTAAAGTATAGCCATCTTTGCAATGAAGACTTCAGGGCACTATACAGCCTTTAGGTGATAAAGGATAACTCAGACTTACAAAGCTGAAGAGGGAGGAAAGCCAGTTTTAAAAGTATGAGCTGGAAATGGTGAAATAAAGGGGAGATTTGCTGCAAACACTTTTACTCCCCCCCCCCATTTTAGTTAAAGTCGCTGTTTAGTATTAAGAACTACATGCTTTGTGATATTCTGCTTGTTAAAATTTTCCACTCTGACAGATGAGGTCAACCTTATGGTTGGCAAAACATTACCAATATTCGTTTGTAGTAGAGTGTTGGTGTTGAGCCTTCTAGGAGCTCCATTCAAAACATATCACTTTGCTTTTAAGCCTCGAATTATGGCCAATACTGCCATTAGTGAAGGAACGATGATGTTATTACTCACTTTCCAAAGAAAAAAACAGATGAAAAATGGGAAAAGGCAGAAGACGTTCCTTATTATTACTGGTTCTTTTGGAGTGCAAAATAAAAGAACAAATTACCAGATATTCCTTGACTTTGCTGTAGCAATTTGGTCCCACCATTTGATATTAACATTCATGAAGAGATATCTATAATTCTCCAGTGCCCAGGAGTAATATCCCACCCCATCCAGGTAATCCATCACTCTGAAGGGTGGGCAGCTAATAGAAATGTATGTTTCATTTATCACTCCCTGCCAGTAGGGAAAATGACAGTCATATTGAAACTCTTTAATATCATGCTTGACATGCAGGAGTGGGTTTATTATTTTCCCAGGTTCCCATTCTGCCCAGGGCTTGGTCAGCATCTGTCCCTTTTGAGATGGAGAGCAGGAGAATGGGTGGGTCCATCTGAGGGCCTTGGGCCAGAGCTAAAACAAATCTGTCTAGATCTGTGGTTGTCAAGTGATATGTGTGCAGGAGATGAAATGGAGGATAAATGGGGCCCTACATTGTATATTAGTATCTCGGACTTGGGAATGCTGTGTATTTTGCCAAAGCACCAGCATCACTGCTAAAGTTAGAAAGTTCAAGTCTGAACAGGTATTGTTACTAAAAAAAATGGTTACCTTTATTGAAATCCTAGTAGGTAAAACATGGGACGTTCCCCCCAACACAACTGACGTGCTACACTGCAGACCACAGACGTTGTATTTTCATTCAACAACATGCCCGGAATGTAGTGTTTCATACATTGTAGGAGTTTAAAACTTATACCCTGAATGATAAATAAAGTTAAAAATATAATTATGGGGTCTCTGAATTCTTGTAGTTCTCGTTACATAATGAAACTTGCCACGTCTCTTTCTACCACTGTGTCCTTCTCTTCCTCTGCCACTCATTTTTTAAAATATTCTCTGACTACAGTCTCATCATACTTTTGGAAACTAGCCTTAACCAAGTGGCTGTAGAAAAAATCCATGGTAGGGAAGGAAGTGGAAGGTCGGTGAGGTAAAGCGGCCTACCCAAGGTGACTCAGCTAATAATAAGTGACTAAGAAACTCAGGGTTTGACCTGAGTTCTGTCTACCGTCTAGGTGCCATGTTTGTCCCGCTTCTCTCTACTGCTGCCAGAGGATACTTATATGATCTGTACTAAGAAATATCATCTGTGAACTAACTAAGGCATCTACTAAACACGTATTGAAGAACTCTTTGTCTTATACTAAGCACCGAGTTAAGGTGAATAAGACATGGTTTTCCCGAGGTTTGGAAAACTGCCTTTTAGTATTGGAGATCATTCCCAATAATAAACATAGAGTGAAATCATAAAGAGCTACGGAACCACTGAGGATGGAGCTTCTACCTCTGCCTGTGGAATCCGGGATGCCTCCCAGAATAGGGCACATTTAAAATTGGTCTTGAAATTCAGGAATTTATAGCGAAATGGATCTTTGCATTTAACTCTCTGGTGTGACCCTGGGCAAGCCAATTAAATTTTTGAATTCTTAGTTCCCTCTCCCTCAAGATTTTTATGAAGATTAGAATATGATTTGAAAGCATTTGGAAAAGTTTCAGATGCTATTCCAAAATATATTCTAGAAAACTATGGCTCCCTAGGATGGGAAGCAGGGCCTGGTCCATTAGAAAAATAAGATGCACACACTATTCCTTGAAAAATCCTGGGCTTTGGTATTATTATTTGGAAAATTCATAGTCCCCAGTGTAGCTAAAAGAGTAACTGCGAATTCTCTATAACATACAGACAGACTTCTAAGTCACGCTCAGATCATTTCTAGAAAATTATCCGGCAGTCAGGGATGGACATCTGTACTATCACGGAGTGGTTAAGGATGTGCCTTGTGAATAATTTCAAGCATCAGCTGTAGGGGAAGGGCTTTGCTTTCGACCTAACTCAAAGGATATACAGTTTTCAGGGTAAACCCAGATTTGCCCTTTTCACCTTCTTTTCATCTCATGGGTTAATTGATAGGTAATAATAATAATAAAAAAGAGCTGAAAAATGTCCCTGGGCCACAGAAGTCAAGGGAGTCATGGCTGAGAGAATGTTTTAATAGTGGAAAAAGCCAAAGCTGGTGGGAGCTGGAGCGGGCTGTTTTTATAATCTTCATATAATGGAACATAGTAATTTAAAAGCTAAACTTTTATAAATCACGGGCAGGGTCCAAACTTATTTTTTTCATGTTTGATAAAAAAAGAATCACAGGGGCGCCTGGGTGGCTCAGTTGGTTGAGCAACTGCCTTCGGCTCAGGTCACGGTCCTGGAGTCCCGGGATCGAGTCCTGCATCGGGCTCCCAGCTCCATGGGGAGTCTGGTCTCCCTCTGACCTTCTTGCCTCTCATGTTCTCTCTCACTGGCTCTCTCTCAAATAAATAAATAAAAAATCTTAAAAAAAAAAAAAAAAGAATCACAGGTGTGTGTGTGTGTGTGTGTGCGTAGTTCACTTAGTTACTTATAGTATGGGAACATATGTCTTTATTCCAAGGGAGTTCTTTTTTATGTGTATAAATCTTCCCTAATATTAGCTTATTTATGATGACGGACAAGACCTGTATCAGTTAGTTATGGCTGCAAGACAAACTGCTCCAAAACTAAGTGCCTTAGAACAACAGCTCTTTATGAGTGCTTATAAATCTATAGGATGGATGGATCATTTTTCTGAACTAAGCCAGACTATGTGGGACTTACTTAGGCTTCTGGGTCAGCTGTGTGCTAGCTAAGAAAGAGTTACTATTTTGGCATTTGTAGGGGAGATTAAAGGAGATACATGTGCTAAGGTTGTATATTTCTTCCATTTTGGGGAAGGAACGACCCTCACTTGATATAAATCAGGTAATAAGCATGGTTAAATTCATTATTAAAAGGAGATAAAAGAATGGGAATTTCCTTTGTGCACATAGCCCATCAGTGAACTAGATCCCAGGAAAAATGGACTATGTCGAGAAACTTCATCCTGATAAACGTCCTCATGAGACTGACACACTGTTCTATTTTTAGGTTCAGTATTATTCTTCGCTTTTGTTGTTGTTCTGTCTCCTGTAAAAGGTGGTAGCTTTGAGGGAGTGTCAAAACTTAACTGATCGTCAGTTAACACTTTCTGGTGTGAGCACTCTGAGAAACTTGGTGGGGAAAGAGGGAGGCACTGAAAGGTTAAGGGGCCACAGGGGAAAAAAAAAACAAAACTGAAGATGAAATTCAGTCTGATTTCACAGTTTTGCCCTAGGAAAGGCCCTTAATAGGTCCAATCCACCTTTGTCGGCCTTAGACTAATCCTGGTACAGAATTAAAAATGAAGAGAGTAGTTTGGATGTTTGGGACAAATCAGATGGATATGATGGAGAGTGACAGACAAAACATTGTAGAAGGATCCTGGAGGCAAGTGGAGGCTACTTCATGACATGACGAGAGCCCAAGGCTCTGAGAACATTTGCAGTTGTCTTTTCTTTTCTTCTTCTTCGAGAGGGAGTTTATGTTTAATGGGATAGGCTTGAGCATTATACAGAAGAAAGGAAATGGCTGCTGCTTATAACCTCCCACCAAACCCCTCTGATGGTAATTTTGTTTCATAATTTAATTAAATCAGGTTGTAATTCCTTAAAAACTCAGCACCCTTTACCTACTAATAATGCACTCAGTCTGAATGCCATTTATAGTTAGTCTAGAGCAGAAAATAATACTTAAAACTAATTTTCAGTCTCATTTCATGAAAAAAAAAAACCATCACTCTATCTTACTTATAATAAACTCATTTGAGTAGATCCAGGCACAATATAAACAAGTGATGGAAAACCCCTAGGAGCTTTTGGCTCATACATTCTGAGCAGACATGCTCTGGAAAACACAGACGTTCTCAGGAAACTGCAGTCTGCTGAAAATGCCAGGAGATTTCAGGAGACTGGACTCTTCATTACGACTTGGCATCTTTTCATCGGTTTTGCATAGGGAGTGGATCAACACTTTTTACCTGATTGTCTCTTTGTCCAACTCTTCCCCTCCCTCCTGATCCTGTTTCAAATGGAGAAGATCTGAGGGCGTAGGAGAAAATACATGCAGGGGACCAAGGGAAGCGCATGCTGCAAAGTGACCCAAACCATGCCCCACAAGAGCTCACTCTTGGTGACTTAAAAAGAAAGGTCAGACAGTTTCCATGGATGTCGGGCAGTATGCGAACGTGATAGAAGTGACAGTATGGACTAGTGGAAAGTGCGCAGGCTTTGGAGCTAGATGAACTAGTTTGAATTTTGGCTCTCTTATTAGAAGCTGTGTGACCTTAGGCAAAGTACTTAACCATTCTGAGCTTCAGGTCCCTTATGAGGAAATGGAGAAAAACATCCATCTGCAAACGTTGCCAGGATGTTTAGCTTAGAGAATATTGCTGAACACTTGGGACACAATATTCCTCTGTCCTTCTCTGTCTTTTTATTTCCCTGATTGACCAAATATTCACTGAGCACGGTACCACATGGTATCACTGTTCCATCCGTATCCCCTTGGGTCCCTTTACAATTTTTGTGCACTTGACTCTCACACTGTGTTTTTATTCCCAGAAGCCGGAATCTGTGTCTGTTTGTCAAACGGTTGCCCTTGAGCTGGCAGAACCCACTTTGCCAAAGAGCCCAAAAGGCCCGAGAACTTACATCCCCTTGTGGGCCTCCCTTAACCAATAATAGACAGGAAGGAATAAATGCTCTGGTCATAATGTCCCTATAGTATAACCTAGACTATCTCCTGAGCTCTATTGCAGGGTTGAGCCAGAGTTACCATGCTTGGGGGTTAATGTCCTATCCCTGTTTGATCTTCTTTCCTCCCTAGTCCCATTTCCCTGGTCCCCTCCTGATTTCCTGGGAAAACCTCCCAATAAACCAATTTCATATGAATGCTTACCTCAGGATCTGCTTTGGGGGAAACCCAGCCCAAGTCACGCACCTTCCATATACTCTGTACTATTCTGGGGGCTAGAAATGCAGCCACGAACAAGACAGACATAGCTTTGCTGCCAGGTTTTATTAACGGGGAACACTAGTAAGAAACCCTGATAAATAATTCCCACGGTAAAGACTGCGTTGTGGACGCTCTCTCCAATTCTACACTTCCTCTGTGGAAGAAGGAATGTGGGCTTCTTCCTAGTTAGTACTTGTGAATCTGGGTCCGGACTTATTCATGTAGTAGCTATAAAGCCTTGCGTAGCTTGTCTTTGGAGCCTCACTTTTTCCATTTACAGTGAATTGACTGACGCCTGCCCTGCCGAACGCACAGGCTTGCTGTAGAGTGGACGAATGCAGAATACATAAATGCCTCTATGGCCCAGAACCCCAAACTTAGGTATTACCTGGAGACTTCATGCGAACAATCAATAAGTCGGGGCTTTGAAAAATGAAAGTATATGGTGTCATTTTGCAGAACATGTTACATATTTTATAAGCCACTACTTTAAACATTAACTGTACTGTTTTTAGCCTTGCTGAATTAGACAAGCATGGTCTGAGAGGGTCGGCGCAACCTCATAAGCTTGGTGTGGTTAAAATGAGTATCAGGCTGATGCATTAAAACAGGCAGGGCTACAGCAAAATGTAAACAGACCTCCTGGTGTTGTGCTCAGTGTGAAGTGTTGGTGAAGACCAGGTTCATGGAGCAGGTCCCTTGAAGAAGGAAGCCCTGCCCTGACGGGTCCCCCTCCCTAGCGTGCCGGTGCCAGGATATTAGGAGTTTCCTCACGTATCTCCATCTTGTGCTGAGTGGCTGCCAATCCTCTGGTTTCCTCTGATCCCCCAGAAAGATTCCCTTTGATGTACTCCATCTTGGTAGTAGGCAGGCAGGCTCAGCACTTCTGTGGGAATACCTACGCCTGCATGCTGTTGCTTCTGTGGGAGCGAAAGTCCTGAGGGGCCGGATTCAGATTTTCCAGAGTTAACTGTGTCCACGGATGATTGTGTTGGTAAAAGCCAAAGTGGGTTAAGCTAAAAGGGGACATTCCCTGCAGGGATCCAAGGGTATACCTAAGATCCTGAGGGCAAGACATGAATTCAAATCTCACCAGAGACTGGAAAGACCGAAAGATGGGAAGGGTCTGGCTTCATATCTGTGCTCACTTCTCTCTTTGGAATACCATAGTCTTTTGTATCTGCTGATCTCTGTTATTGGCTTCATATTTCTCTTACTTTTCAGGCTGCTGATTCTTCAGCTCTGTTATTTATTTATTTGTTTATTTTCTTATGGCATGTCCTAGCTGTCTCTAAATGGTGGCCTTCAGTCAAGTTTACATCAGCTTACAAAATGACTGCCTACACTTAGTTGTCCTGACCTTTCTATATCCTAGTAACAAATGGTGAAAGACATTTTTTTTCCTGCCAGTCTAGACTCTGAATTGGTTTTCCTGAGTCAAAGTCCACTTTCAGTCTAGTCAGTGGGGGTCAGTGAGTCATGATAACATAGCACTTACATGGCTTCAGTCTTGCCTCTTAGGAGGAAAAGGATTGTTAAAGAAGGGGAACTTAGGGTGGGCATGCATTCTGAACCACATTTACTACAGGGATTCACATGTCTTTGTGGCTATACTTGCTATACTTCTATCACCCGTGTCTATTTAGTTCTCAGGAAAAAAAAAAAAATAAAAAGACCCACCACAAGCCAACCAGCCAAAGACAAGTCTGACAGAACCATCTGGACTCCATGAGACTTGACATTATTCTGGCTTGTCTTAAACCCATCCTTCTTTTGAAGCCTACAGTCTTTTGACAGTTTGTTCCTAAGCAAGAAGGACTATATACAGAAAAATGTACTATTTAGGCTTTTTACTAATATAGAATCTGTTATTATTCTGGTTTATTTTTCAACGGGATTTAAAAAAATTATTCCATTAGCTCCTTGGAAAGGGTTATTTTCCCATAAATTCTGGTGGAGCAACCATTTCAGTGAAGAGTAAACAAGCCCACATTGCTGTCAAGTATTTCATCAGCACCGAAATTGGACTTCATTAAAGCTAAGATGAGACTTTAATTTTTATAGTCTGATTCATGGGTTAAAGCCAAAGTAAAATAAGATAAAAAGAAAAGAGGGAGGGAGAGAGAGCGAGCTACTTTTGTGGCTCCAACAGATCTTTCTTATTTGTGTTTCCTCATAAAGCCCTCTGGGCGGGGTGGGGGGGCACTATTCTTTCAAGTAACTGGCACTTGCTAGAAACTACAGAAAGTTATTGTTCTCTACCAAAATGCTTTCTCTTCAAAAGATGAATCCAATCTGAGAAGACAACCAAGTTCTTTTGTTTGCACACAAGGGAAGCTACAGACCTGGAACCCAGAGGATTTGGTCATTATAAAGAGTTTGGAACTTTTCAGGTGGGCTGAGATGTGATCAGGCTATGGGCAAGACCACTACATCAGACACCTACCCAGCTCAGCTTTGGAGCAGAGAGACTTCCTTACCCTGAGCTTATAGCAAGGCCTTAAAGTAGTCTCCCGTACCTCAGGGAAAGCTCATACACAGTAGAATGGCTTCAAAAGAACTGTTAAACTCTGATGATTGTGCCACAGGCATGGAAATTTATTTTCACAGGGGCAGACCTGTGGAGACCAGAGATGATCATAAGATTTTGTGAAACAGAGTCAGAACTGAGTTTTTCCTGCTACTGCTTGCATGGAGGGCGTCACACTTGTCAGCAAGCTGTTTGGGTAGTGGGATGGATCTGTTCCATTTGCCATTCCTGGTCTACTTTCTATTCTTTTTCCAACCTGCTTTGTCCCAGCAGGAAAACTTTTATGGATTGCCTCTATGGGTTCCTTTGTCCTTTGGCTTCTACTTGCTTTTGGCCAGTGTGAAGCCCTAGTGAGAGCTACATGGGCAGGAGGGAGAATAAGATCAGAGTATTTATGCCCACAGGCCCCTCCCTGCCCAGTCCTTGTGGGTTGGCTTCCTTTGCAGAAGACTACAGCCAGTTAGGTAGCCAGTACCCTTGCCTTTTCAGGCTTTAGAGTGGTAATGGATCCCTGCTGTGCTATCCTCAGAGTACTGGGTTGTCTACTCTTAGATGCCCCTTAAATAGTCCTTGTTAAACTCACCCCTAATGGAGTGGGCCTTTTTCCTGCCAGGATACTCACTGTTACAAGTAGGGCTAGCCCTCATACTCTCCCCTGGGTTCTCTTCCCTAGATCGATGTCCAGCCCTCTCGTCTGCTTCATGGTTAAATAGCTCCTTCCCCCAAAATAAAGAACCGATTTTCAGCGATACTAGAAGGATGCTCTGTGAAATACATCCTCTATACTCCACTTCTCTTTTAATTTCTTTATTAGGAGATGAAATCTTTCATTCTATTTATAGAGATATGGTTTTAATTTAAAAGAATGCCTGGAAGGGGCATCACATTCACTAGTTTAAGAATAATGGAGGATTAGAGCTAGGTTCTAGATATTAAGAACAGAAATTGTATCTCTGATCTCAAGAAATTTATAGTGTAGGTCAATAAGTGACATTAAATTCTTTATTGATTGTATGTTTTGTTAGAGAAATAGGAAGGCTCTGGGCTTTTGATGACAGAGACAAGCTCAGAGTGGAAAGTGTTAATAGCTCCAAAAATAGATAAGCTACTTATCTCTCTGAATTTGTTTCTCCCTCCTTTCTTCCAGCATCTTTGAATTCTGTCTGGAACTTGAAGGAAACTTGATGATAATTCACTCTACATGCATCCTTAACAGATTAGAAAATTGAGGGCTTTCAGAGGTCATGGTTTACCCACGTCATACAACTGGACCCTCATCCCCTAGATTTTCAAAAGGCCTTGATGAAATTTCACAGCACAACAATTGAGGGACTGAGTTGTGGTTAGGGTTGGAGATGCCTGTGGAGGAAGAATCAAGAATGTCTGATGATTAAGAAGGAACCGGATTGGAAAGAAAGCACTTCTCTGGGTGAGTCAGTGTAAAGAGAGGCTTTTATGTGAATCTTACGATAAATGATAAGGGAAAGGAAAACCAGGCACTCATGTTTAGTGTCTTAAACAGGAGGCACTATGTCTTTTTGGAATGGAATATTCAAGCACAAGATTCTAAGACTTTAGTGGGTACAGTTTTCTCAGAGCGGTCTTGCTGACATGTAAGTGATGGAACTGGTATTTACAGATGCTTGCCAGATAGCTAAGCTATGTAAAAGTATACAAATTGAATGTTGGTATCTGGCTCCTTTGCGTCATATTGATATGGATCTCATCAATTAAATATCTTGACACCAGGCTCTCATCTTCAGTTACCCTTTCACTTGTCTATTTAACCCCAATATTTATATTATTGGGGAAGGCTTCAGAGAGACACAAGAGGCTGGCAGCCTTGAGACAGGACTCAGAGTGAAAACCAAAAGCATACAAAAAGAGCATTCCTAGAGTGATGCAACCCCACAGTGGATGGACAGAAGGCCGGGAGACTGGCCAGATGAGATAATGTCTTGGAATAAGGCCACAATGATAAGGGAAGAATGAGGTATGACTTCCAGGTGGTGTGTTTATTGCTTTTAATTTTGTATAGAGGGAATATGTGTCTGAGAGGTGACTCTTGGAAGAAGAGGCCCCGTACTGTGTATTTTAGTATTTTGCAGTGTTGAGATCACAACAGTCTAGCTAAATGAACTACACCATACATACATGTGTATAGATAAACACACATATATGTCATTGCTGTAGAGTTTTGCTAGACGGTTAGAAGATACATAGCATATATGTAATTGTTTATGTTGTAGCATGTATAGGGTCATAACTTGCCATCTTAGCTTCTTCCCATTCTTTGGGAGGCTGCTTCACGGATAACCTAGCAGTGAAACTATATTCTCTGTACCCCAGCCCCTCAGAAGATGCACTGAGATGGGATGCCCTTGGAGGATGACCTGGAGAAGGATCAGGCACTTGGGCATTGATTTGGAGGACATTTTTAGAGAGCACTACCCTGAAACTTATCAAAGGCTTATGACCTTATGTAATGAATCCTGTACCTACTTGTAGGACTTCTGGGATTTCCATGATTTATATAGAAAACTAATACTTCCAGGCTGCTACCTACGGCAGCAGTTGGCCCACTCCCTCAAGGACCCCAGGTTGGGAGACCGCTACACATCCTTCTCCCACCCTGATTTCCCAACCTTGAGAGATTCTGCCCAAAGACCAACAACACACAACCATCTTGTGCATTCATCACCAAGTACCATAACATCCTTAGAAATGCATGATTTTCAACTTTCATGGCTATTGCCTTAAATGGGCTCTTAATCTCCATGGGCCTTGAATTGTGACAAGACTTCAAAGGAAGTGATCCGCAAACCAATGGCTTGAACACTCTGAAGTTTTCAAAGGATTGCTTAGTCGCAGCCATTAGTTCCCTAGTAGGGAACTGACAGGCAGCCATCATGCTCAGTCCGGCATTCACAATGTAGATTGTCATGGGGGAGACTCGGGAAACACTGTTCTTCGTAGGGCCTGGGATAGTTCCATGTGTTGTAAAGCCTGCTAGAACCTGTGAAATGGAGGATGAATGGGTCTGAAAGTCTGGTCTTAAAAAAAAAAATCTTGAGAAACATGTTAATGGAAGCATTTGTTTCTGGGTCATTTCATAGTCATTGCCATAATTTTCTTCTCTGCCATCACCATTTCATGGTCATTCTAAGTTCCTACTTTTGGTCAAGTGAGTCAACAGTTCCTGGCTACTTGGTGAAAACAAAAATAAGATTTTAGAAGCAGTGCACCTCTCTCTCGACTGATTGGAGGCATTTTTTTTTTCATTGAGTTGGATGTTCTAATTTTGCTTTGTTCCTATTTGTCACCCCATCTCTGTTGACTCTGCCTTTTAACTTAATCCCTCTGCCCATATGACTTAGTCTCATTGCTAACACTTTTCTGCATACAGCCTCTTCTGTTTGAACTGTCTAGTGTCTGTCATCGCTTAGGGAACAGAAGAAATGAAAATGACTTCTTGTATTTATTTTATTCCCTTTTCCTGCAAGATTAGCCTACCAAGGGGGCCTTTTGAGAAGGAGCTTTGGCCTATTCAGAGGCACACAGTATTCACAGGCATGTACAAAGTCTGCACCCGATATTTAATCATTGAAATTATTCTTTGCACTCAACTCTTGTCAGTGATCTGGAGGTTTCTCAGGCCACTTTAAATGAGGCCAGCTCATCCTTGAGTTCTGGTCTTTGCAAATGCTCTGAGTTGCTATTCCTAGTTAGTTGATACAGCTTCTTCCACTGAGGTCTCAGCAAGAGCTGAAGTTGCCTTCCCACGCCTTCTCATGACTCATTGCAACCTTGGGGAAGTCACTCCTGGAATATTCCCAGAGGCCAGAGCACTGGAATCTGCAAAGTCACACAGCAGCCGTCTACCTGCACCTTAAACTTAAATGTCATCAGATTTGTTGAAAAACCACACTGCAGTGTGTAGCCCAACCGTTGTTCTCATCTCTATACGGGAGGAGGAGCCCCGAGGAGGCTTGGGTTATATAGTTTCCACATTGCTGCTGAGCAAGTGGCTTTTTTCTCTTTGTCAGTTTCCTCTTCTCCACAGTGAAGTGGTTCTACCCCAGTATAATTCTACATAGTTCGGAATCATTCTTCCTCCTAAATTTGGGCATGGGATTGATGTTCCTCAATCATAAAAACGGATTCTATCTGTAAACTTCAGTTCTCACTTTATTATCACCTACTCTTTTTTCCCATTATTTATTTCAATGTGATATCTTCCCATTTAATCATTGAAAACCATTTTTATCTAACTTATTAATATGTTAATTTTTGAATATAATAGCAGCAAATTATTTTTAGGGTTGGTAAATAATTTTCAAATGTCCTGCCTTTAGTTTTATTATGATAGTAAATTTGTATTGCTGTGTTAACATACATGTACAAGAGTGCACAAACACGGAGCCCAGTGAATTGTCACCAAGTGAACCACCTGCATTCGGAACCCAGATCAGGAAACAGATTAATGAGATTCTCAAAAGCTCTTTTTATTCCCTATTGAATTCACTCACATCTTCCCCTGTAAGGGCAACCACTAGGCAAACTTCTAACACTATACAGTTCTATTACTTGTATTTAAACTTTAGATAAATGGACTCATACTGTATGCACTGGTTGGGATCTGGCTTCTTTCACTGAGAGTCACACACATTACGTGGGCTACTGTCATTTGCTTATTCTCATTGCTGTTTAGCAGTGTGACTTTTCAAATGATGTTCTTAAACAAGCATAGGAATTCAGCTCTGTGTTTTTATGCCATAATAAATGCTGGTGATGTGCTCCTATGGGGAAAGAATAGATATGCTAGAAATTAGAACACTGGAATGGTATGAGATTTTCTAACTTTTTTCCACCTGTGGCCATGGCAAGCCTTGAAAATGCTGGGGAACTTGGTGCTTAAAAGGGTATACCTTTTAAGGTTTCTTGGATAGTTCAAGGCTGTTTCTTGGATAGTTCAGAGGATCCCAAAATCTTTCATAGAATGAGGAAAATCAGGCTCCAGTAAACCTTACTCTATTTCACTGAGCAAAGTAACTACAAGACAGAAGCTCCACTCCATATTCTGTTGTCAGTGTTATTGAGAAACTAGACAGATATGGGAGGACATAATCAGCAATGAGAAGGAAGCCAACAGAAGTCTGGCAGGCCATTGTCCAGTGAGCAAACCGGAAGCTCAGGCTCAGTGCGTAGACTCAGGGCATTTCTGAGTTCAAATCTGAATTTGTCTGTCATTGGCTAGGCCTTTGAAAAGATAGGCAGACTTGGTTGTATCTCTTTTCCTACTTCTAGGGAAAGCAATTTCAGTACAATGAAATCCTTCCTATTTGTCAAGGTTAGGTATTGTAGGGAAGGAGAGATTAGATGCCATTTTGACATGGACATTAACAATCCTCATTTTGGGAATTATTCATGTGCACAATCTCAGCGTTCCCAATAGGAGTATTGTCTCCAACTATTGTCTCTCAACTATTTTTCCTCCATGACCAGTTTCTCCTATACCTGTTGACAAAGAAGATGCCCTAGAATTTTTTTTAGCGCTTTTTCACCTATCTGTTAAGAGATAGTCATGACTTGCTTTCTTTAATATTTTCAGCATTCTCCAAAGCAAGTCAAAACAGCAGATTCATTCCCTTTAGATAAGGGTCTGGGTATTTTCTTCTTGTTTCTTGGTTAGTGATGAACAGTTTTCCTCTCATGCATTTCCATCTACCCATCAAGATTGAGAATGGAGGCAGCATATATTTTTCTTATTGAAGTGGAGTTGACACACAATGTTACATTGGTTTCAGGTGTACAACAGAGTGATTCACCAAATCCCTATATGATTCTGTGCTCACCATAAGTGTGGCCACCATCTGTTACCATACAATGATCTTATAATATCACTATGTAGCCTGTTTTGTACTTTTCATTCTGTGACTTATTCATTTCATAACTGGAAGACTGTACCGCCCCACTCCCCTTTACCCATTTTGCTCATCCACCACCCCCTCCCATCTGGCAACTGCCAGTTCTCTGTATTTATGGCTCTGTTT
Source organism: Mustela nigripes (assembly GCF_022355385.1). NCBI lineage: Eukaryota > Metazoa > Chordata > Mammalia > Carnivora > Mustelidae > Mustela > Mustela nigripes. The sequence goes on along the minus strand of NC_081575.1, from coordinate 106,351,101 downwards.
TGTTTTGTTTTTCAGATTCTACATATAAGCGAAATCATAAGGAATATATCTTTTTCTGTCTTGGTTATTTCACTTAGCATAATACCATCTAGGTCCATCTGTGTTGTCACAAACAACAAGATCTCCATCTTTCTTAAGGTTGAGTAATATTCCATACATATATGCCATGTCTTCTTTATCCATTCATCTCTCGATGGACACTTGGGTTGCTTCTGTATCTTGGCTATTGAAAATAATGCTGTAGTAATCAGAGGAGTGCATATATCTTTTTGAATTAGTGTTTTCATTTTCTTTGGATAAATACCTAGTAGTGGAATTACTGGATCATACAGTATTTCTATTTTTAATATTTCAATATTAAAATATTGAGCCAATGTGGGGCTCAATCCCAGGACCATGACCCTAGGATCATGACCTGAGCCGAAGGCAGAGGCTTTAACCCACTGAGCCACCCAGGCGTCCCTCCATATTGTTTTTCACAGTGACTGCACCAGTTTACATTCCCACCAAGATTGCACAAAGGTTCATTTTTCTCCACATTCTCACTAATGCTTGTTATTTCTTGACTTTTTGATTCTAGCCACTGTGACAGGCACGAGGTATTGTTCATTGTGGTTTTGATATGCATTTCCCTGATGACTAGAAATGTTAAGCATCTTTTTGTGTGTCTATAAGTCTTCTTTGAAATGCACCTAGAAAAATATTGCTAATGCTGATGTCAAAGAGATGACTGCCATTGTTTTCTTTTAGGGATTTTATGGTTTCTGGTCTCACATTTAGGTCTTTAACCCATTTTGAGTTTATTTTTCATGTATGGTATAAAAAAGTGGTCCAGTTTTCCCAACACCATTTGTTGAAGAGACCATCTTTTCCCCCATCGTATATTCTTGCCTCCTTTGTTGTGGATTAATTGACCATGTAAGCAGGGCTTTTTTTTCCTGGGCTCTCTATTCTACTGATCTAGGTGTCTGTTTTTGTGCTAGTATCCTACTGTTTGGATTATTATAGCTTTGTAGTATAATTTGAAATCTAGGATTGGAATACCCCCAGCTTTGTTCTTCTTTCTCAAGATTACTTTGGCTATTCAGGGTCTTAGGATGGTTCCATACAAATTTGGGGGATTATTGTAGGTCTGTGAAAAGTGCTGCTAGTATTTTATTAGAGATTGCATTGAATCTGTAGATTGCTTTGGATAGTATGGTTATTTTACCAATACTGGTTTCCAATCCATGAGCATGTAATGTCTATTTGTTTATGTCATATTCTATTTATTTTATCACTGTTTTATAGTTTCCAGAGTATAGGTTTTTTGTCTCCTTGGTTAAGTTTATTCCTAAGTATTTTGTTCTTTTTGGTGCAATGGTAAATGGGTAAATGTTTTCTTAATTCCCTTTCTGCTACCTCATTATTAGTGTTATAGAAATGCAACAGATTTCTGTATGTTAATTCTGTATCCTGCAACTTTATTGAATTCATTTATTACCTGTAATGGTTTTTTGATGTAATCTTTAGGGTTTCTATGTATAGTATCATGTCCTCTACAAATAGTGAAAGTTTTACTTATTCTTTACCAAACTGGATGCCTTTTGCTTCTTTTGGGGGGGCATCTAATTGTGGCTAGGACTGCTGGTACTATGTTGAGTAAAATTGTTGACAGAACACATCCTTGTCTTATTCCAGATCTTAGGGGAAATCTCTCAGTTTTCTACCACTGAGTGTGATGGTAGCTGTGGGTTTTCATACACAGTATTTATTATGTTGAGGTATGTTCCCTCTAAACCTACTTTGTTGAGAGTTTTTTTTTTAAATAATCATGAATGGATGTTGGATTTTGTCAAATACTTTTTCTACATCTATTGAAATATGATTTTTATAATTTATTTTGCTAATGTAGTATATTGTTGATATATAGGCAGATATTGAGCAATGTTTGCATACCTGAAAGAAATCCCATTTGATCACAGTGAATTATCCTTTTAATGTACTGTTGAATGCTGCTTGCTGATATCTTATTGAAGGATTTTTGCATCTGTGTTCATCAAGGCTATTGGTCTGTAATTTTCTTTTTAGTGTCTTTATCTGGTTTTGGTATCATAGTAAGAGTGACCTCATAGAATGTATTTGGAAGCTTCCCTCCTTTTTCTACTTTTTTTTTAAAGAAATAGTTTGAGGAGAATTTGTGCTAACTCCTCTTTAAATGTTTGGTAGAATTCATCTCTGAATCCCTCTGGTTATGGACATTTGTGTATTGAGATTTTTGGGGGTATTGATTCAATTTCATTACCAGTGATTATTCAGATTTTCTTTGTCTTCCTGATTCAGTTTTGGAAGACTCTATGTTTCTAGAATTTATTCATGTCTTCTAAGTTGTTTAATTTATTGGCATGTAATTTTTCATAATAGTCTCTTATAATCCTTTGTATTTCTGTGGTATCAAGTATTACTTCTTTCATTTCTGATTGTATTTATTTGAGTCCTCTCTCTTTTTTCTTGATGAGTCTGGCTAAAGTTTTATCAATTTTATTTATCTTTTTGAAGAACCAGCTCTAAGTTCTATAGATATTTTCTGTTGGTTTTTTTTCCAGTCTCTGTTTCCTTTATTTATGCTCTGATCATTATTATTTCCTTCCTTCTCCTGACTTTGGGTCTTGTTTGATCTTTTTCTCATTTCTTTTGGTGTAGGGTTAATTTGTTAGAGATTTTTCTTATTTCTTGAAGTAGGCCTGAATTGCTATAAATTTCACTCTTAGAAATTCTTTCACAGCATCCCAAAAGTTTTGGACTATAGCGTATGTTTTCATTTTGGTTTGTTTCCATGTATTTTTTTTATTTCCTCCTTTATTTCTTTGATGACCCACTGATTATTTAGTAGCATGTTGTTTAACTTCATGTGTTGTGCTTTTTCCAGTTTTTCTCTTTGTAATTGATTTGTTTCATATTATTGTGCTTGAAAAAGATGCTTTATATGATTTTATTCTTCTTGAAGTTATTGACACTTATGGCCTAATGTGATCCTGGAGAATGTTCCATGTGCACTTAGAATGTGTATTGCTATTTTTGGATGGAGTGTTCTATATATATATCTGTTAAGTCCATATGGTCTAATGTGTCATTCAGAGATACTGTTTTGTTGATTTTTCTCCCTGGATGATCTATCCATTGAAGTTAGTGGGGTATGAACCTCTCCTACTATTATTGTACTACTGTCATTTTCTCTCTTTATGTCTGTTAATATTTACAGTCTATGTTCTCCAATGATGGGCACACAGATATTTAAAGTTGTTATAGCTTCTTATTGGATTGATCACTTTGTCATTATGTAATGCCTTTCTAGGTCTTTTGTTACAGTGTTTTAAAATCTATTTTGTTTGATATAAGTATTACTACACCAGCTTTTTTTCCCACTTCCATTAGCATGGAATAAATTTTTCAATCCCTCCACTTTTAAGTCTGTATGTGCCTTTAAGTCTGATGTGAATCTCTTGTAGGAAGCATATAAATGGGTCTCTTTTAAAAAAAAATCCATTCCATCACCTTATGTCTTTTGATTGGGGCATTTATACCATTTACATTTAAAGTCATCATTTACAGGTATGTTCTCATTGGCACTTTGTTAATTGTTTTCTGGTTATTTTTTGTAGTTCTCTATTCCTTTCTTTTCTCGCTCTCCTTCCTTATGATTAATGGCTGGCTGTAAGTGTTATGCTTGGCTTTCTTTCTCTTTTGTGTATCTATTATAAGTTTTTGGTTTTTGGTTGCCATGAGGTTATAAATAACTTCTTATGTTTACAGCAGTCTATATTAATTTGATGGTCACTTAAGTTTAAACACATTCTGGAAAAACTTCATTTTTATTCCCCCCTCTATACTTTCTGTATATGTTACCCTATTTTACATCTTTTTGTGAGTCCTCCTAATTTGTAAGATATAAATAATTAATGATAACATTCATGTGAGCTTTATATGTGATTGCTCTATTACCTTTAGTGTATGTGTGCTTTTACTTGTGAAATATTTTTCTTTCATAATTTTCTTGCAATTATGGCCTTGTCTTTTCCACTTAAAGGAGTCTCTTTGTTTCTTATAAGGCTGGTTCAGTGGTGACGAACTCTTTCAGCTTTTGTTTCTCTAGGGAACTCTGTATCTCTCCTTCAATTTAGAGTGATAAGTTTGGCAAATAGAGTATTCTTGGCTGTAGGTTTTTAATTGAAGCCCTTTAAATATAATCATGCCATTCTCTCTGAGCTTGCAACATTTCTGCTAAAAATTCAGCTGACAGCCTTATGGGATTTCCCATGCAAGTAACTAGTTGCTTCTCTCTTGCTGCTTTTAAAATTCTCTTTACTTTTAATCTTTGCCATTTTAATTATTATGTCATGGTGTGGACATCCTGAGATTCCTCTTCTTTGGAACACTATATGCTTTTTGAAACTGGATGTTTGTTTCCTTCTCCAGGTTAGGAAAGTTTTCAGCCCTTTTCTCTCTTTCTCCCTCAGCCACTCCCTCCCGCGCTCTCCCTTTTCTTGGACCCTTGTAATGCAAATGTTTGTTTGCTTGCTGTTTTTCAAGAAATCTCTTATTCTATTCTCATTTTGTAAAATTTTTTTTTCTTTTGCTGTTCAGCTCGGGTGCTTTACTCTGTCTTCTTATTTTGTTTGACTTTCTGTCTTTGTTTCTATGAATTAGGCAGAACAGCTATTTCTCATAAACTTGAAGAAAAAATCTTATGTATGGTCATCCCCTGTGTAGAGAGTGTGTGCCTGGTGACTTTGGCTGACTGGCTGGAGCTGTGGCTGTCATAGGCTGGGGGTCCCTGGACACTCTGTGCTGGGGCTGCCCTGGTGGGATAGTCTGAGCTGAAGTGGGTATGAGCTAGGGCAGTCCTGATGCTCTCTCAACTGAGGGCACCCAAGCAGGATACATGAAGCTGAAGTAGGTACATGCCAGGAGGTGAAGTGAACGTAGGCTGGGGGTACCCAAGGTGCTGCATGCAGAGGTTGTTCTGGGAAGTTGTCTGGAGTGGAAGTGGTGTGGGTCTGGAGTGTTCTGGAGTGCTGTGCACTTATGTCACTTTGGCAGATGGCTTAAGGTCTATTGAGTCCTCACCAGGGTGTCTTACTGTGTGCCATGCTAGGACCACCTTGGTGGGATGGTTGGGGTTGGTGTGGCCTAGGCCCCAGGGCTCACTGAGGTGGTAGGCAAGCTAGGGCTCTTAAGTCCTGTTTCCTTCCACTCTGTTGAAGGTAGAGGGCAAATGTAACCTGTGGTGCTCACCAGCCATTTTTTAAAATATTTTATTTATTTATTTGAGAGAAAGACCACAGAGAGCGCCCAAGTGGGAAAGAGGAGAAGCAGAAGACTTCCTGTTGAGCAGGGAGCCTGACACAATGCTCGATGCCAGGACCCTGGGATCATGACTAGAGCTGAAGATAGACACTTAATGAACTGAGTCACCCAGGTGCCCTCACCAGCCATTCTGATCTAGACGGAGTTTCTGCAACTCCCCTACCATTTGGTGGAATGCTATAGCTGGATCTTTTATATTCTAGTTGTTTTTTTAAAAAACTGCAGCCTATGCTTCAGGGGCGTCTGGGACTGGTATAGACTAGGGGCCCAATACTTGCTGAGGTGGTTGGCTATGGTGCCTGCTCCCTAGAGGAACATATTTATCTGATGTGGGATAAGTAAATAACCCAGAATCCATGTAAAACATCATGTACATGAAAGAAATGTCAGCAGTCTCATGTCCTGCAGAGTTTATCAGTCTCTCACTTGATGGAGACACTTAACTGTTGAGGCTAATGTGAATTGGGGCCATCTGTGCCATAGTGAAGTGAATGCTGTAGGTTTAGACGGGGTTTCAACAAGCTGATCATATTTTTTTTTTTTAATAAGTGGACTCTGGCAACATGACTATAGCTTTGATATTCTACTTGGTACTTGGTACTTTGGTATTCTACTACTTGGGAGCTGTGAGGAAGGATATAGGGAGAATGACTGATTGATTTGGTAAGAAAAAAGTGGGACCCAAGAGGGGATGCTAGGATTTTAAGGGCTAGGTTGTAATAAAATTCCATGTTTGTAATTATTCGAATCACTGATCTCCCCTTTCCCCTATTTTAACAATATTCTTTAATTTTATTCACAATTTGTGAGATTTACTTTTAGGTGATAAGCACTATTTTCTACTACTATTATTACTACTCTTATTCCTAACAAACATATATTGAATGCTGAGTATATGTTAGGCATTAAGTATTTTACATATTTTATACAATCCTTACAATAATCTGATGATAAAGGTATTATGATGTCCAAGGTACAGCTGAGGAAAGTAAGTAACTTGCCCATTATCACCTAGCTATTAAATGGTAGAGATAGCATTTGAATCCAGGCAATATTACAACAGAATGAACAATAGTATTAACTACTAATTATCTTCATGAGTGACTACTGATGATCACTTTTAACTGAGCATGTAAATTAATTTTAATTTTTAACTTTCAGTTTTCAAATATACTCTCAAGTAAATTTTATGGATTCTACATATTTATTTTTATTGTGTTGTATTAGTCACCATACAGTACATCATTAGTTTTTGATGCAGTGTTTCAAGATTCATTGTTTGTGTATAACACCCAGTTCCATGTAAGCCGTGCCCTCCTTAATACCCGTCACCAGACTAACCCCATCCCCCATGCTCTTCCCTCTACAGAGTCTACAGTCTTTCATGGTTCATTTCCCCTTCCGATCCCCCCCCCTTCATTTTCCTCTTCCTTCTCCTAATGTCCTCCATACATATTTATTCATTATCTTATGTAGCACTGAAAACTCACATCCCAGTTCTCGCCCCCAAACCAAAATTCTAAAAAGTATCATTATCCGTAAGGTACTTTATTAGACCATATTGATTTGAAAAAGAAGAAATAGATTTGTTTTGTTGAGTAGGGAATTATGACATGTACTAAAAATAACTTTGAAGTCAATGTGTTCAACAAGATGTGTAGATGAAGAAGTTATAGGAATTTAGAAATAATAGCATTTAGGTTGAAAATTAGAGTGGCAAGGAAATTGACACGAAAAGAAAAAGAGTTCACTCCTTTACATATGGAGGTACAGTTACAAAGAATGGAAAGGCGTATTTATAGAGCTGCAATAAATTCATCTGATTGGAATATGGGGAGTGTCAATGGTGTTCTTGAACAGATGGACACCTACAGGTTGGGTACAATCAATTGTAAATATTCAGGAACTTTTGTGAGTCAGTTTTAAATCTTTGGTAGATTGAAGATGATCATGGTGGGAATATTAAAACCATGAAAACTGGCAAAGAGTACACATCATGGCTTTGTTTCTTTAGCTCATGAGAGGTGGTTTTCCACATCACTGGTTGTGTTAGACAGAAAATGTTGTTGGATGCAAATCTGGCCCCCGATTCCAGCCCCAGGTATACAGACATTATTCAGTAAGTAAGGGTAGTTCTGGAAGGCCATTTGGCAAGACATCAAAGTAACTAGGGAGGAGAATAGTGATACTTAGATATGAGTTATTGACTCTATCTCTGGTATGAAAGAGACTTTAGTGGTCCAAATACATCTGATGTTAGAATTGTGATTCTGCTTTCATTTTCCTTGATTTCTCCAAGTTCTCTAATTAGTCAAAATACTGTAGTAACACAATGTGTATATATTTTCTTTGCATATAGGTATTCTGTTTAGGCGAGATGAAAACAGTCTGAGCACTAATTTTAAAAGCAGTGAGATAAAACTGTCTTGCCAGTGTTGGTGCCATCTTTCTGAATACAGATGATTCTAAATTACAAAAGAGACTCATGTCAGATTTAAGGGCGAATGGAATTTGTTGTGATGAAGCTCTTCTTAAAAACTCAATGCAAGAGAACCTCAGCCTTCCAAACAGATAATCGTATTATTCACATTTAAAAATAATTTATGTCATAGGCTTTTCTGGTGTAATTAAAATGTGATTTAAAATACTACTTATAATGTTGACAAAGGTTGTTGAAACAAACATTTTGATGTTCTCAGGTACAGCTGCCCTGAAAACTCTTCCCCCCTTTTCCACTCCATGGTTCCTTACAATTAGTCTTTACTAAAATGATTCTCATGGGTAACAATAACCAGATGGCCCGTTTTTTATCATGATCAGATCAGGCTTTTTAAATATCTACATCATAAAAGATACTTACATATGTTTACTATGTTTTGCCCCCTGAATCAAGCGTATGAATATGTTTCAGAACAATTTTTAACAGGATTTTTAAAAAAGTGGTGTAGGGTAATTCTTCGCTATTAAGACATTAAATACTGAAAAGATAATGGAAGTTTCAGTTCAAAGATCTTATTTTGTATCAATTCTTGGTTGTGTAGTTTTAGACAAATAACTGAATCTCTCTAGGCCTTAGTTTTGTCATTTGTGAGACTGGGATAAAAAGAAGCCTATCTTGCCTTCCTGAATACCTGCGAGGATCAAATACCATGAACTGTGTTAAGATATTTACAAATTCTAGTTACTATTCACTAAATTACTCAGTAGATTCCATCCAGAAGCATTCTGGTTAATTGGTATTTGATTCTACTCATCTTCTTGTCTCTGCTTTCTGAGGAAAAAAACCTAGTGTTAGCTCTGGAATTATATATAATTTCTTATGCTATATTTTACTCTGCTCCTATATTTCTTATGATTGTAGTCAGAGTTAGTTCTTTCATAGACTATCTAAATTTATATGAATGTGTGAGGCAGCGATAGCAATGAAATCAAGGGAAGGAAAAACTCACAAATAAGGAGAACAGATGACTGTTAATAAGTATTTGCTATGGAAGGTAATAAATGGAGTCAATACACCTGTATGTGTCAGGTACTAGATTAATCACAAATAAGGTGAGAAACACGTTAGGTTTAGCTGAAAGACCGCTATCTTAAAGGTTACATTAGGGTTGCGTTGTTAAAGCCAGCGATTCAGATTGGCCAAGGTTTGTGAATTGTTAAAACACCATGTTGTAAGGCTGATGATAAGAATTAAAATTCTCTTCAGCTTTTTTCTATATATCACCACTGCCTTTTAAGTATATTTTATTGTTATGGACAATAGGCCAAGACAGGACAAAAAAAAGTATGCAGCCAAACAGAGTGGGTCGAGAGTTCTATATTTTCTCTATGGGGAAAACAATTAAAATAGAAGTGATCTTTAGAAAACCCAGGATAGTAGCTTTGATCCTAGGAGAGGAAACTGACCATGAAAAGAGCTCAGTTGTCTCAAGTAAGTTGTAGTCCAAAGGGAAGGGTGAAAGGAAGAAGCTCATTGAACAAACTAAGGAAAGGTAAATGGTTTACCCATAACTGATGCCATTGGTGGTACTTCTCCTATTTCAGGTGATGACTTTTTTTTTTGGTAAGAGGTTTGAATTGGTTTTCTTTTTGATTCTCATTCATGTATTCTATCAATGCAATACTGATTATCTCCATTTTAGTGTGTTTAGCCTTAAACTCTAGTAGTCTTTTATTTATTTCACAAGTATTTTTTTGCAGTCCTTTTTAATGCTAGGTTCTGTGCTAGCCATAGGTGATAAAATGGCAAGACACTGTAAAGCAAACATAGCCCTTAGGACTAACCATCACAGACCATTTTTCACTAAGAGCTTGAGATTATGGAATGATCCAATCATTTGCAATGTACCATTCTACCAAATCAAATCATCTCAAGAGAAAAAAAAAGCATATTACACTGCTCAGCACTGGAGAAAGTCCATTGTTTTTAATTTCTCACTGAGGTTTCTTAAGGGGCCCAAGGCAAAATTCACTTTTAAATTTTATGAATGTGTGTCCATGAGGTCTGGATGCAAAATACATTCATTTTCTGTAGGACTTCTCTAGGGACTTGGTTGGTTCAAGCTTTGTTCCAAATAGATTTTAGAACCTCAAAACATAATGAAACTGTCCTATTCATGGCATGCCTCCTGACTCTCCCATTCATGCCTGCCTGGGCTAAAAGTAGAGCAAAACAAGACAAACACATTTTCTACTCCTAAGTAGCCTAATGATGCCCACTGTTGAGTCTTAATATCTACAGTGAACACATTATTTGCATATCCAGCTAAGGAGAGCCTTACATGCTTTCACAACCTTGCTGTAAAACTGACACAGCTTGAAATTTGAAACCTGTTGGAAATGGAAGGGTGAGAGAAAATTCTACTATAGTGAAAGAAGAAAACAAAATGACAAAGATATTGTCTTAAAAAATCTCTCAACTTTCACTTGTTTTTCAACTATAAGACTCCTAATTGAAATATTTTAGAAGGCACCCCCCCCCCCAACCCAGAATTTGTGACACCATAACTTACCAATGGAATATATAGTCCCAGATTTCCACTCATGGCCTCAGGGAGCATAAACACTTCCCTTATGGGCACACCCAGGAATGTGAGGTGTGAGGCTTTTACGGAGAAAAAAAAATTATTCCAAATTAGGGTTAGGGAGGAATGATAGTGATACTAAGGAATGCTCAGTGACTAACACTTTAAGATTCTGGATTAACACGACTTCCCTTTTGCAGCCTATTAATAGTCATTTTTCATTAATAAGACAATTTTGTATGTATTTTGGTCCTAAGCTTTCAAGTTAGTATAGGTGGTGGGATCTCAGGGTGATGTCCAGGGCTGGTATTTACCAGAAGAATGAAGTAATGTTGAAGAGCGTCTGTCCTGCTGGGCAGCCAAAGCACCGTCAGTCTCTGTGAACTCCCTTCATGTTGTAACTTGGCCTTCTGCCAAAAGAGTTACAATCAAGGGTCCGATCAACAAGAAATGTTTTATATTCCCATAGTGTATAAGGAAAGGTATAGATCTGTCCTTGGTTTAAAAAATAGTTTACTACCTATTTTTTGGTGACATAAATTTAAAGGTAATATAGTAATTATAAAAAAAAAATAGGTGCAAGGAAGTATCCATAATCCTATCATTGAAAGGCAAATTTACTAACATTTTGTTACATATCCTTCCCTGGTTTTTCTAAGCATATTTTTAACTAATGGAGAACATTCCAGAAACTTTCTTTTTCCATTTTTGGGATTGTTATGAAAATTTAACTCCATGTATTCTCTGTGAATAAGTTTTTAGAGATTTAGTCACCCTTCTCTTACAAAAGGATATGTTCTATTTCGTTTTCAGAGCTTTCCCTTGTTAGCTATTTCTTTCATTTCTTTTTTTAAAAAAATTTTTATAAACATGTAATGTATTGTTATCCCCAGGGGTACAGGTCTGTGAATCGCCAGATTTATACACTTCACAGAATTCACCATAGCACATACCCTCCCCAATGTCCATAACCCCACCCCCCTCTCCCGACCCCCCTCCCCCAGCAACCCTCAGTTTGTTTTGTGACAGTAAGAGTCTCTTATGCTTGTCTCCCTCCCAATCTCATTCTTTCGTTTAAGATTTATTTAGCGAGAAAGGGAGAATGTGAGTGGGGGTAGAGGGGACGCAAAGGAAGAGAGAATCCCAAGCAGACTGCCTGCTGAGCGTGCAACCCAACACAGGGCTCCATCTTAGGACTGTGAGGTCATGACTGGAGCTGAAACCAAGAATGGGACACTCAAGTGATTGAGCCACTGAGGTACCCCCACCTTGTCTGCTATTTCTGAAAAATAATCAGCCTAAAATAATCCTTCTGCCAGAGCAGCACATTCTGGGGTACAAATTCTGCTCCCCTTCAGACTCCCCTTTGAGGGGAGTCAAAGGGGAGTCCACAATGTGACTCTACCTGTGACTGTGAATTTACCTTCACAGTCCGGAAGGTACATTGACAGATTGCTCCCTATCTCACTGGACCAGTCTCTTAATTGTGAGACTAGGTCAGTTCATTTAAACAGTTTCTCTTCTTAGGAGGCATGCATACAGGTGGACTCCCTAAGTCAGGCTATATGGCCTAAGCAGTCTGGTATAAGGCTCACAAGTAGGCAGACAGAGAGAGAGGGAAGCAAGCTCCCCGCCGAGCAAAGAGCCTGATGTGGGACTCAATTCCAGAACTCTGGGATCATGACCTGAGCCGAAGGCAGAGGCTTTAACCCACTGAGCCATCCAGGAGCCTCTGGAAGAGGCTTTTTTTGAAAAGCCTCTTCCAGTAGGTAGACTTCACCAGCAAGATCTACAGATCAGGGTAGACTCCTCTCTTCCTGTACTGCTAGGAAGTGACCCTCTTTACTCACCTAGGTATGTTGCAGGGAACCAAGTACAGTACCATGTGGCTTTTCCAAGGGGCTTTACTGGCTTCATAAAGTCAAATTTTGTTCCTTAAAATTGGTCATATCTGAGTATATGCACAGCATTCTCAAATAAGACATTCCAGTCAAAGCCTTGGTAATACAACCAGTGTTTCTAATTTTGTACTGTTCTAAGGAAAACAGATTGTTTTTTTTTAAAGATTTTATTTCTTTATTTGACAGACAGAAATCACAAGTAGGCAGAGAGGCAGGCACAGAGAGAAGGGGGAGGCAGGCTCCCTGCCGAGTAGAGAGCCTGATGCGGGGCTCGATCCTAGGACTCTGGGATCATGACCTGAGCTGAAGGCAGACGCTTTAACCCACTGAGCTACCCAGGCACCCCTGAGGAAAATAGATTCTTACTGAACTTAGACAAATAATGATTTTGCCATGAAAATAAGAATACGAACTGTCTCTGAATTCTGGAGGGATTAGTAATTGTTTCATCATTGTTCACAAAAAGTTCTACTTTTTGTGCTATGAGTCATAGATAGCTTAAGAGGAAAGATTTTCTTAAATCTGGGGAAAAAAACATTGTTGATTCTGTAATATTTTAAAGGAAAGGGCATAACAATTTTATAATCAGTGTCATTGGTTCATTCAGTCCCATGTAATTAATTCTGGACTTGTCAGAGTCCTTCCCATTAATCTCTGAAGATGAAGCACTTTTGCAAAAGCATCAGAATAAAATAAAACCGTCTATAAATGACAGAAGACTTTAGAATGGCCATGGTTAAAGATCTGATGAGAGATCATTATTGAAAAGAAGACTTGGTTATTTCTGCGACATACATTTTAAGATGGTAACTAGAATTATTAATGTCTCTCTTTTGTCAGGAGAGCAAGCAAATCTTTGGAGAGCTTCCAGCACTCCTCTGGCAGGTACTTCCAGGCCAAAAAGATTGCAGTTAGCATTTGATTTAGGAAATTTTGTCAAATATATCATAAATTTCAGACATTGGGCTAAACAGGATCATTATCTATTTAAGCAAAGCGACCAAAGCTTTACAGAAGGTTACATAATTGTGAGCAAAACTTGAGCTCTTTTAATATTGCACAAGCCCATTTTCTGAAGAAACCAAAGACCTACTTAAGATACAAAATCTTTGCTTTCTATGCATATTATAATCTTTTCTTTACCTTTCAAGTAATCCTGAAGTCCAAGAGACATTTTCCCTTGGAAAAGAAAGAAAAGGTTTTAGTTTTACACTAGTGCACTACTGATATTAAAGCTTATTTTACTAATCCAATTTTAGCCATCTTGACTTCATAAAGTAAAATTTTCTTTCCAAATTTTTATATTCACTGAGTTTATATTTCATTCTCCTCTTTCTGAAATAACCAGCTTGACTTTCATTTTTCTTAACAAAAATGTGTCTCCATACCTTTTTTGTAGCCAAAACCACATCTTCGTTACTCTGTTACTCTTACTATTTCTAGTTTTAATTACACATTATAATTCTTAGACACCTTAATTTCTAGTGAAAACTAAGAACTATGAACTTTTACAATGGGATTCTTCAGATGGGTCAATTTATGAATACATTTCATAACTTCCAGAAACAAGCCTTTTTTATAGTAGAGCTTTCTAGTGTGGGACAAGTCTTATTTACAAACTCAAATGTTTTTAATTCCTCTGTAATAAGTGGCTAATGGTAGGTAAAACTACGTTCAGTAATTAATACTCAATATTTTGTGATACTTGGAAATGATCTAGATATTCAAGAAGAAACTGCCATCATTTAACTTAACACAGCAAACCTCTGAGGGGGGAAGTTACCAAAAAAGATTTGAGAAGTTTTTACTCGACATAGCATAATTATTATTGAAAAGTGCACCCAAAATACTCTTACCTCATTTACATCTCTCTACGCACTACAGTTAGTCAACAAAATTTCACAAAACCTTACATACCTAGCCATCAGCTTAAGATATTTTTCTCTGATAAATTTTTCAAGAGAGAAGACACAAACTTAGGATCCAAGGCTCATATAAAAGTTGCATGTCTGCATTCTATTTAATGCTGTTAACTCTGAAGACATTCCTATTTTAATTCAAACAACAGACTTAATCTTTTTGGTAAATCTTATTTCAGATCATGTTAACTTGAAAAACATTTGGATTAGTTACTGTATTTCTGAGAGTTCAGAAATACTTAGTTCCTTTAAGTGCCTGTTTTTCCCTGAGCCAATTAAATCGAGCTCTTTCACACATTAATTTAAGCAGTTCCATCTGGAGGTAGAAAAATATCATCATCTACAACATACACAGACACATAAACATACAGACAGATACCAGCTGAAATCTTAGAGTTAATGTTCTAAAATCGTAGCTGTGAGTCAGGTACAGTACAGGTTTATGCTGCTATCTGAAAATAGTGTTCCTATGACAACTTTTCTAAGTCAAAATGGTGTAAAGTGAAGAAGCTTACCATAAATGTATGTGGAAAAATTTTTGAGTATCTTCAGATCCGCCCCCCCCCCCCAAATAACCTCTTTTAGGTGTTTCGGAGAACGTAAGCACAAGATAAATGGAGAGAAACCCTATGCGTGCACAGACGCAGTTCAGAGCTAGGATGGCAAGAAGGTTGAGTGCAGTTCCTGGGCAAGGAGATTGGTGGAGTCGCTCTTGGGGCTCGAGGGACTCTAACAGCTTGCTATAACAGCTTGCTACAAAATGTGTGCTGAACACTATCTCGCTTTTTGCCCTCTTTGGGTAAAAGTGAAAATCCAGATTTCTTCTGGTTAGTAAAACCAGATACTAATGTGGGTCTTTCATAAAAGCGAAGTGACAGAACATGAAACTTCAGAGCAGGGATATCTGTAATATAAAACTGCTTTGTAACAGTTGGCTGTGAGTTGTGTTTCTGGCAGTTGTTATAAGTTTACCTGCTCAGGGTGCCTGGGTGGCTCAGTGGGTTAAGCTGCTGCCTTCGGCTCAGGTCATGATCTCGGGATCCTGGGATCGAGTCCCGCATCGGGCTCTCTGCTCAGCAGGGAGACTGCTTCCCTTCCTTTCTCTCTCTGCCTGCCTCTCCATCTACTTGTGATTTCTCTCTGTCAAATAAATAAATAAAATCTTAAAAAAACAAAAAAAGTTT
Organism: Mustela nigripes; assembly: GCF_022355385.1. Classification (NCBI taxonomy): domain Eukaryota; kingdom Metazoa; phylum Chordata; class Mammalia; order Carnivora; family Mustelidae; genus Mustela; species Mustela nigripes. Next base: position 106,335,727 of record NC_081575.1, on the reverse strand, counting down.
ACCTGCTCAGAAGGCTAAAGCTTTTTAGTAATACAGGTAGAGAAGACACTTAAGATTTTTAATTTGCCCAAATACCTCCTTTGCATCTCAAAAAAATGGCCTTTAGGTCCTAGCGAAGATGGCAGGAAAAAATCGACATCACAAAGGGGAAACATATCCAAGTTTTTTCTTAGGTAAATATACCTCCAAACTACTCTTAGCAGAAGTCAGGGGTACTTACTGTTTAAATATTTCCTTTTTCAGTGGAGCTTCAGGGTTTACTGCATTATGTCTTTGTAAAGTCTGTATAAAGTACTGACCACAGGCCTTCGAATGTGCCCCCTTTTTTCCTGAGTGTACAATCCAACATCAGATCAAGTCACCTTATGGGGAAAAGCCTCCACTTTGATTTTATGAGTTCCTGAACACTGCCTTCCATCTGAACCATTCCTGAGCATTTGTAGGAGGTCCTGGGAGAAACTGTGCTGATCATCTGTTGCCTCTGTAAGGGAGGTTCCCCCCAGAGGGCCATCTGGCAGGTCTGTTAACTGCATTTTCATTTTGGGCAGGAAGAACACCGCTCAGCAGCCAGTCAGGGGCCCTGGGAGGGAGGCTGTCCATATCCACTATTGTTTCTAACTCTTCTCTAAATTTGGTAGTCTCTTCTGAAAATGGAAAGGAAAAAGGCTTTGCAATTTCATCTTGTTCCAGGAATCCCTAAGGCTCGATGTTAGGGTCCTTCACATATTTTCAATTTGGTGTTTCCATAGGTACCAAAAAGACAATTGCTTGGGATGATGGGTCTCTAAAATGTGTTCGAATATAGAAGCTTTGCCAAGTCAGGGGACCCACTGTGTGGCCACAGATGAGTAGGACCTTATTAATCTCAAAAGCAGCTCCAACCAGTAAGCCCTTTTATGGCTTAACCATGGAGGCAAGACGAGTGCCCAGAAAGTATAAAACACAGTCTGCACAAGAACTGAAAAATTCACCCCCCGAGTTGGCCTAAGAAAGCAAAGCCTGTCATGGTCCGGGCAGTAGGAATGGTGTAGTGCAAATGGTGTCTCTGGTTTCCCCCAAGAATATGAGAAACCTCCAACCACAGCCCTGCTCATCTCTGACACAAGGCATGCGTTACTAGAATGTGACTTTTCCAGCACTAAAGAGACAATGTAGGTTGAGATGACAAAAGGCCCCCTATGAAGTGTGATCAAAGATAATGCTGCTTCTGGGGTCCACAGTCCATTTGACTGTTCACCAGATGCAAGCGGGTACATGTATCCTCTAGCTAGCAGAGAGCTGCCTGATCATGAAGTCAAGCTCTGAAGACAGAGAACAGGATAAAAGGAAAACCTTATCAAGCCTGCGGTTCTCCTCTCTATGACAAATGATACAAAAGAGACAAAACAATGACCGTCTCTGGGAGGAAGGGGATCAATAAAAGTAAGAGTACTGAGAACAGATTTTTGCTAGAATCGTTCTACCTAAGAACTAGTACATGCAAATATTTTCTTCTGCTAATCTAAATTTCAAAAAGAAAGGGACAAAGTGATATTTTTGTCTTCCTCTCTTGACTGGGCCCAAAAGACAGAGATCTGGGAAAACAAGACTGTGCTAGGAAATCTTATCTTTTGCCAGCTTCTGCCAGTTTTTCAGGATGCCGTCTGTAGGCTTTGGAGTGAGTATCAGAGAAATTGAAGTTTCTTGACATGTCTACCTCCTGCATACATGAAAAATACCTAGGAAAACTGAGCAAGTCTTCTGCATTTTTACATAAAAGTATAAAAGCACATTTCCTCATTCTGCATGTATATAATTTTAGTGGCTGTATAATCTTTTGTTTACAGGTGTACCACTATTTAAGATATCCCTTTTGCTACTGGGTATATATTACTATTGGATGTATGTGCCGTGGGTTTTTTGTTTAAGTAAAGCTATGTAAAGGACTTTGGATGACAACTCTTACCAGTGACAGTAAGATGACGGGTTGAGGGTATATGAGTATTAAAAAAAAAAAAAAATCATGCCGCTATCCCTATCACTTGCTTCATCTAACTGATAATGTTAACCCACTGAATTGGTATGTGAGTTCTAACACATAAAGCTACAAGCAGTAATTTAGAATAAAACTGGAATATTGAATCAGAGACATGTTGAATTTCATAATTTTACAGCTTTGTCTCCTACCTTTGATGGTAACTGGCTCAAAGGTAAAGAACTATTACCCCTGGCGAATACCCAGCACTGTCTTCGGTCATGGCTCTTCTTCATGAACATCCTCTGCTTTCTCCTTTTCATATTGAAGATGTTTATTTCTCTAACATGGTAATTAAAAAAAAATGCCCAATTTGACCAGTGAGAAATTTGTGGTTACCGGTGGAGATGTGGGTGGGGATGGGTGAAGGGGGTTGAGAGAACACCCACCATGATGAGCACTGAGTGTATTACACAGAACTGGTGAGTCACTTTATTGTACACCTGAGACTAATATAACCCTGTCTGTTACCTGGAATGAAAATTTAAAAAAACTTAATGAAGTATATTTTCTACTTGAATTCCTTTTTTTTTTTTTTACCACTTCTAAACATAGTTATGAATTTTTATGAGAATGATCAAAAGCTGAGGTGTTCAGTAAGGAGCTAAAGCCAAATTCTTAAGTATTCATGACTCTGTTAAGCTCAATTTCACCTCTTTGGATTGACCGATTTTTACATAAAATGGGCAGCATTGGTCTTAAGGACTTTGCTCTTCTTCAGATAACGTCCTTCATGTCCCCATGGTCAATATCTCTGTTCCTGTTTGAAAACCAGTTGGGAAAGGAAGTTTAAGCAGAAGAACTTCCATGCAGTTTTTAACTGAAATTTTTAATATGGTTTTAATTTTTTATTACTATAAGCAGAGCTTTGGGTTAAAAAACCTCGTCATTTTCAACTTAAACACATAGCCAAAAAGAGTTAATTTCAGAGAATTTCACAGGAAACCCAGTACCTTTTGCCAATTCACCGAACTTTTTAAGTAGGCAAGAGGCTACCATTAGAATTTATTGTGGTGGATAAAAGTAAGATCTGTATATACATTTCCAAAACAACTGTGGGGGGGGATAGGAAATAAAACTAGCATAAGAAAAATAAAATCTGTCAATCAGATTTGTTTATGTCTACAATATAAAATAGGTTTATATTTAAGACTTTTAGGTAATTGAAAAATTTTTTGTTGAACTAGGTAACTAGAAAAATCATACTTCCATATAGCACTTAAAAATGTTTGGAAAGGGGGAGGCAATATCCTTTTAATTGGGTATTTGCGCTTATAACAAAATAGTGGAAATCCTCAGGGGGAAAAATCTAAGAGAAAATTGAAAACCAGAGTCTAAGTACCTGAACCAAAGCTGAAGGTGCCCTAGGTAAAGACGGGATGTGATGTTAGCCTTATTAACCTAGCAGATTGGTTTTTAGTGCCTTCTTAGGGATAACAGACAAGGCTACAGGCTTTTATAGTATGGCAGGTGGAAATGAAATACACACACATACATCAAGTTAGGACTCTCAAATGACTGCCTTCTCAGTTCAAGGATTGAGAAAAGGGAGTGAGAAAAGAAGTTTGCTGTCCTGGCCTGAGCGAGGAAAAAATGTCCCATGATAACATGTAAATTTTCCCCTCCACAGTAGTTGTTCTATGTTGCATTCCCACCACCAATACATCAGAGTTGTACATTTTATGTTACTCCACTGATAAAGCAGCCACTGCACTATAAAATCTTGCTATATTCATAACAGACAAGATATGCAGTTAACTACAGAAAAAAGGTACCCCAATTTATGATTAGAATCAATATTCTGGAGGTGTAAATACGCAGTTCAGCAGCACCCTTTGAAATGATGCCTTAAAATGGCTTATTAATTTCACAAAATGGCAATAATACCAATACTGACCTACAGATTAAATACCTATCAAAATTCCAACTGCCATTTTTCTTTTGCAGAAATCAATAAGCTAATCTTGAAATTCACAAGGAAATGTAAGGAACATAGATACGCTAAAGGGCAATTGTGAAAGAGAAGAAGAATGTTGGAGGACTCAAAATTCTAGTTTCTAATCTTACTACAAACCTACAAGAAAGACAGTAGATCTGTCATGAGAATAGACATAGATCAATAGAACCCAGAAATAAACCCATACATCTATGGCGAACTGAGTTTTGACAAGGACACCAAGACCATTTAGTGGGGGAAAGGTGGTCTTTCGACAAATGGTGACGGAATAACTGATTATAAGCAGGCAAACCCAGATGAAGTTGGATTCTTATTGCACACCATATACACAAATTTACTGAAATGGACCAAAGACTTACATGTAAGAGGCAAAACTATAAAAATCTTCAAAGAAAACATAAATCTTCATTACCTTGGATCAGGTAATCATTTTTTAGGTATGACCTCAAAACCCAAATGACCAAAGGAAAAACAGACAAATTAGACTTTATTAAAATTAAAAGCTTCTGTGCTTCAAAGGAGACCATCAAGAAAGTGAAAAAACCAATAGCATCAAAAGCAATAAAACACTTCGAAATAAAAGGAACCAAGGAGATGAAAAATCTGTACACTGAAAACCATAAGACGCTGATAAAAAAAAGTGAAGACACAAATGGGAAGATATCCTGTGTTCATGGATCAGAAACTTTAAATAAAATCTTTTAAAAAACCCAATATTTTTGAGAGAGAGAGAGAGCACAAGCAGGAAAGAGGGAGAAGCAAGCTCCCTGCTGAGCCAAGGAGCCCATGTGGGGCTCAATCCCAGGACCTTGGGAGCATGATCTGAGTCAAAGGCAGACATTTAAACAACTGAGCCACTCAGGTGCCCCAGAAACTTAATATTGTTAAAATGTCAATACTACTCAAAGCAACCTATAGATTTAATGCAATCCCTATCAAAATTCCAATGGCATATTTTACAAAAATAGAAAAATTCCCCAAATTTGTGTGGAACCAGAAAAGAGCCTGAATTGCCAACACAATCCTGAGAAGGAACAAAAAAACTACAGACATCACTTACTGATTTCAACTATACTACAAACTAATAATAATCAATATAGTATGGTACTGAGGGGCACCTGGGTGGCTCAGTTGGTTGGGCAACTGCCTTCAGCTCAGGTTATGATCCTAGAGTCCTAGGATTGAGTCCTGCATCGGGCTCCCAACTCGATGGGGCGTCTGCTTCTCCCTCTGACCTTCTCCCCTCTCATGCTCTCTCTCAAATAAATAGAATCTTAAAATATATATATATATATATAGATATATATATATATCTATATATATATAGTATGGTACTGGCTTTAAAGAAAGTCACACAGATCAATGAAACAAAACTGAGAGCCCAGAAATAAGCCCATACTTTATGGTGAATTAATAGGTGGCAAGGGAGCCAAAAATACTCGAGGGGGAAAAAGATAGCTTCTTCAATTAAATGGTGTTGGGAAAATTGGATATCCACATGCAAAAGAATGAAAATGGACCCTATCATAAGCCAGGCAGAAAAATTAACTCAAAATGGAATAGATACTTACATGTAAGGCCTGAAATCATGAAGCTTCTGAAGAAAACATAGGAAAAAAGTTCCTTGACATGGATCTTGGTAATGATTTTTTTGGATATTATACCTAAAGCACAAACAAACAAAAACAAAAAATAAACAAATGAAACTTTATCAAACTAAAAGGTATTTGCATATCAAACCCCCCCGAAAACAAAATGAATAATCAACCTATGAAATGGGAGAAAATAATCTATAAACCATCTATCTTATCAGGGCTTACTGTCCAAAATATATAAAGAACTCTCCTATAACTCTATAGCAAAAAACAAATAATCCCACTAAATATGGGCAGATGACCTGAAGAGACATTTTTCTGAAGAAGATATTCAAATGTCCAACAGACACATGAAAAGATGCTCAACATGACTAATTGTCAGGGAAATGCAAATCAAAATCACAATGAGCTATCACTTCACATCTGTTAAATGGCTAAATTATCAGAAAGACCAGTAGCAGCAAATTCTGGTGAGGATATGGAGAAAAGGAGCTCTTGAGAACAGTGCGTAGAACTGTAAATTGGTAAGGCCACTATAGAAACAGTATGGAGGTGCCTCGATAAATTAAAAATAGAACATAGTGCCAAGCCATTCTACTTTTGTGTGTACATCCAAAGGAAATAAACTTGCAAAGTTAAACAGATACCTGCATTCCCATGTTAAATGCAGTATTATTTACAATAGCCAAGCCATGAAATACTCCAAGTGTCTATCAATAGATAAATGGATAAAGAAACTAGATGAAAGTTGTCAAAGAGTACAAACATCCAGTTAAAAGATGGATGAGTTCTGAGGATATAATGTCCATCATGATGACTATAATTAACAATACTGTATTGTACACTTGAAAGTTGCTAAGAGAATATATCTTAAATATTCTCACCATGCATACCCAAGAGTAGCTATGGGCAATGATAGACATGTCAACCTTATTGTGATAATCATTTCACAAAATGTTTATATCTATCAAATTATCAGATTGCAGCCCTTACACAAGGTTATGTATCGAATATATCTGAGTAAAGCTAGGAAAAAAAGAAAGTAAAAAGACAACCCATAGAGTAAAAGAAGATATTTGCAAATCATTTATCTGATACAGGCCTACGATCCAGAATATAAAAAGAACTCTTCTCCAAAGGAAATACACAGATGGAAAATAGGCATATGAAAAGATGCTCATCATCGTTAGTCATTAGGGAAATGCAAATCCAAACTACAATGGGAAACTACTTCACACTCATGAGGTTAACTGTAATAATAATTTAAAAAGACCCAGAAAGTATATGTGTTGGTGAGCATGTAAAGAAATTGGAACTGTTGTGGTTTGCTGGTGGGCCCCAGAACAGAGGAACCAGCCATGCATACCTGGACATCTGACCTACAATACCGTGAAATTAATCAATGTGTGATCTTTAAACCAGTATGTCTGTGGTAATTTGATATGGCAGCCAAAGAAAATACTGCATGACCACCAAGGCTCAGTTATGAAGGGCAAAATGGCAATGCAATTTCCACAGACCTACTCTCTCTCTGGACTCATACATTTGGAACCCTAAGCAACAACGCAAGAAGCATGGCTGGCCTGGAACCGCAGGGCTAGAGAGAGTGTGCAGGGAAAAGAGATAACCCAGCTAGTCCATTCCTAAGCTGGTGAAGTCTCCCTGGTTAGGCGCTAGGCATCTCAGAGGATGCGGCTCTTATGGATTTAGCCATAGCTACCATCAGATTGGGAGACCCCTAGCAAGAAACCCCTAGCTTAGCCTAACAAGCTCAGTAACTACAAGATGATGTGGTAAAGTGACTGATGTTTTACTAAGTTTGTGGTGATTCATTATACGGCCATTAAAACAAACTCCACACACTTCTTTATCTTTTTGCCCCCTCCTCAAAGAGAGATGAAAACTTTGCTTGGATGAAGGAAGAAGGAGCTGAATCCTAAAGAAGTAGTTAGAAAATCAAAAAGAGTGATGTAGTGATAGAGGCCTTCGCTCTTCGTTTCTCAGGTAGGGCTGAGGGAAAAAGAGCAAGTACCTGTAGCTCATTTTTCAACTAGAAAAGGAACCAGCAGACTTACTTAAAGGGCAAGATAGTAAATATTTTAGGCTTCTCCGGAAAAGAAGCAAAAATCAAGCTATGATGTAGTGACTTATATAACCACTTAAAATATAACCATTTATTTTTATTGGCTAAATATATGTACTATACTTCGTATTTTCTTCAAGACAGTGTATGTCTTTGCTTCCCAATACCCCACTACAAGGAGGCCGCTCTTCAAGAGAAGGCTGTTTCTAAGTTCTGAAATGTGAGTGTATCTGAATCTGTAGGCAAATATTGTATGAACTGTGATTTTAGACATTCTGTGCTGAGCTTCAGTTTCTGTAAACTGATGGGACAGGTATTGGCCTGCTCCTTGAATATGAGCAGTTGAAGTTCAAATAAGCAAAAACACTATAAAGGCGAATTGCAGCTTCAAAGTGCATGACATCTTCTTATTGTTATTGCTATGCCTATTACAAAGCATTTGGCTGTATCTTCCTAGCTTCCTCTTCTTCCCTCTCTCTTGTGTTTCAAAATCTCCACTCTTCTTTGTTCTGCATGGATGTGTTTTGCTATTCACTTAACTGATAAATTAACTTTGATGGCTTCTCATTCATTATGTTTTCTTCTTCTGATCCAGTGTCTCCCAGTAGTGATTTTTCTGGAAATAATATGGAAAGAATGATGACTTCCAATGGTGGAGATTGGGGATATGTGCCACATGATCATAGAAGTTATTTTGTAGAAGGGCCTTTTGGTGCTTATGTTAGCCTTTCCCCATACAATTGTTAATTCTCAAATAATTAGGAGTACCACCTCTTTGAGAGGAGCTACGCTTGGTGCTGTAGATACAGCAGTAAATGAGACAGAACAAGGTCCCTCCCACATAGATCTTACATGCTAATGGGGAAGGAATTCATTCCCTATTTTCAGTGTAACAAATTAGCAAACATTCAGTTGCTTAAAGCAAAACAAATGTGTTAAGCTATGGAGGTCAAATCAGGCGTCTAAAATGGGTCCACAGGCCTGTGTTCATACTGGAGGCTCTGGGAAGAATCTATGAAAGGTGCCTATATGCTATGGCTTATATACATTTTTCTTCATCTTCAAAGCCAGAAATATAACATCTTCAAATCTCAGAAGCAGAGAGACAATCTTCACTTCACCTTTTGTCTGACACTGACTCTCCAGCCTCCCTCTTATAGGGACTCTTGTAATTATATTGGGTCCACCTATATAATCCAGGAAAATGTCCCCAACTCAAGATCCTGAATCTAATCTGCTAAGTTTCCTTTTTTCATGTCAAGTGACATTTATAAGTTCTGGGGATTATGTTAAATATATCTCTAGGAGGTCATTATCCAATCTACCAGAGAAAGAGGAGGAGGAAGGGAGATGGAGACTAAGAGAGAGAGAAGGAGGGAGAGAGGGGGAAAGTAAACAGTTGTGTAAATATTTAAGATGCTTTTATTTTTTATAAGATTAGAGAGAGAGAGAGAGAGACAGTGAGTGAGAGAGAGAGAGAGCACACAAGCAGATGGAACAGCAGGTAGAAGGAGAAGCAGACTCCTCTCTGAGCAGGGAGCCCGATGTGGGACTCAATCCTGGGACCCGAGATCTTGACCTTGAACTGAAAGCAGATGCTGAACCTGCTGAGCCACCCAGGCACCCTATATGATGATTTTGGAGTGTGATTTGTGCTATGAGGCAATAAGGGGGTGGATAATAGAGCAGCACCACCCAGTGTGGGAGCCACAAATCACAGCTGACTACTGAGTTTTTAAAATGGGGCTAGTGTAGAATGAGGAGTTGAATTTTAAATTTTATTTCATTTTGAATACTGCAATTTAGGCAGCCAAAATGGCCAGTGGCTACCATATTGGACAGCACAGCTCTAGGCTTTTTAGAGGCCACAGAAGAACGTGTTTCTTTTCTTTTTAACTAAATTGCATAAAGATCCATGAAAGCAGTCAATTCCCACTGACCTTAATGGAGGGAATAAGGCTGCTCAGGTGAGCAAATAGGTGTTTTTTCCTGATGGAGAAAAGAGAAGCATTCCCTGTTACTAAAGCAATCTTCCAGTTATAACCAGACAAACTCCCTTCCATTTAGGGACTAAGGTAGGGCACAACTTATAATACTTTGTTTCCTTCCTTATATATATACATGCTTGCCCTGGCTTCATGCTGAGCTGAGTGTATGTCCTTAATTACTGATTTTGGACTTGGCCATATGATGTTTTGGCCAATGAGAAGTTTAACAGCTGTGATAGAAGCATGGGCTTTACACATGCTCACGTGGTTGGGTTTACCCTTTTGTGTTCCCGTGACTGCTGTAAGAACAGCCTACCCTGGGTAGCCACTGGTCCAAGGAGAATGTGGAGACATGTGGGAAAGGCTTAAATCCAAGCTAGAGATATACCTTGAGGCTGGAGTCCATCCTACTCTAGCTGAACTAGAGCCAATCTACAGGTCTGTTTTAAGACATGTTTTGTGTCAATTTGTTACTTAGCATTACTGTAGCACAGGTGACCGATACAAGGAGAAATACAAAGAGGACTTCTCCTTTCTTGGAGGACTTCCCACATTAATGAGGGAGGCTGAATTGTCCATAATTCTTCTAAGCTCCCTTATTTAACATTGGTGGTGGTGGTGGGGGGAACCAGACAGGAATTATTTGCTTTCAAGGCAGTTTCTTTTAGTAGTTTTAAGAAGAGGGAGGCCTTCAAAGTCTAAAGATTTGTGTAACTGCAATTGCACAGCTCAGTGAGCAAAGCAGCTAAGTGGAACTCTTCACTTTAACAAGGTCTATTTTTGGTGTCAGTGACGCAACTTTGTCCTTCCTGAACTCACCATCTTTCCAGCTTTGTTACCAGGAAAGCAAGGAAAATACCACTAGCTAGCCTTTCTTCTAAAGTAAGTGTGATGCAAAACAACATTGGCAAAGACTTTGGAAAGCCAACAGTAATTTAAATATATGGGTTTTCTTTCAGTAGCTAGAATCACTAAAAGAACACCTGGCAATGCCTCTCAAATGGACATTCTCTTCTTAGTGACTGAGTGGAAGCTTAGCCACCTCTCCCGTTGTTTCTCTGCATGGCCAAAGTTGAGTGAATTGTGCTCCCTGTGATTTTTTGTTGCCTCCTGAGCATTAATGATGCTGGAATAGTATTGTGCTCTCTCCCCATGTGCATCGATTTTCCTGCTTGAATTGATGTAGTCCCACACAGAGAACACCTCACTGTTATTATCCTTTTGGATGCTCTATTCACTGGCTTGGCCATTCTACTCAGCTTAATCAAAAGTAGGTTATGTCTATGGAAGAAAATACAACTTTTTCAGATGTGGGGAACTTCCTGAGATTGATGCATGAGAATGGGCATCTACTCAAAGATTAAGGGAATCAAATTTCAAAAATGTGATATAGCAACTGATAAAAATATTAATGGAACAGCAAACTACAGCATGCGAGATTTTGAACTCTACTTAACGGAAAAATCATGTGTTCCTGTGTGTTTGGCTCTGGCAACAGAGGCCAAAGTTGTAATTCTTTTTATTTTCTCTTTTCTGGATGAGGATATTTATTCACTGAGGAAGCCATTAAACCGGGACAGACAATTACCAATATCCCCACAGAGAACTCTGGCTCATTCCTCTGTGCTCTTGTTGCAGCTGCTCAACTCAACTTTATTGTTCCTATTTCTGCTGTTTGTCCAGAAACTTGTCCTTCAGGCCAAAGGTCACCCACACGATCATAGTCTTTTGGGCACAGGACTAAGGAGGAAATTCTTTTCCCTGAAGCTTCAGTAGGGCTGAAACCAAGGAGGATGCAGAGCTGAGTTCAATAGGAAGTTGAGTCTCGTGCAACCAAAGATCGAATCAAAGAAGATGGTTAGAGCTAACAGGTAAGGAGCAGATCATGGCTGGCATTTGGTGCCAGGGAGAAGAGAAATCCACTTCAAGAAAGCAGGGCATAATCCCAGGTAATTCTTGGATTAGTGCTTATCATATATGAACTACATAAATTTTGGAAGCATGGAAAAATAATCCAGATTAAGCAGATACATGCTATTTTTGTTACTGTAACTATTCAAGTAAATCAAGTTATACCAAGAGACAAAGGTTCAGGTGAGTAACCTTTCCTTCACATAATGGGTTGTAATTTGTGTAATGGAAGAACAGAAAAGACAGAATTAAAAAGGCAAAAATGTAGCTTTTGTAGGAAAAATGCTGGTCATGGGGTTTTCTGCTAGCAAACGAACTACATGCTTTTGAAAAGGCTACAGTGATTCTCTGGAGTTGGTAAATAATTGTGGCTCCTACTGCTGTGAAAAGAAGATGAACTTGAAATGTACCCTTTAGATTCTTTTTAGAGAAAAGCACTTTGAAAGGAGAAAACACCATAGAAGTGCCAAGTCTTACTATTATCATCACTGCCACGAATACCTCCAAGCCACAGAAAAACATGTTCATAAAAGAAGTCTGTTTTGGAGATGAGCTAGTGAGGAAAGTTCATTTGAAATATTCTGTTGACAAGTTGCATGCATTTTGTGCCATCTCCCTGAAACCCCAAATTACTACTGTCACCACTGTGTGCAGAAACACTTTCAGGTAAATGAAGAGCACAGCAGGAAGAAAATGTTAAATGCTTATACAGTGGTCTAATGATAACAATCCCAGGGCATTATTTACTCTCACAGTAAATCATAGTGTGAAAATAACAATATACATTCCTGTTAGTGACCACTGTCACAAATCACTGTGGAACCCTGGCTCTTTTTATTTTTCCCTACAATTGCAGAAAGCCTAAAATAAATCTTCCACACATGACTGTCAGGTCTATTTGGCCTCTAGCTTTTCTAGAACTGCTCAAGTTTTCATGCTCATATTCATCTCTATATCCCTGATATATTCACGTAGACACGCATCTAGAGTAGGAGTTGGCAAATGACAGCCTGTGGGCCAACTGTAGTCCAAAATGCCCAAACATCCATTGTCTATTTTTTCTATGAGTTAAGACTGTTTTTTTACATTTTTAAGTGGCTGGGGAAAAAATGCCCAGGAAAAAAAAAAGTTCAAAGAAGGATATTTCATGACAAGAGAGAATTATATTAAATTTAAATGTTGATATTTTCATAAATACTTTTTAAATACTGATTAAAGTTGCATTTACTAGTATGTGAAGAAAAAGAAACTTGTCTTATTTATTATGATAACTGCAGATACTAGCATAACAGTTGGGGACCAAGTTAGAACTAAATGTATACAATTCTACATCTCAAAATTACTAGGCATATATTCTTACGCAGTGTCTATACCCTTGTTTGCAAAGTGGAAAATCTTGAATCCAGAGTTACTATGAGGATTATGAGACAAAACACCTATGATCTTTTTGTTTAGCACCCAGCATATAGGAAACACTCTGTAAGTGTCATTTAAGCCTATGTCTATAATGCACAGAGTGAGAAGACTTTCACCTTCTGGCAATGTAACAAGTTTCTCAATGAGAAAAACTAAAAAATCTGGACAAAATACTAAAAACTTCTCTTTGAAGGCATAGGGGAGCTATCCAGGTACAAAGATTAGATTAGTGGCATTAAGATCCTACAGAGAAGAAAAGTCAGAGAAGTGAGCCTGGCATTTGACACTGCTTTCTATCTCAAGGTGTCTGACAATTCCAAAAACAGTGGCTGAGAGGCTAATAAGTAGGGCAGATTTCAATAGACTCAGAAACATCCTGGGATGAAAATTCAACTCCAAGACCACCAAGGGGGAGGAATCCTAACATATGCTTAGGGATTTCTGTTAGAATTCTAAAGACACCTAAATTTAGAAAACAAACATTAATAGTCCAAAAGAAAGAAATAGCCATATATTGATAGTAGGGAACTTTAAGTCCCTACTTGCATCAATGATAGATCATCCAGACAGAAAATCAATAAGGAAACACTGCCCTTAAGTGACACGTTAGACCAAACGGACTTAACAGATTTATACAGAACATTCCTTTCAGAAACACCAGAATATATTCTTCTCAAGGGCACAGGGAGCATTCTCGAGGACGTATAATATGTTAGGTCACAAAGCAAGTCTTAATAAATTTAAGAGAACTGAAATAGTATCAAACACCTTATCTGACTACAATGGTATGGACTAGAAATCAATTTTAAGAGGAAAACTGGTATTCACAAATATATGGAGATTGAACAGCAAATGGGTAAATGAAGCAATCAAAACAGAAATAAAAAGAACAGAAAAATAAGAACAAAGGAAACCCTAAGTTAGTAGAAGGAAGGAAATAACAAAGGTCAGAGTAAAATATATATATATATATATATATATATATATATATACACACACACACACACACATGTATATATATATATACATGTATATGTAAACTAAAGAAAATAGAAAAGATTAATGAAACCAAGGGCTGGTTCTGGATAAACTAAAACAAAATTGGCAAACCTTAAGCTACACTCACCAGGAAAAAGAGAGGAGTCAAATAATTAAAATCAGAAATGAAAGTAGACATTATAACTGATACAACAGAAATACAAATGATCAGGAGACTACAATGAACAATTCTCTACCGAAAAATTAGTGGCCTAGAAGAAATACATATATTCACTAAAATGTATAACCTTACAAGACTGAATCATGAAGGGATGGAAAATATAAACAAAGCAATTAATAATAAGGAAATTGAATCTACAAACAAAAATCTTCCAACAACAACAACAAAATCTTCCAACAAATTAAAGTTCAGGACCTGATGGCTTCATGGGTGAAGTTTACCAAACATGCAAAGAAGACTCAATACCAATCCATATCATACTCTTAAAGGAAAATAAGAGGAAGAAACTCATTTTACAAAGCCAGAATAACCCTGATACCAAAATCAGACAAAGACACCGCAAGAAAAAAATTGCAGGCCAACATCCTTGACTAACGTAGGTGCAAGAATCTTCAACAAAATATCTGCAAGCTGACTTCAACAATACATTAGAAGATCATATACCATGATCAGATGAGATTTATTTTAAGGATGCAGGATTGTTCAACAGCCAAAAATCAGTAAATGTGATATATCACATTAACAAAATGAAGGATAAAAACAATATGATCATCTCAGTAGATACAGAAAAAACATTTGACAAAATTCCAAATCCACTTATAGATTTAATAACTCTCAAAAAAGTGAATATAAAGGGAAGGTACCTAAATGTACCTTAGTTGTAATAAACACCACATATGACAAGCTCATGGATAATATAATACTTAACAGGGGAAAGCAGAAAGATTGTCCTTTGAGACCAAGAACAAGATGAGAATGCCCACTCTCACATCTTTCTTTTGAAAAGAGAATTGGAAGTCCTAGCCAGAGTAATTAGCAAAGAAAAAGAAATAAAAAATTGGACAGCCACATGCAAATGACTGAAACTCAACCACTATCTTACATGACCCACACACAAAAAAGCCACCTGAAAATGAATTAATGACTTGAATGTAAAACATAAAACCATACAACTTTTAAAGAAAACTGAAGAAGACACAATAAGATAAGAAAATATTCCATGCTCATGGATCAGAAGAACACACATTGCCAAAATATCTATGCTGTCCAGAACAATCTATACTTTCAACACCATCCCAATCAAAATACTAATGGCATTTTTCAAAGTGCAGGAACAAACAGTCCTAAAATTTGTATGAAACCAGAAAAATGCCCGAATCTTAAAAAGAAAACCAAAGCTGGGGGCATTATGTTACCTGATTTCAAGCTATATTACAAAGCTGTGATCACAAAGACAGCATGGAACTGGCACAGAAAAAGACAAATAGATCCATGGAACAGAAGAGAGAGCCCAGATATGGACCTTCAACTCTATGATCAACTAATCTTTTACAAAGCAGGAAAAAAAAATAATCCAATGGAAAAAAGACAATCTCTTCAATAAATGGTGCTGGGAAAATTGGACAGCCACATGCAGAAGAATGAAACTTGACCATTCTCTTACACCATGTACAAAGCTAAACTCAAAATGGATCAAAGACCTCAATGTAAGACAGGAATTCCCCAAAATCTAGAGGAGAGCATAGGCAGTAACCTCTTTGACACCAGCCACAGCAAGTTCTTTCAAGACACGTCTCCAAAGGCAAGGGAAACAAAGGCGAAAATGAACTTTTGGGACTTCATTAGGATCAAAAGCTTCTGCACAGCAAAGAAACAGTAAACAAAGAGGCAGCCCACAGAGTGGGAGAAGATATTTGCAAATAACATTACAGATAAAGGGCTGGTATCCAAGATCTATAAAGAACTTCTCAAACTCAACACCCAAAAAAACAAGTAAGTCAAAAAATGGGCAGAAGACATGAACAGACACTTCTTCAAAGAAGACAGACAAATAGCTAACGGGCACATGAAAAAATGTTCAACATCATTAGCCATCAGGAAAATCCAACCAAGAGCACACTGAGATACCACCTAACACCAGTTAGAATGGCAAAAATTGACAAGGCAAGAAACAACAAATGTTGGATAAGCTGTGGAGAAAGCGGAACCCTCTTACACTGTTGGTGGGAATGCAAGTTGGTGCAGCCACTTTGGAGAACAGTGTGGAGGTTCCTCAAAAAGTGAAAACTAGAGTGACCTATGACCCAGAAATTGCATTAAACCCCAAGATAAATATCTGAGACGGATAAAAAGATGTGGTCCATATATACAGTGGAATATTACTCAGCCATCAGAAAGATGAATACCCAATATTTGCATCAACATGGATGGAACTGGAGGAGATCATGCTATGTGAAATAAATCAAGCAGAGAAAGATGATTACCATACGGTTTCACTTACGTTTGGAACATAAGGAATAGCATGGAGGACATTAGGAGAAGGAAGGGAAAAATGAAACGGGGGGTGGGGAGGGAAGGAATTGGAGGAGGAGACAAACCATCAAAGACTATGGACCCCAGGGAAACAGACTGAGGGTTTGTGGGGTGGGGGGATGTGTGAGCCTGGTAATGGGTTTTAAGGAGGGCAGGGATTGCACGAGCACTGGGTGTTATATGCAAATAATGAATCTTAGAACACTATATCAAAAACTAATGATGTACTATATGGTGACTAAGATAACATAATAAAAAAAAATTAAATAGGTGGTAAGCTCCTTGACATTGGTCTTGGTAATTATTTTGCTTTTGTTGCACAAAACACAACAAACTAAACTGTGAGACTACATCACAAGTGAGACTACATCAAATGAGTAAGTTTCTGTACAGCAAAGGAAATCATCTACATAACTAAAGGCAACCTCGGGGCACCTGGGTGGCTTAGTGGGTTAAAGCCTCTGCCTTCGGCTCAGGTCATGATCCCAGGGTCCTGGGATCGAGCCCTGCATCGGGCTCTCTGCTCAATGGGGAGCCTGATTCCTCCTCTCTCTCTGCCTGCCTCTCTGCGTACTTGTGATCTGTCTGTCAAAGTCAATGTACAGAAATCAGTGGCTTTCTTATACACTAATAATGAAAATACAGAAAGGGAAATTAGAGAATCAATTCCATTTACTATAGCACCAAGAACCATAAGATACCTGGGAATAAACCTAAACAAAGAGGTAAAGGATCTGTATTTCAGGAACTACAGAACACTCATGAAAGAAATTGAAGAAGACACAAAAAGATGGAAGACCATTCCATGCTCTTGGATCGGAAGAATAAACATTGTTAAAATGTCTATATTGCCTAGAGCAATCTATACTTTTAATGCCATTCTGATAAAAATTCCACCGGTATTCTTCAAAGAACTGGAGCAAATAATCCTAAAATTTGTATGGACTCAGAAGAGACCCCAAATCGCTAAGGAAATGTTGAAAAACAAAAATAAAATGGGGGACATCACGTTACCTGATATCAAGCTTTACTACAAAGCTGTGATCACCAAGACAGCATGGTACTGGCATAAAAACAGACACATAGACCAGTGGAACAGAGTAGAGAGCCCAGATATGGACCCTCAACTCT
>NC_081575.1:106278426-106317700 GCF_022355385.1 Mustela nigripes | reverse complement strand
ATGGAGCACTGGGTGTGGTGCAAATATAATGAATACTGTTATGCTGAAAATAAAAAATAAATTTAAATAAATAAATAAATAAATATCTTTAAAAAAATAAAGGCAACCTCGTGAATGGGAGAAAATGTTTGCCAATCATTTATCTCATAAGCAGTTACTATCCAAAATATATAAAGAACTCATACAACTTAAGAGCAAAAACAAAACCCAATTTACAAAAATGGGCAGAGGATCTGAATAGGCATTTTGTCAAAGGAAAACTATAGATGGCCAACAGGTATGTGTAAAGATGCTCAACATAACTAGTCATTATGGAAATGCAAATCAAAACCACAATGAGTTATCACCTCATACCTGTTAGAATGGCTATTCTCAAAAAGACAGGAAATAACAAGTGTGAGGATATGGAGAAAAGGGAACACTTGTGTACTCTTGGTGGGCAGAGAGCCTAATGTGGGGCTCGATCCCAGGACCCAGGTTAAGCTCTGCAGTAAATTGCTGCAGCTACTATGGAAAAAAAATACAGAGGTTGCTCAGAAAAGAAAAAACAAACAAACAAACAAAACAGAACTGCCAGAGACTCTAGCAACTTCAGTTCTGTTCTGGGCATTTATTTGAAGAAAATGAAAATGCTAACAACATGGATGGACCTTAAAGGCATTATGTGAAGTGAAATAATTTAGAGAAAAAAAATACTGTATGATCTCACTTATATGTGGACTCTTAATTGCAAAGACTAAGCTCATAGATACAGAGAACAGATTGGTGGTTGTCAGAGGTGGGGGTTGGGGTGGGTGAAATGTGTGAAAAAGATCAAAAGGTATACAATTCCAGATATAAAACATAGTGATGTAATGTACAGCAGTGTGATTATAGCTAATAACACACTACACATCTTAAAAGTCATCATAAGAAAACAAAATTGGGGGGCACCTGGGTGGCTCAGTAGGTTAAGCCTCTGCTCAGGTCATGATCTCAGGGTCCTGGGATGGAGCCCTGCATCGGGCTCCCTGGAGCCTGCTTCCCTCCCTCTCTGCCTACCTCTCTGCCTACTTGTGATCTCTGTCAAATAAATAAAATCTTAAAAAAAAAAAAAAGAAAACAAAATTGGTAACTATAGTGATGAATGTTAGCTGGAATTACCATGTTGATCATTTACCAATATATATGTATACCAACTCATTGTATTGTATACCTGAAACTAGTAAGATGTTGCATGTCGATTATACCTCAAATTAAAAACGCTAAAGGTTTGACCTTTAAGATTAAGTGTTAACAGCATGTTCCCACATTCAGAGATACCGAAGAAGCCTAGCTTTGGGTAACATTCCATGATTGAATTAAGTTGCTCTGGGATTTCTAATGCCCTTAAACAACCCACCTGACTGCAAGGAAAAGTAAACACTCTCTGCGGGAAGATCACGTCATCTGGAACCTCAACTTATTTCTCTTTTCTTTCATATAAAATGTTCAATAGTTTAAAAATAACCAGCTATGAACAAATGAAAAATATGTTCAAAAACCAACAGCAAAAACAGACAATAAAAACCAACCCACAGGAGGTCCCTATAGAAAGAAATCATTTAGGAATTTCCTATATGGTTAACTCAATACCAAATTAACTTAATTTCACACTTTCATATTACAGTTGTTTCTTTCAATATCATCATATGACAGTAATATTGCCATTTTCCTAATATGTATCACAAACCACTAAAATGCAAAAGGAAAATGTGGGATATTAGTGCACAGCTGTTGTTGAAAAAGAGCAAGAAATCACAATAGCAATCAGAGCACTTTAAGATCTAAAAATGGTTCCAAGTAACTTTAAATATTTCTTCAAATACTCCATGCCTTCGAAAGTGATAAAAGATAAAAGAATTAAAAGAACATGAAATCTGAATATAGACACTGACAGGGACATAAACACAAAATCCTCAATTTTCATTTGCAAATAAAATACTCAGTGAAGTTTTAACCATTTTAACATGAAATTTTAAGTTAATTGAGTATCACGCTTCCCATATGTATAAATATTTAAAGTGGCAATCAAATGACCCAGACTATAGCCTCACAGAAAAGTGGCCAGACTTACAAAAGTAAGGGTGCCTGGGTGGTTCAGTGGGTTAAGCCTCTGCCTGCAGCTCAGGTCATGATCTCAGGGTCTTGGGATCGAGCCCCACATCGGGCTCTCTGCTCAGTGGGGAGCCTGCTTCCCTCTCTCTCTGCCTGCCTTTGACTACTTGTGATCTCTCTCTCTCTGTCAAATAAATAAATAAAATCTTAAAAAAAAAAACCCAAGTGTACAAAAACAAGTTTCTACGTCAAAGTAGAAAGTGTCCATTTTTCTTTTTAGAGTCTAATTATAGGGATTTTTTTTTTCTGAGTCCTCATGAATGCTTTGTTCTTATGTTATATAAAGTGGGCAGACAACTTTTAATAACCCTCTCATTTTCTCTGTCTCCTATGGATAGCATGATGCAGCACCTAGAAAATTGCCTTTCATTCATGGGAGCTTAAAAGAAGCAGGTTATAATAATAGCCAACAGTAACTGAGTACTTCATATGAACTAGGTACCATGATAGGCATTTTCATGTATCCAAATATTTAATATTTGCAACACACTTAGGTTTTTACCAAACAAGAATTTCAAAATAACACTAGTTAATATTTTAAAGGAATTCGAAGAAAAGATACAGATTTTTTTGTTGAGAAATGGAAACTAAAAAAAGAAAATTGAAACGAAATTATAAAAGTAAAATAATTAATATTGAGAGCTCAATGGATTAAGTATAGACTGGATGCAGGAGTATATGGAATTAGCTAAATGGAACAGGAATAAAAATATCCAGACTATAATTACAGAGAATCAAAAAGGTAGGAAGAAACACAAATTTTGACACACAATGAAAAACCCTAACTCTTAAAATTAGACTCCCCGCCCCCCAAAAAAGGAGATTGAAAGTGGGCAGAAATTACTAGCGAGGTAATGGCTGACCATTTCTCAAAAGTGGTGAAAGAGGGGTGCCCAGGTGGCTCAGTTGGTTGAGCATCTGCCTTTGGCTCAAGTCATGATTTCTGGATCCTGGGATCAAGCCCTATATCAGGCTTCTCTGCTTAGGAGGGACTCTGCTTTTCCCTCTATGCCTCCCCCTGCTTGTGCTCCATCTCTCTCTCTCCCTTTCTCAAATAAATAAATAAAATCTTTTTAAAAAAGTGGTGAAAGATATTAAGCCACAGACTAAAAGCACCACTATATATGTCAAACTGTATAAATAGGAAGAAAACCATATCTAAACAATTTATAGTAAAACATCAGTTAACCAAACAATGTACAAATCAAAACAAGATACCATTATATACTTCCCAGAATGGCTGAAATCTGAAACAAGGACAATACCAAATACTAAAGAGAATATGGAGAAAAAAGAACTCTTATTATTTAAGAAAGCAACATGGTACAGCCACTTTGGAAGACTGTCAATTTTTACACAGCTAAATGTAGTATTGCCACATGATCAAATAATCATGATCCTTGGTAATTATCCAAATTAGTTCACAGTTTATGTCCACAATAACCTACACAAATATCTTACAGCAGTTTTACTCATAATTGTTAAAATTTGGAAAAAACCAATATGACCTTCAATAGGTGATAGGATAAATGAATTCTGGTGCACCCTACAATGGAATAATATTCAACACTAAAAAGATATGATCTATCAAGCCATGAAAACACATGGAGGAGCCTTAACTGATACTGGTAAGTGAAAGAAGCTAGTCTGTGGAGGCTACAGATTGTTTAATTTCAACTATGTGACATCTCAAGCAAAGCACAAATAGGGAATTAAAAGATAAATGGTTGCAAGGAGTTTGGGGGAGGGAATGAGGAATAAAGAAGTGGAACATTGGGTAATTTTCAGGCAGGGAAACTGTTCTGTATGAAACAATCTAAAAAAAACTAAAAAGTCTCAATAGGTACAGAAAAAGCATTTTATAAATCTAACATATATTGCAGATAAAAAAAGAAAACTCACTGCACAACACCAATAAGAA
Source organism: Mustela nigripes (assembly GCF_022355385.1). NCBI lineage: Eukaryota > Metazoa > Chordata > Mammalia > Carnivora > Mustelidae > Mustela > Mustela nigripes. Next base: position 106,313,643 of record NC_081575.1, on the reverse strand, counting down.
GGGAACTTCCTCATCTTCATAAGAGGCATTTACAAAAACCTACAGTAACATATTTGATAGCAAAAGCCTGAATATATTACCCTAAGATCAGGAACAAGAGAAAGATGTGTGCTCTTACCTATTCAGAGTACTATTCAGAGTGTACTAGATTTTATAGACAGTGCCATTCGGCAAGAAAAAGATAGAAGGCAGGGCACCTGGGTGGCTCAGTCGGTTAAGCATCTGCCTTGGGCTCAGGTCATGCATGACCTCAGGGTCCTGGGATAGAGCTCCACTTTGGGCTCTAAGCTTCTCCCTCTCTCCCTCTGCCTGACACTCTGCCTACTTGTTCTTTCTCTTTCTCTCTGTCAAACAAATAAATAAAAAAAGATAGAAGGCCTTTAGACAATAAAGGAAGAGATAAAAAAAATTGTCTGTAGTCATAGAAGATAAAGTCAGTAATGGAGAAACTCTGATAGAATTCACAAAAAGGCTACCAGAACTAAAAGTGTGTTTAGCAGTGTTGCAGGATACAAGATGAATATACAAAATCAAAGTTGTCTCTAGGTGTCTATAATAAAAAAAAAATCAGAAATTGTAACAAAAATACTAACAATTAAAAGAACATAAAATATGAAATACAAAATAATGTGAAAGACCCGTATATTGAAAACTGTTGAAAGAAATTAAGGAAGACCTAAAGAAATGGAGACAAACACAGTCTTAAGGGTCCTAAGGCTTAATATTATTAAGTGTCAGTTTTCTTCAGTTGACTTGTAACCTCAACAGAATCTCAACCAAAATACCAGCATGCTGGGGCACCTGGGTGGCTCAGTGGGTTAAAGCCTCTGCCTTTGGCTCAGGTCATGATCTCAGGGTCCTGGAATCGAGCTGCGTATTGGGCTCTCTGCTCAGCGGGGAGCCTGCTTCCCCTTCTTTCTGCCTGCCTCTCTGCCTACTTGTGATCTCTGTCAAATAAATAAATGAAATCTTTAAAAAAAATACCAGCATGCTCTTTTGTACAAACTTACAAGCTGGTTCTAAAATTCCTATGGCAATTCAAAGTATCTGGAATAACCAGAACAATTTTCAGAAAGATCAAAGTTGAAAGGCTGAAACTCTCTCATTTCAAGAGTTATTGTAAAGATACAGTTAGCCAGACTGTGTGGTATATGCACAATGACAGAAAAATAGAGAAGTGGAATAACAGAGGGTCTGGGGAGAGACCTGCACATTATAAACAAGTATGTTCTGACAAAGGTGCAGAGGCAATTCAGTGCAGAAAGTATTCCTTTTTCAACAAAGAGCACTGACGAAAGGTAAAGAAATTTCATCCATAGCATATTCTAACTTGAAGTAAACCACAGACCTACATGCAAAACCTAAAAATATAAAATGTATAAAAGAACATGTAAAGAACTTAACAGTCACTTCAAGAAGGAAGATCTACAGGTGGCAAATAAGCTTATGAAAAGACGCCTCACGTCTTCTGTAATCAGGGAAATGCACATTAAAATGAGATACCACTACACACCTATTAGAATAGCAAAAATCCAAAACACGAACAATTTCAAATGCTGGTGAGGATGTGGAGTTCAGGTCTCCATTGTGGATGCGAAAGCAAAATAGCACAGCCACTTCGGAAGACAGTTTGGCAGTTTCTTAGAAAAGTAAATATACTATTGTCATTGGATCCAGTACTTGGGTCCATTGATATTTACCAAAAGGAGTTGAAAATTTTATATCCACACACACACAAAAATTGCACAAATATGTTTATAACAGCTGTATTTGTAATTGTCAAATCTTGGAAGCAACCAATATATCCTTCAGTAGGTGATTGGACACATATGATGAATATTCAGATGAGGGATATTATTCAGTACTAAAAGAAAAAAAAACTATCAAGCCACGAAAAGACACAGAAGAAACTTCAGTGCATATTACTAAGTGAAAGAAGCTAATCTGAAAAGACTACATAATGTATGATTCTGACTAGATGACATTCTGGAAAAGGTAAAATTATGGAGATAGTGAAAAAAAATCCATGTTACCAGGGGTTGGGAGGGGTGGTGGTGAATAAGTCAATCATAGAGGATTTTTAGGGAACTGAAAATACTCTCTATGATACCATAATGATAGATACATGTCATTATACATTTATCTGAAGCCATTGAAAGCACAATGCCAAAAGTGAACCCTAATGCAAACTATGGACTTTGGATGATTAGGATTTATCAGTGTAGGTTCAGCTGTAAAAATGTACCACTCTGGTAGGAAATGTTGATAATGGGAGAAGCTATGTATGTGTGGGGGCAGGGGTTATAATAGTTTCCCCTTATTCATGGGAGATACATTCCAAGACCACCAGAGGATGCCAGAAACCATAGATATTGTCAAACCTTATACATACTATATTTTATCTTATATGTACACCTATGATAAAATTTAATTTATAAATTAGGCATAGCAAGAGACTGACAAAAATGCTAATAATAAAATGCAATAATTTAAATAATATACAGGCCTAGCTCTCTTTATTGTGCTTTACTTTATTGCCCTTCGCAGACAGTGTTTTTTTTTTTGTTTTGTTTTTACAAACTGAAGGGTTGTGGAAGCCCTGCATGGAACTTTGCACTTTGAGTCTTGGTGTCACATTTTGGTATTTATCACAATATTTCAAACTTCATATTTCTTATGGTTCTCTGTGATCACTGAGCTTTGATATTATTATTGTATTACTATTATAATTTGGGGGGGCAAAAATTGTGCACATGTAAGATGGCAAACTTAATTGATAAATGTTGTGTGTTTTTGAGCTGCTCCACCAATGGGCTGTTCTCCTATCTTTTTCCTTCTCTTCAGGTCTTTCTAGTCCCAGAGACACAACAATATTAAAATTAGACCAGTTATCCTCTTAATGTTCAAGTAAAAGAAAAAGTTGCATGTTTCTCACTTTAAATCCCAAGCTAGAAACAAGCTTAGGGAGGAAGCATGTTGAAAGCGGAGAAAGGCCAAAATCTAGGCCTCTTAGGCCAAACAGCCCAGTTATGAATGCAAAGGAAAAATCTCTTGAATGAAATTAAAAATGTTGTTACAGAAGGCCAACATCATACTCAAAGGCGAAAAATAGACTTTTTCCCCAAGGTCAGGAACAAAACAAGGACTCCCAGTTTTAGCAATTTTATTTAACATACTACTGGAAGTCCTACCCAGAGCAATTACACAACATAAAAAAATAAAAAGGCATCAGAATTGGTGAGAAAGAAGTAAAATACTCAGTATATGCAGAAGACATTCTACTATATTTAGAAAACCCTGAAGACTCCACCAAAAAACTACTAGAACTGATCAATGAATTCAGTAAAATCACAGGATACAAATCATAGAACTATGTTGCATTCCTATACACTAATATTGAAGAAGCAAAAGGTGACATTAAGAAAATGGTCCAATTTGCAACTGTACCAAAAACAATAAAATATCCAGGAATAAACTTAACCCAAGAAGTGAAAGACCTGTACTCTAAAAACTATAAAACACTGATGAAAGAAATTCAAAACGATGCAAAGAAATGAAAAGGCATTCCATGCTCATGGGTTGTAAAAACAAATATTGTTATTGTATCTATACTACCCAAAGCAATCTACACATTTAATATAATACCTATCAAAATACCAACAGCATTTCCCACATAACTAGAACAAATCTAAAACTTGTTTGGAACCATAAATGACCATAGCAATCCTGAAAAAGAAAAATGAAACTGGAGGTTTCACAATTCTAGATTTCAAGTTACATTATAAAGCAGTAGTAATTAAAACAGTATAGTACTGGCATAAAAATACACACATAGATCAATGAAAGAGAAAATCCAGAAATAGACACACAACTATATGGTCAATAATCTTCAGCAAAGCAGGAATGATTATACAACAGGAAAAGACAGTCTCTTCAACAAATGCTGCTGGGAGCACTGGATAGCCACATGCGAAAGAATGAAACTGGACCACTTTTTAAACCATATACAAAAGTAAACTCAAAATGGATAAAAGACCTAAATGTGAGGCCTGACACCATAAAAATCCTAGAAGAGAACACAGTCAGTTAACATCTCAGACATCGGCCATAGGAACTTTAAAAAAAAAAAAAAAGATTTTATTTATTTATTTGACAGACAGAGATCACAAGCAGGAGAGATGCAGGCAGAGAGAGAGAGGAGGAAGCAGGCTCTCAGCTGAAGCAGAGAGCCCGATGTGGGGCTCGATCCCAGGACTGCGGGACCATGACCTGAGCCGAAAGCAGAGGCTTAACCCACTGAGCCACCCAGGCGCCCCTAGGAACTTTTTTCAGGACAGATCTCCTGAGGCAAGGAAAACAAAAGCAAAAATAAATAAATAAATAAATAAATAAATAAATAAACAAACAAACAAACTAGCGGGACTACATCAAAATAAAAGGAAACAATCAACAAAACTGAAAGGCAACCTACTGAATGGGAGGAGCTATTTGCAAATCACATATCTGATGAAAGGTTAGTATCCTAACTATATAAGGAACAAATACAGCTCAATGCCCAAAAAGCCAAACAATCCAATTAAAGGGTGGGAGAAGACCTGAACAGAAATTTATTTCTCCAGTGAAGACATATAAAGGGTGAACGGACACATTAAAAGATGCTCAACATTAGTCATCATCAGGGAAATGCAAATAAAAAGTACAATGAGATGTCACATCATACCTGTCAGAATGGCTAAAATCAAAAACAAAGAAAACAAGTTTTGGTGAGGAAGTGGAGAAAAAAAAAAAATCCTCTGGCACTTTTCGTGGGAATGCAAATTGGTGCAGCCACTGTGGAAAATATTATGAAGTTCCTCAAAAAATTAAAAACAGAACTACTCTATGCTCCAGGAATTACACTACTGGCTATTTACCCTAAGAATGCCAAAGCACTATTTCAAAGGGATATATGCACCTCTATGTTTACTGCAGCATTATTTACAATAGCCAAACTATGGAAGTAGCCGAATGTTTATTAGCTGATGAATGGATAAAGAAGATGTGGCGTGCATGCGCGCGCATGTATATTATTCAGCCATAAAAATCACGAAATCTTGCCATTTACAGCAACATGGATAGACCTAGAGAGTATAATGCTAAGTGAAATAAAGACAAATATCATATAATCTCTCTCATATGTGGAATTTAAGAAACAAAACAAATAAAGGGAAAAGAAGAGACAAAGAAAGAAACAGTCTCTTAATTATAGAGAACAAGCTGACGGTTCCTGATGGATAGACTCTCAAACCAGCCACAACATGTCCTTAAGCCAAAGCCTAATCCAGAGTAAGGCCCTAACTCTTCTTAGTTCTGTTGAAGCTGAGAGAGGTGAGGAAGCTTCAGGAAAAAACAGTTTGAAGGTACCAGAGGTTGGTTCATTATATTTAAGGAAAGAAGTTGTCTTCATAATAGAAAAGTGGAAGTTGAAGCAGCAAGAGCTCATATAGAAGCTACCTCAGGATTATCCAGGATATAGCTAAAATGGTTAACGAAGGTAGTTACACTAAATAACAGATTTTCCATAAAAATGAAACAGACTTACTTTGGAAGAAGAGGCCATATAGGACTTTGATAGGGGAAATCAATGTCTGGCTTTAAAGCTTCTGAGGACAGGCTGACCCTCCTGTTAGGGGCTAATGTAGCTGGTGATGACTCCACTGAAGCCAATGCTCAGTGACCATTCCAGATTCCTGGGTAAACTAAGAATTATGCTAAAGCTGGGGAGGGGCAAGCTGGTGGAGAAGTAGAACACCCTGTTTCAACCGGTCCCCTGAAGTGAGCTAAATTTCTACCAGAACACTCTGAACACCCATGAAATCAGCCTGCGATGTGGGATTATATACTCCTGGATCTCCACGGGGTCAGAAGACACCACCAGAGAGGTGAGGTGGAGAGGGAACGCTGGGAGGGATATCAGAGGATAAGCAGAAGGGGGAGGGGGCCACCAGAAGGGACCCACTGGAAAGTAATACCCCAACATGAAAGTGCCCTGTGCTTGGGGACCAGCAGTGGCTTGGAGTCTGGATGAAGGCACTCAGAAACAGCAAAAGAGCTTAAACAGTAACTTGTGGAATCGGGTGGTCATAGGCACAGGCCTACGCCCACGGACCCAGGACAGCCACCACTGGCGACAAACCGTGCCAAAGAGAGTGTGGTGGCGGAGCCTCCAGGCCGTGCCCCTGAGCCTGCAACTTTCGGCTGCTTGCACCACCAGCTCTGGCTGGGTGCACTCCCACCTGCACCTGAGAGAGCTTCTGGTGCCGCGCCGGCTAGTGCTCTCAGAACGGCTGCCTCCTGCACTCTGTGTGCCCTGCACAACCATGGGTTGGGAGCACACCCCCCGCCCCGTGCATGAGAGCGCTTGGTGTGGGTGCCAGCAGCGCTCTTTAGAACCCTGGCCTCCTGCCACAGGCCAAGGGTCTGGATGCTCCCGGCCTGAGCCTGAAGGAACTCAGCGTGATCTCTGGGTGGGATCCCCTGGTGGCGGCAGCCTTCTGTGACCTGCACAACCAGTTTTAATCTCCCTGTATCTCTGGAAAGTTGAGTCCTTTAACAAAGATATGAAGATACACCCAGGAAGAATCAAAATAACGTTCCTCGCCCACATTGAGGATTTATAACCACCCTCCCATCTTTTTCTTCTGTCAGTGTTTCTGTGTATTTGTTTTTGTTCTGGTATTATGTAAATCTTATCCTTGGGGTTCATTTTGGCTGGGTTCTTTTTTGTTTTCCTTGTCATTTACTTTTGTTGGTGTTTTTGTTTGTCTGTTTTTGTTTATTTATCTTATAAATCTTACTTTTAGGGCTCATTCTGGTTGGGTTTTCTCTTTTTCTCTCTCTCTCTTTTTCTTTTTTCTTTCTTTTTGGTGGTTCTGATTGCTCTGTAACTTTCCAGGGTGAAACTTGCCTGGATTGTGGTTGATACATTCAGCTATACATCCCCTCAAACACCTCTCACCAAAATGACTAGGAAGAGGAACACCCAACAGAGGAAAAATTCAAAGACTGTGCCCTCTCCATTAGACCTATTGGATATGGACATAAACAGTATGTTGGAAAGGGAAATCAGGGTAACAATTTTCAAGGAAATGGCTAGGTTGGAGGAAACTGTTAGTGACAATATAGGCTCTCTAAGGGTAGAAGTGACAGCCACCTGAGAAGAAGTTAAAAATGCTATCAATGAGATTCATTCTAATCTAAATACTCTAACAACTAGGGTAACCAAGGCAGAAGACAGAATTAGTGATCTAGAAGACAAAATGATAGAGAAAACAGATCAGAAGGAGGCATGGAACAAACAGAAGCCATGAAAATAGAATTAGGGAAATAAATGACTACACGAAACATTCCAACATCAGAATTATTGGGATCCCTGAGGGGGATGGAAACAGAGAGAAGACTAGAAGATATAGCTGAACAAATTCTGGATGAAAATTTTCTCAATCTGGGGAATGGAGCAGGCGTTCTGGTTCTAGAGGCAGAAAGAACACCCACCAAGATCAACAAATCTAGAAAGACCATAAGGCACTTTATTGTGAGACTCATGAATCATAATTTTAGACAAGAGCTTCTGAGGGCAGCTAGGGGGAAGAGATTCTTTACATACAGAGGAAGGTCCATCAGAATAATGTCAGACTTGTCCACAGAAACCTGGCAAGCCAGAAAGGGCTGGCAAGACATAATCAGGGCACTAAATGAGAAGATCATGCAGCCAAGAATATTTATCCAGCAAGGCTGACATTCAAAATGGATGGAGAGATAAAGAGCTTCTAAGATCAGCAAGGTTTAAAAGAGTATGTGACCACCAAGCCAGCACAAGAAATATTAAGGGGGGTTCTAAAAAGAAGAAAGAACCCAAGAGTGACATAGAACAGAAATTTACAATCTACAAACCAGTACTTCACAGGCAACATGATGTCAATAAAAATGTATCTTTCAATAATCACTCTCAACATAAACGGCCTAAATGCTCCCCTAAAATGGCATAGGGTTGCAGATTGGATAAGACAACAGGACCCATCCATATGCTGTCTACAACAGATGCATTTTGAACCTAAAGATACATCCAAACTGAAAGTGAAGGGATAGAGAAGCATCTTTCATGCCTACGGGCCTCAAATGAAAGCTGGGATAGTGATTCTCATATCAGATAAATTAGATCTTTAACTATAGACTGTAGTCAGAGATAAAGAAGGATACTACATCATTCTTAAAGGGTCTATTCACCAAGAAGATCTAACAACTGTAAATATTTATGCCCCCAATATGGGAGCAGCCAACTACATAAGCCAACTGTTAATCAAAATAAAGAGTCATATTGATATGAATACATTAACAGTAGGGATCTTAACATACCACTCTCAGTAATAAACAGATCATCCAAGCAGAAAATCAATAAAGAGACAAGAGCTTTGAATGAAACATTGGACTGGATGGACCTCATAGATATATATAGAACATTCCACCCTAAAACAACAGAATACTCATTCTTCTCAAGTGCACATGGGACTTTCTCCAGAATAGACCACATACTGGGTTACAAATTAGGGCTCAACTGATACCAAAAGACTGAGATTATTCCCAGAATATTCTCAGACCACAAAGCTTTGAAACTGGAACTCAACCACAAGAAAAAGTTTGGAAGAAATTCAAACACTTGGAAGCTAAAGACTATCCTGCTCAAGAATGTTTGGATCAACCAGGAAATCAAAGAAGAACTTAAACGATTCATGGAATCCAATGAGAATGAAGACACATCAATCCAAAACCTATAGGATATGGCAAAGGAGGTCCTAAAGAGGAAATACATAGACATCCTAGCCTCCCTCAAAAAAAAAAAAAAAAAGAAGAAAAAAGAAAAATTCAGAGTATATCAGCTCTCTTTATACGTTGGAGAACTAGAAAACGAATAAAAAATTAAGTCAACCCCATGCACAAGAAGGGAAATAATCAAGATTAGAGCAGAAATCAGTGTGATAGAAATTAGAAATAGAGTTGAACACATCAATGAAACTAGAAGCTGGTTCTTTGAAAGAATCAATAAGATTGATAAACCAATGGCCAAAATAATCCAAAAGAAAAGAGAGGACCCAAATTAATAAAATTATGAATGAAAGGGGAGAGATCATGACTAACACCAAGGAAATAGAAACAATCATCAGAAATTATTATCAACAGTTATATGCCAATAAGTTAAGCAACCTAGAAGAAATGGATGCATTCCTGGAAACCTATAAACTTCCAAGACTGAAACAGGAAGAAAAGAATTATGCTAAATATACTGTCTTCCATAAATGGAACAACAAAGCCTGGATGACAGCACATCTGTTTACAACATGGCTTACTGAATATTTTAAGCCCACTGTTGAGACGTATTGTTCTGAAGAAAAAATTCCTTTCAAAGTAAGACTCCTCATTAAGAGGACACCTGGTCACCCAAGAATTTTGATAAGGATGTACAACAAGATTAATGTTGTTTTCAAGCCTGCTAACACAATATCCATTCTGCAGCCCATGGATCAAGGAGTTATTTTGACTTTCAAGGCTTACTATTTATTAGATATATTTCATAAAGCTACAGCTGCCATGGATAGTGGTTCCTCTGAGGATAGGGGCAAAGTCAGTTGAAAATGTCCTGCAAAACCTCACCATTCTAGATGCCTTTAAGAACACTGCTGATTCATGAGAAGAGGTGAAAATATCAACATTCACAGGACTTTTGAAGAAGTTGATTCCAACCCTCATGGATAACTTTGAACTGTTGGAGACATCAGTACAGGAACTAACTGTACGTATATGGCAGAAATGGCAAGAGAACTGGAATTAGTAGTGGATCCCGAACATGAGACTGAATTGCTGCAATCTCATGATAAAACTTGAGTGGAAGAGGACTCATTTCTTAAGGATGAGCAAAGAAAGTGGTTTCTTGAGACAGAATCTGGTAAAAATGGTATCAAGACTGTTGAAATGACAACAAAAGATTTAGACTAGTCCATAAGCTTAGTCAATAGAACAGTGGCAGGTTTGAGAGCCTGACTCCAATATTCAAAGAAATTCTTATGTGGTTTAAATGTTATCAAAGAGCATCACAGGCTACAAAAAAATCATTCATGAAAGGAACAACTGATTGGTACAGTGTACTTCACTCTTGTATTATTTCAAGTAATTGCCACAGCCACCCCAGTCTTTAGTAATCAGCACCCTAATCAGTCATCAGCCATCAACATCAAGGCAACACCCTCTATCAGCAAAAAGATGGAAACTTGCTGAAATCTCAGATGATTGTTAGCATTTTTTAAGAATAAAGTTGTTTTAAATTAAGGTATACACAGTTTTAGATGTAATGGTATTGCACACTTAATAAAATACAGTGTAAACACAATTTTATATGTATTGGGAAACCAAAAAATTCATTTGGCTCACTTTATTGTGATATTGCTTTATTGCTGTGGTCTGGAATCCAACCTGTAATAACTCTGAGTTATGCCTATACTGTAATAAGAGTTATGTGAACATGATCTTTCTCTCTCACAATATATTACTAATATATTACTGTATTTTACTCACCCTTATTCTTCTTGTGATGATGTGAGGTGATAAAATGCCTATGTGATAAGATGAACTGTGGTGATGATACAGGCATTTTGATGTAGTGTTAAGTTACTACTGACCTTCTCACGACACTTTAGCAGAAGAATCACCTGCTTCCAAACCATGGTTAACCACAGGTAAGTGAAACCACAGAGAAGAGGCAGGGGGCTACTTAATGTGGGAAATTTATATATCTTCTCAATTTTGCTATGAACCTAAAACCGCTGTTAAAAATAGTCTTATTTAAAAGAAACAACAAAACACCTAGAAGAAAAACTTTGTGATCTTGGGTTAGACTGAGATTTCTTATATACTATACCAAAAGCATGATGCATAAAACTACAAATTGATAAAATGGACTTTATAAATAATACTGTCATCTGCATTTTGAGAAACACTGTATACAGAAAATGAAAAAGACAGGGTGCATGGTTGGCTCAGTTGGTTAGGTAACTAACTCTCTTTGGCTCAGGTCATGATCCCAGGGTCCTGGGATAGAGTCCCGCATCGGGCTCCCAGCTCCACAGAGAGTCTGCTTCTCCCTCTGACTTTTTCCCCTCTCATCCTCTCTCTTACTCTCTCTCTCTCTCAAATAAATAAATAAAATCTTTAAAAAAAAAAGAAAAGAAAGTGAAAAAGACAAGTTCTAGATTGGGATAAAATACTTCACATAGCAGATATCTAAGAAAGGACTTATATGTAATATATAAAAATCTCTTGGGGTACCTGGATGGCTCAGTTAAGTGTCTTACTGTGGCTCAGGTCCTAGGATCTAGCCCCATGTCCGGTTCCCTGCTCAGCAGACAGCCTGCTTCCCCCTCTCTTCACTTGTGCTCTCGCTGACTCTGTTGCTGTCTATGTCATGATCTCTTTCTCTCTCAAATAAATAAAATAAATAAATAAAAATACCTCTCAAAACTTAAAAGAAAAAAGCTCAATTAGAATATAGGCAAATTTGAATAGATGTTTCACTAAAGAACGCATACTGATGGCAAATCAGCATATGAGAATATGCTCATATTATCACTGGGTAAATGCTAATTAAACAAAAATGAGCTAGCACTACATATCTATTAGTATAACTAAGATGTAACAGACTCACCATCCCTAGTGTAGACAAGAATGCAATTAAGCTGGAACTCTCATACAGGGCTGACATGACTGAAAAATGGTATACTCATCTGAGAAAACAAGTAGTTAAAAAAATTGAATATAGGGATAGAATGAGAGGATCAAGAGTTGATATGATGGTATCAATTAGACCTCAACTCTATGATCCAGTCATCCCATTCCAGTTATTTACCCAAGAGAAATGAAGGCATATATTCAAAGACTTTTGTATGAATACTTATAGCAGCTTTATTTGTAATCGCCCAAACTAAAAGAACCCAAATGTCTATCAATAGGTAAGTGAATAAACAGTGGTATATCCATGCAATGGAATACTACTCAGCAATGAAAAGGTATTATTGGTATATCTTACAATGTGAATGGATCCCAAGATAATCATGTTGAGCTAAAGAAGCCAAAGTATATACTCTATGAATCCATTTTTTGAAAAATTCTAGGAAATTCAATATATTATACAGGGATAAAAAGCCGATCAGTGATAGCTGGGGATAGGGCAGGGAGGGGGTTCAGAGAAAGAGTGAAAGGAGGGATTCCAAAGAAGTATAGGGAACCTTTTGGGTATGATGGTATACTGGGTTGAATTGTGTCCCTCTAAAAGACATATGCAAGTCCAAACCCTAGGTACCTGTGAATGTGAACTTATTTAGAAATAGGTACTTTAGAGATGCAATTAAGAATCTGAGATGAGGTTTTAAACCTGGGTTTAGGGTAGGCTCCTAAATCCAATGACCAGTGTCTTTAAAAGCGTGAGGAGAGTATGACTGGATACAGAAAGGGAAGGCAGCCATGTGAAGATGGAGGAACAGATGGGAGCTATGCTTCCGCAAGATGAAGAGTACCAGGAGACACCGCAAGCCACAAGAGGCAAAGAAGGATTCTCTCCTAGAGACTTCGGAAGGAGTGTGGCCCTCCTGATGCCTTGATTTTGGATTTAAGGTTTCCAGAGCTGTACGTGAATAAATTTATGTTGTTTGAAACCGCTGAGTTTATGGCAACTTATTATAGCAGTTATAGATTACTAATACAGATGGATGTAATCGTTGTGGTTGTGGTAATGGTTTTTCATATACATATGCGTATACATATATACACACTTATTTTGTATATTTTACATATGTGCAATTTATTCTGTATCAAGTAGACCTCAAAGTTGTTAAAAAAGCCAACAGCAACAAAGAGGATTTAAACAACATGCTTAACAAACTAGACCTAATTTTTATATATTGAATAGTGTACCCCCAAACTATGGCATACATAAAAACTTCAGGTTCATATTCAGGGAATGTTTGCCAATACAAGTTCATAAAGTTACTCTCACAAAATTTTAAAGGAAGAAAACTGTACAAATCATGTCATCTTACCATAGTAAAATTGAGATAAAAGTTAATAAAAAAATTATTGGACAATACTGATTTATGTCCAGAAATTCGGGAGTGTACTCCTAAATAAGCCAGAGAATGTAGAAGAACTCAGGATGGAAATTAGAAAATAATTTAACTAAATTATAACATTACATATCAGTATTTGTGGGATGGAGCAAAAGCCAGGCTTAAAAATAAAATATTAAAAATGAAATTTATGACCTTAATGGCATATATATAAATGGAAAAAATTAATCAGTGATCTAACATCCATTTCAAGAAATCAAAAGAATAACAGAAAATTAAACATAAAGGGAATAGAAGAAAATAATAAGAAAAATTAGTAAAATAGAAAAACATAGTAGAGGGAATTAACAAGACCAAAGTTATTTATTTGAAAAAAAAAACACAATAAAATTGATACTTTCCATTGTGAGATCCAATAAGAAAAATAGAAGGCAAAAAAAAAAAAATCCCCGAAAAGTAGGGATAAAAAAGAGGTGATCACCAAAACCCTACAAATATTGTAAGTGAGCTTATATTAATACATTCAAAAATTAAACTAAATGAACACATTATTAGAAGTGATAAACATAGCAGGGATTCTGAACACAAGTCAGCATATAAAACTCAGCTGTATTTTAATGTAATAATTAAAATGAAAATGCAAATATTATAATTTCCAGTAAAATCAGATGGACCAAATACCTGGGAATAAAGCAAATGAATTGTAAGACCAGTTCACAGAAAATTTTAAAATGCTATTGAAAATTTCTCTCAAATAAAGTAAGGAATAAACAACTTGAAGATGTAATACCATTTACAGATGGGAAGAAAATACCACAAAGATGCCAATAATCTCAAAATTGACAAAAAATTAAATTCAATCCCAATGAACATCTTGGAATACTTTTACATAGAAACCGGCACATAAAAATTCGAAAGTGAAAAATAGACAAGATACTCTTAAAGAATAATAAATTCAGGGGGCTTGTTTTAGAAAATAGCAAGCGTTATTTATTTATTGATTTTAAAGATTTTATTTATTTGAGGGGCACCTAGGTGGCTCAGTGGGTTGAGCCTCTGCCTTTGGCTCAGGTTGTGATCTCAGGGTCCTGGGATCAAGCCCCGCATTGGGCTCTCTGCTCGGCAGGGAGCCTGCTTTCCCCTCTCTCTCTGCCTGCCTCTCTCTCTGCCTACTTGCGATCTATGTCTGTCAAATGAATAAATAAAATCTTAAAAAAAAATTTTATTTATTTGAGAGAAAGATTGCACACATATGGTGGAAGGAGGGGAGGGAGAGAGAAGCCCAAGCCGACTCTGCCTTGAGCGTGGAGCCCCACACAGGCCCCCATTGCAAGACCCTGAGATCATGACCTGGGTAGAAACCAAGAGTCTGAGGTCTGAGGTTTAAGTTACTGAGCCACCCAGCCACCCCTATTTGTGTGTGTGTGTGTTAGTTATATTTACTTAGAAACATTCAGAATGTGAACGAAACAGCTGTAACTTTTTTTTTTTTTTTTTTGGCAATTACAGAGTGGTATTGAGTTCACAGAACAACAACTATGTCATATAAGCTGCATCAGAGACAAATGAAGATGGAAAAATCTACCAGCCCATATGTAACTAATTTGTGCTGGGCACCAACAAGAACCTGCTTTAAATTTCCGCTAATGTAGAAATTTAAAATTTCAAATTTCCAGGTTAGTGGCTACTGAAAATACCACTAGGACAGGGCTATCTAAAGACACATTCAGTAGTGTGTTAACTATGCAAAAAAAGACAACGTACAGTTTAAAAGCAAATCTTACACGGCCTTACATTTCAATTTTTTTCCTTTAAAAGGAGTAAGATGCAGACGGGTGGGAGTGGGGTTGACATGCTTTACAGACCAGAAAAAAATGCTCTAGAACCAACTTATTCATCTTCTTCTTCATCTTCCTTCTCCTCCTCATCCTCTTCATCTTGTCTTCCTCCCCTTGTTTCTTTCGCTTGCTTTTTTTTTTTTAGCCTTGACAACCCTGTTTTTTGCTGCATCAGGTTTTTCCTTTAGCTCAGTATGCAGCAATATCCTTTTCCCATTTTTCCTTCCACTTAGCAGCTTCTTTCCATGCAGCTGCTTGTTAGTTGTGGTGGTTTGATTCCACATCTCCCCCAGTTTCTTTGCAACATCACTAATGGATAGGCTGGGATGTTCTCCTTTGATTTTGGGGTGATACTCAGAACAAATCAAGGAAAGGGCCGAAGGAGGCCTCTTAGGTGCATTGGTGTATGTGTAGGTGCGCTGGTCTATGTGTTGCTGAAGTGAGCACTGAATGTGCATTGGGATCCCTGAACTTCTTTTTTGTTTCCCCTTTAGGGGAAATGCAAATTTTCATTTCTCTTTTGTTATGGGCCTTGTCTGCCTTTGCCATGTCTTCAAAATTTCCTTTGTCTTTAGCAGATGTGGTCTTCCCTATCCCTGAGCACTTCTTAGAAAACTCAGAGAAGTTGACTGAAGCCTCTGGATGTTTCTTCTTGTGCTCCTTTTGGCAAGTTTGCACAAAGAATGCATATGATGACCTTTTGCCTCTCAGCTTCTTAGGATCTCCATTGCCCATATTTAGTTATTTTCCCCAGTGAGGCTCAGAGTCACCCAGTGCCCATCTGGCTCTCACTTGCCCAGGTGCTGTCTCTATGGAGCTTGGTGTGCTGCAACGGCTGTTGTAAACATTATTTTAAAGCAACCTTAATTAAGTTTGCTATTAGTGCCAGAATATAGATAACTTGAACAGAAGACAGAATTTAGAACTGATTTATATACATGACTACTTGATATAAAACAAAGTTGGGCATCAAAAGCAATGGGGAAAGATTGTCTTTTCAGTAAATTATCCTGTATCAATTTATATATTCATATATCCAAATAGCCATATGTCCAAGAAAAAGTTTGCCCCTACTTCAGACCAAAACAAAAAATCAATTCTAGCTGCATTATAGATCTAAATCTGAAAAGTAAAACAAATTTTCTAAAAGAATATATAGAACATTTTCACGATGTGAGAGTAGGCAAAAGTTTTATTAAAGAGATGCAAAAACCACTAACCATAAAGGAAATAATAAACTGAACCGCATCAAAAGCAGAGTTCAATTCATAAAAAGAAAACAGAGAGTAAAAAGGTTAGTCACTGAGAAGAGATTTATAATGTGTATTTCTAACAAAAGACTTGTATCTAGAATACAAAATTAACACCTGAAGATCAATAAAAGGAACGATAAGGATGCAACAATGGCTCAACATCAGCAAATCAGTCAATGTGACATACCACAAAATGAAGGACAAATGTCACATGATCATTTCAGTAGATACACAAAAAGCACTTACAAAATTCAACATCTGTTTATGATAAAAACTCTTAACAAAATGGGTATAGAGAGAACATACCTCAAAATAATAAAGGCCATATGTGATAATTGCACAACTAACATCATACTCAATGGTGAAATGCTGAAAGCCCTGCCTCTAAGATCAGTAACAAGACAAAAATGCCCATATTCGTCACTTTTACTCAACGCAGTAAGTCCTAGCCAGATCACTTGGGCAAAAAAAATAAAATAAAATAAAGGACACCCAAATTGGAAAGAAATAAAATTGTCACTATTTACAGATGACATGGTACTCTATATGAAGAACCCTAAGGCCCCCACACCAAAAAAAAACTGTTAGAACTATGCAGACTAGTATCTCTGATGAGCACAGATATAAAAATCCTCAACAAAATATAAGCAAACTAAATCCAACAATACATTAAGAACATCACTTACCATTTACCATAATCAAGTGGGATGTATTCTTGGGATGCAGATGTGGTTCAGAATTCAAAAATCAAGGTGATACATCATATTAACAAGAGAAAAGATAGAAACCATATATAGGATCATCTCAAAAAATGCAGAAAAGGCATTTGACAAAGTACAACATCCATTCATAATAAAAACTCTAGAGTATGTTTAGAGGGAACAAACCTTAACATAATAAAGGCCACATGTGAAAAAGCCCCAGCTATCATCCTCATTGGTGAAAAACTGAGAGCTTTTTCTCTAAGATTAAGAACAAAACAAGGATGTGCATTCTTACCACTTTTATTCAACATAGGACTAGAAATTCTAGCCATAGCAGTCAGACCCCCACCCCCCAAAAGAAAGAAAAGGCATCCCAATTGGTAAGGAAGAAATAAAACTTTCATTATTTGCAGATGACACGACACTGTATATAGGAAACCCAAACCCAAAACCTAGAACTGATAAATTCAGTAAATTTGCAGGATCCAAAAATCAATGTACAGAAATACGTTGAATTTCTATACGTTAATAGTGAAGTAGTAGGAAGAGAAATTAAGAAAGCAATCACATTTCTAATTGCACCAAAAGAATAAAATATCTAGGAATAAACTTAACCAAGGAGGCAAAAAGCCTGTACTCTGAAAAAATATAAAACACTGATGAAAGTAAACAAAGATGACACAAATAGAAAGACACTCCATGTTCATGAACTGGAGGAACTAATATTGTTCAAATATCTATACTATCCAAAGCAATCCACAAATTTAATACAATCACTGTCAAAATACCAATGGCATTTTTCATAGAACTAGAACAAATCCTAAAATTTGTATGGAGCTCTATAAGTCCCCAAATAGCCAAAGCAATATTGAAAAAGAAGAACAAAGCTGTAGGTATAATAAACCCAGATTTCAAGATATATTATGAAGCTGTAGTAAGCACAACAGTATGGTACTGGCACAAAAACAGACACATTGATCAACAGAACAGAAAGCCCAGAAATAAATCCATGCAAGTACGATCAATCTATGACAAATGAGGTAAGAATATGCAATAGGGGAAAATAGTCTCTTCAACAAATGGTTCTTGGAAAACTGGACAGCTACATGCAAAAGAATGAAATTGGACCAGTTTCTTATACCATATGCAAAGACAAATTCAAAATGGATGAAGAACCCAAATGTGAGACCAAAACCCATAAAATTCCTAAAAGAAAATACAGGCAGTGATTTACATGACAATAGCCATAGGAATATTTTTCTAGATATGTCTCCTCAGACCAGGGAAACAAAAGCAAAATTAAACTATTTGAACTATACCAAAATAGAAAGGTTTTGCACAGCAAAGGAAACCATAAACCAAATGAAAAGTGAACTTATTGAGTGGGAGAAGATATTTGCTAATGGAGTTAATATCCAAAATATATAAAGACCTTATACAACTCTACCACCCCTAAACCCCTAAATTATCTCATTAAAAAATGGGGCAGAGGACCTGAATAGGCATTTTCTCAAAGGCATACAGAGGCTAACAGACACATGAAAAGTTGCTCAACATCACTAATCAACTAATCGTCAGGGAAATGCAAATCAAAGCCACACTGAGATATCACCTCACACCTGTCAGAATGGCTAGACTCAAATATATAAGAAATAAAAAGTGTTGGCAAGGATGTAGAGAAAAAGGAACCCTTGTATACTGCTGGTGTGAATGCAAACTGATGCAGCCTCAAAAAATTAAATGAATCTTATTGCAAGATTCAATAATTCCATGACTAGGTATCTACCTAAAGAAAACAAAACAAAACAAAAAACTAATCTTAAAAGATATATGTACCCCCTTGTTTGCTGCAGCATTATTTATAATAGCCAAGATATGGAAGCAACCCCAGTTGATCAGATACATGAATGGATAAAGTAGATGTGGAGTGTGTGTGTGTGTGTGTGTGTGTGTGCGCGCACGCACATGCGCACGTGTTATGAAATATTACTCAGCCACAAAAAGGAATGAATTCTTGCCCTTTGCAACATGGATGGACCTAGAGGATACAATGCTCAGTGAAATAAGTCAGATAGAGACAAATAACATACGATTTCACTCATATGTGAAATTTAAGAAACAAAACAAATGAACCAATAAAGGGAAAAAAGAGACCCCTCTCCTCCCCGCCAAAAAAACACAAGAAAAACTTCAAACTCTTAGATACAGAGAACAAACTGGTGGTTGTTATAGGTGGAATGGGTAGGAGGATGGGTGGAAGAGATATAGGAAATTAAGGGTACAGTTATCACAATGAGCACTCAATAATGTACAGAATTGTTGAATCATTATACTGTACACCTAAATTTAATACTGCAAGTTAATTATATTTCCATCAAAAAAACTGTCAGAAGTAATAAATGGATTCACTAAAGTTGCAGGATACAAAATCAATACACAAAAGTCTGTTGCATTTCTATACACTAATAACAAAGTATCAGAGAAATCAAGAAAACAATCCCATTAACAATTGCATTACATGAATAAAATACCAAGGAATAAATTTAACCAAGGTGGTTAAAGATCTGTATATTGAAAACTACAAAATATTAGTGAAAGTAACTGCAGAAGACACAAATAAGTGGAAAGATATTCCATGTTCATGGGTTAGAAGAGTCAGTATTGTTCCTACTACCCAAGGTAATATACAGATTCAATACAATCTCTATCAAAATTTCAGTGACATTTTTCACAGAACAAATAATCCTAAAATTTGTATGGAAGCACAAAAAACCCCAAAGAGCCAAAGAAATCTTGAGAGAGAAGGAAAAAGAGGCATGACACGCCTTGATTTCAAACTATATCATAAAGCTATTGTAGTCAAAACACTGTGGTATTGGCATAAAATAGACACTACATTAATGGAAGATAAGAGAGAGTCCAGAAATAAACCCCTGCATAAATCATCAATTTATGACAAAGGATCTAAGAATATTCAATGGGGGAAGGACAGTCTCTTCAATAAATTCTGGAAAACTGGACAGCTACATGCAAAAGAATGAAACTGGACCACTATCTTACACCACACACAGAAATTAATTAGAAATGGATGAAAGACTTAAATGTTAGACATGAAACCATAAAATTCTTGGAAGAACTACCATAGGAACAAGCAATCCTACTTCTGGGTATTTATCACAAGAAAACAAAAGACACTACCTCAAAAAGACATATGCACCTCCATGTTCACAGCAGCATTATTTACAATAGCCAAGGTATGGAAACACCGAAATTCATTGATAGATGAATGGACAAAGAAATTGTGATCTATATACACAGTATTTTTCAGCCATAAAAAAGAATAAAATCTGAGGTGCCTGGGTGGCTCAGTCAGTGAGGTGTCTGCTTTTGGCTCAGGTCATGATCTCAGGGTCCTGCGATGGAGCCCCATGTGGGGCTCAACGGGGGTCTGCTTCTCCTTCTCCCTCTGTAATCTCTCTCACTCCCTCTCAAATCAAAAAACAAAATATAAAAAAAATAAAATCTTCCATTTGCAACTATATGAATTGGACTGAGGGCATTATGCTAAGGGAAGTAAGTCAGAAAGAGAAACACAAATGCTCTATGATCTCTCTTACATGTGGAATCTTAAAAAAAAAAAAAAAAAAAAACCAAACCAAAAACACCTAAAAAAACCCCAAAACAAACTAACAAACAAAAACCAACACTAGCTCACAGACACAGAGAAGAGACTGATGGTTGCCAGAGGTGGTAAAGGAAGGCAAGAGGGAGGAATGAGTGCACTGTTTTTTTTTTTTTTTTTTTTTTAAAGTGAACTGCTTAAATAAATTAAAAAAAAAAAAAAACCTAGCAAGAAAACAGGCAATAGTCTCCTATGATATCCATATGGTAAACTAACTTGGAAAAAAAGGCAAGCTAAGTATCTAAGGACCTGCCAGAAAGTGCTCAGTACCACTAATCATTAGGTAAATGCAAATGAAAACACAATGAGATATCATCACCTCACAGCAGTTAGGATGGTCATTATAGAAAAAAAATGTTGAAAAAAGGCATGGAGAAATTGGTAACCTTGTGCACTGTGGGTATGAGTGTAAAATGATGTAGCCATTATGGAAAAACCATATGGAGGTTCCTCAAAAAACTTAAAAATATATAATATAATATACATATAATACATAATAATAATATACATATAATACATATAATCCAGCAATCCCACTTCTGGCTATTTATCCTAAAGGAACCAAAATCAAGATCTTAAAGATATATTTGGACTTTCATATTTACTGCAGCATTGTTCACAGTAGCCAAGATGTGAAAGCAACATACATGTCCATCAACAGATGAATGGGTAAAGAAAATGTGGTATATACATTCAATGGAATATTATTAAGCACTATAAATGACTGGAATCCCAGGGTGCCTGGGTGGCTCAGTCAGTTGAACGTCTGACTTAGGCTCAGCTCATGATTTCAGGATTCTGGAATCAAGCCCCGTGTCAAGAGGCTTAGCTCTCAGCAAGGAGTCCGTTTTCCCTCTCCTTTTGCCCTTCCCCCTTCTCATGCTCCCTCTCTTTCTCTCTCAAGTAAAATCTTTTTAAAAAAATGAATGAAATCCCATCATATACAATAATATCGATTAGACATAAAGATATATGCTAAGTGAAATGAAACCGTAACAGAAGGATAAATACCTTGTGATTCCATTTATATGAGGTATCTACACTAGTCAAGCTCATAGAAGCAGAAAATAGAATGGTAGTTACCAGAAACTAGGCAAAGGGGAAATGGGAAATTGTTCACTGGGTGTTCAGTTTCATTTATGCAAGGTGAATAAATTCTACAGATGTGCATTATAACATTGTGCCTGTATTTAAGCCCAAAGACACCTCCAGATTTAAAGTGAGGGGGTTGGGCGCCTGGGTGGCTCAGTGGGTTAAGCCTCTGCCTTCGACTCAGGTCATGATCTCAGGGTCCTGGGATCGAGTCCCGCATAGGGCTCTCTGCTCAGCAGGGAGCCTGCTTCCCTCTCTCTCTCTCTACCTCTCTCTCTACTTGTGATCTCTGTCTGCCAAGTAAACAAATAAAATCTTTAAAAAAAAAAAATTAAAAAATAAAATAAAGTGAGGGGGTGGAAAAGAATTTACCATGCTAATGGACATCAGAAGAAAGCAGGAGTGGCAATCCTTATATCAGATCAATTAGATTTTAAGCCAAAGACTATAATAAGAGCACTTTTTCATATACCTGCTGGCCATTTGTATGTCTTCTTTGGTGAAATATAAATGCAGTTCTTTTACCCATTTTTAGATTGAGTTATTTGTTTTAGTTTTGCTACTGAGTTGTAGGAGTTCCTTCTAAATTTTAGATATTAACCTCCTATCTGCTATTTGGTTTGCAAGTTATTTTTCCCGATATGTAGGTTGTTTTCTCACTCTGTTGACTGTTTCCTTAATATTTGTTTAATGTGTAAAAATGACAACACTAAATTAGTTTAATTTGGATTTAGTTTTCTTGCAGTTAAACAGAACTAATTTTCATCTTATGAGTCATAGCTGCTGAAGAGCTCCTTTCACAAAATGGATGTATAATTTAGTTTTTATTTTCTATGGATGCATTTGACTGCTTTATCCTCTTTAGAAGTTCCAGCTCAGATGTGTTTGGACACTTCAGTGCATTTCTGAGACACAACACAGCCTAATTTTGCAAGGCATTCTATAACTAAGAAATGGGGAAAAACCTGATCTATAATCTCCATCCTCATCATAGACTCTTGTTTGTGATTTGGGCCAATCATGGTCATTGTATAAATTTCAGACTTCCAATTCCTTTTTTTTTTCCTTTTCCTTTTTTTTTTTTTTTTAAAGATTTTATTTACTTATTTGACAGAGATCAAAAGTAGGCAGAGAGGCAGGCAGAGAGAAAGGAAGGGAAGCAGGCTCCCTGCTGAGCAGAAAACCCAATGCGGGGCTCGAACCCAGGACTCTGGGATCATGACCTGAGCTGAAGGCAGAGACTTTAACCCACTGAGCCACCCAGGCGCCCCTCCAATTTCTTTTTTAAAAAGGTTTATTTTTCAAGAATTTGAAAGGGAGAGAGAATAGGGGGCAGAGGGGCAAAGGAAGAGAATCCCAAGCAGACTGCCTGCTGAGCGTGGAGCCTGACACGGGGCTTGATCTCATGACCCTGAGATCATGACCTGAGCTGAAACCAAGAGTCAGATGCTTAACTGCCTGAGCCACCTAGGCACCCTGAAATATCCCATTTCTAATGGAGGATTTTATGGCACTTCTTTGACTCTTTCATTTTCCCACTCATTGTGCTCTAGTCCAAGTGAAGCAATTTCTTCACTTAGGCTTGGCATATCTTTTCCTTTTTAATGCTAATGCCTTACATTACTATATTTTCACTTTGGTTATAAGGTTTAATAATATATATTCAGTATTATTCATTCTAGGCTCACTAAAACCAGTCAGATGTTTCTGGACCTACATGGTCACATCCTTGCTTGAATTATTTATGTATAATTATATTGCTTTTGAGAAAAACAGGAGATGCCATTGGTGAAGCTGTTAAAATGACTGTCATTAAAGTAATACACGAGAAAAAGATCCAAGTTTGTGGAATGTTGTTTATGCTGCATTTTACCTTTCAGAATAATTAAATTGTTATTATACACTTATATGCTCACAGGGAATATTTGCAATATAATTTTAAATTGGGGCAAATTAGTATTTTATATCAGCTTATTTAAAAACAAGCAAAGAATCTAAACTCCCCTCCACCATCAGGTTAAGGCAAACCCTGGTCTCAGGAGAGATGGCTATACTGTAACCCTGTTCCAATGTCAGTCCATTCCCCAACTCCTCCTTGATTTTAGTAACTTACCTTGCCATGGAAATATGAATATTTGGGTGTCTGGACAGACTTAATACTTCTGCCATTTTTCAATTTAATGAAAATCCACAATGAAATTACATTCTAAATATCTTTTGAAAAGTTTGGATAATTATTCATTACTCTGTTTGAGTAGCTCAGTAGCCTTGAGTTTCCATCTAATTGGTAATGACCTTTAGCGAACTTCCTTCTCTCTCAAATTCCCTAATCACATTTCACAGCAGTACCATCAGACTGTGCTGGAAAAGCCACGTGCCAAGATGCCAGGGAAATCCATGCAGGCTTGAAACACTTAAATAGAAGTGGAGTAAACAACAACAACAACAACAAAACTGTTCAACCTCATCAAGTTTATAAAATGTAATGTCTGGCAATGCATTTCACTAGATGGTCAAAAATTTTTTCAAGTTATTTTCATAAAGAACAGACTTTATATTTCCAGAAAACTCAAGTTTGGCCTCACTTTGCATTGTTTAATATTTTAGATTAGTCACAAAGATCCGTTTTAAATATTTCTTCATCTTTAAATGAGCCTGGTATTATTTTTTCAGTGATCAATTAACATAGACATTTAATATAGTCAAGGTCTAAGCCAAACATCATGGAAATGTTGGAAAAGTAACTTGAAGAGAGTGTTGTTCGTTGGAAATAAATGCAACATGTTGAAGATTCGGTGGGGTTCTAGGGCTGTATTGCCATGACGCTAAGTCACCAGACCAAATGCAAAAACAGTGCACTCAAGCACCCAAATGATTTACCTGATGCTTAGTTTAATGGAGCTGAAACAACTTCCCTAAACACCTGAGTGTTTCATATTTCATGGATTGCTATGGGATCATGTAGACACTAACTATAATGCTAAGATCTATTTTTATTCAATAAGAATTGTGCACAGTATTCTACATGCCTTGAATTTATAGAACGCTATCATGGCATTTTACAAGAGGAGAGGATTTTAAATGTGCCATCTGACTTGCAAGTAAAAAGAGCATCTCTAAAACGATAGTAGTTACTGAATACACAGCAGTAGACAAGTCGCTTCTGGGAAACAAAAGAATGATTACAAAAAGCTCATTTGAAAACCTTGTCCTGAAAGGGCTCAGTTGGTAGAGTTTTATCTTTTCCCTTACCATCTCCGTCCAGTATTGCCCTACACGGGGTACAGGTGTTTGGGCAAGTTTAGAGAAGAATGAGAATGTACTCAACTACACTAACATACAATGCTTCATCTTCTTGGAACTTCTGAATCCATTCTTTTTTCCTAGGGTTTTATTTATTTATTTGTCAGAGAGAGAGAGAGAGCTAGAGAGAGTGAGAGGGTGCACAAGCAGGGGAAAGGACAAGCAGAAGAAGCAGGCTCCCCGCTGAGCAAGGGCCCTGGGTTCCTGACCTGAGCCAAAAGCAGATGCTTAACCAACTGAGCCATCCAGGCACCCCCTGAATCCATTCTAAGAGCTGTCCCAAGAATGGCCTAAAGAAAGTGACAGAAAGCAAGACAGAAAACCTGTCATCCCAAAACAAAACAAAACAAAACAAAAAACCCAAAATCAATATAGTCTGATGAAAATGAAAAAGACCTAAAACACTTGATCTAAATGAAAATATGATCGTAAAAGTATACAAATGTAAATGTTTTATCTTACTATCTTGTGCTTTATGACCTCAGTGTCAGCTCTGTTTTTGTTCAGTTTTTAAAAATGTGCATATTTAAGTATTTCTTGAACTCTGAGATAAAAGGGATAAAGGATAATTATTAAGAATAGTTTTGAAAAGAAAAGCTCTTCAGAGATCAAAGAACACTTTTTTAAGGTTTATTTCCAGTACACACAGGATTGTTTTCTCCCTAAAATCTTTGTGGTTTCAGGGTAAGATCAAACAGTGCATACAAGTTATACGTGATTCTAGTAACTATGGGCCTTCCTTTTTTACCTCTTAGCTGGACTACAGAAAACAGTTTAAAAATCAGCCTGATTACGAAATGGCTGTCTAGTATTATTGCCTCTGCACGTTTTGATCAGCTGCCAGCAGGGAAACCTTTGGGGCAAAACCTTATAAGCTTATCTCTTGGTTCATTAGGGTTATGGGGGGAAGAAAGGAAAAACAAGTCTTCAAGTTTCTAATTAAAATGATTGCCAAGACTCCTCTCCAAGGACCACTCTTTCAGTTACAAAGTGCATGTGTAAATGAAGCACCCCAGGCCATCAGCAAATTGACAAAAGCAAGTCAGAACCAGTGACGCTTTCTGTTTAATCTGAGCTAGCATACAAGAAGCTTAGCTGGAAAAAATGGTGAAGAAATCTATTTACTAGGGTTCTATAGATTTTCTTGGATCAGCAGCTGTTTTGAAAAATACTGGGAAAATAATGGTTTCTTCCCTTTTTAAAAAGGCAGTTACCGGAATTGGATTTCACATTTATGATCCCAAACTCCGACCCACCATTTGCACTTTTCATTTAAAGGCGTCATTCTACTACTTTGGGGAATAACAGTGCCACTGCAGATGCGTCAGCCTTCCCCGTACCAAGGGCATCGTGGAAGGGCGTCGTACTACAGGTACCTGTGTCTCTGCCAGAGGGCAGTCTCTAGCCTTGGGAGCTCACTGAAGCTGTGCCTAGGGCAGGCCCACACTGGAAACTCTGGTCTCCAGTAATGGATGAAATAGTCATACATTCATAAATGATAACAGAATTGGTGGGTGAATGCCATGAGCTTCCTTAGCTCTTAGGTGGGACAACTCTGAGGTGTCTTCACTGTCTCCCAGAAGTGCCCAGTGGTATTGTATCCCAGCTGCCCTCAGTGGAAGCCTGTTCATTATGCAGCCGGTACTGGCTTCTACCATTTGCCTATCCTATTTCCTTACTTCCCTCTCAGTAATTGCTGGAACCATCTCCCAAATAAACTATTTGCACTTAAATCTTTGTCTCAGGCTTTGCTTTTGGGAGAACCCAACCTAAAACAAGTGCTATTGCTAAGACAGAGGTAGAGATAGTCCACTTTGTATGGCAGATAACTCACCTCAGCTTTTATTTCTGTCCTCACATTCCTTAATCTTAACCCAGAAAGGAGCCCACACAGAACATGATGTTTAGGCAAAAGCTAAACAATGCACACCAGGACCACATCTCCAAGGCCTCAATATTCATAGATGATCATAAGAATTGTGAAACTGATCTCAATTTTAAAAGAACCCACTTGCAAGCATCTCATCTCACTTGGAATATTTTGATACAGTCACTGGGATTTCTGGGAAGTTCATTTAAATACCTATTAGTTGGAAACATGATTAGTTTACTGGATACTCTGTTGAAAAGGAAAATTTGAGTTTAAAACCAGAATTTTGGTATATTCACCCCAAATATATATTATTTTTAAATTCAATTAGCCAACATATAATACATCATTACTTTTTGATGTAATGTTCAGTGATTCATTAGTTGCATATAACACCCAGTGCTCATTACATCACATGCCCTCCTTAATGCCTAATATCCAGTTACCCCATACCCCGACCCACGTCCCTTTCTGAAACCCTCCGTTTGTTTCACAGAGCCAAGAGTCTCTCATGGTTTGTCTCTCTCTCTCTGATTTCTTACCATTTCAGTTTTCCCTCCCTGTCCCTATGATCCTTTGTGCTATTCCTTATATTCCACATATGAGTGAAACTATAGGATAATTGTCTTTCTCTGATTGACTTATTTCACTTAGCATAATCCCCCCCCCCCCATTTCTTTTCAGGTCAGTCTAATTGGTAGGTATTCACTCCTTCTGATGGCTGAGTAATATTCCATTTTATATGTGAACCACATCTTCTTTATCCATTTGTCTGTTGAAGGATATCTTGGCTCCTTCCACAGTTTGGCTATTGCAGACACTGTTGCTATGAACATTGGAGTGCACATACCCCTTCTTTTTACTACATCTGTATCTTTGAAGTAAATATCTCTTAGTGCAATCGCTGGGTCGTAAGGTAGCTCTATTTTCAACTTTTTGAGGAACCACTGTTTTCCAGAGTGGCTGCACCAACTTGCATGCCCACCGACACTGTAAGGGGGACACTTTCTCCACATCCTTGCCAACATCTGTCATTTCCTGACTTGTTAATGTTAGCCATTTTAACTGGTGTAAGGTGGT
Organism: Mustela nigripes; assembly: GCF_022355385.1. Taxonomy (NCBI): domain Eukaryota; kingdom Metazoa; phylum Chordata; class Mammalia; order Carnivora; family Mustelidae; genus Mustela; species Mustela nigripes. Next base: position 106,285,673 of record NC_081575.1, on the reverse strand, counting down.
ATTACATTGTGGTTTTGATTTGTATTTCTCTGATGGCTCGTGATGTGGAACACGTTTTCATGTGTCTATTGTCCATTTGTATGTCTTCTTTGGAGAAGTGTCTATTCATGTCTTCTGACCATTTCTGGATTGGATTATTTGTTTTATAGGTGTTGAGTTTGAGAAGTTCTTTATAAATTTTGGGTGCCAGCCCTTTATCTGGTATGTCATTTGCAAACATCTTCTCCCATTCATAGGTTGCTGTTTGATGTTTGCTTTTGTTAACTGTTTCCGTTGCCACACAGAAGCGTCTTATCTTGATGAAGTCCCAAAAGTTCATCTTTGCTTATGTTTCCCTTGTCTTAAGAGATGTGTTTTAAAAGAAAGTGCTGTGGTTGAGGTTGAAGAAATTGCTGCCTGTGTTCTCCTCTAGGATTTTGATGGATTCCTGTCTCACACTTAGGTCTTTCATTCATTTTGAGTTTATCTTTGTATATGGTGTAAGAGAATGGTTCAGTTTCATTCTTCTGCATGTGGCTGTCCAGTATTCCCAACATCATTTATTGAAGAGACTGTCTTTTTTCCATTGGATATTCTTTCCTGCTTTGTCAAAGATTAGTTGACCATAGAGTTGAGGGTCCATTCCATTTCTGGGCTCTCTATTCTGCTCCATTGATCTATGTATCTGTTTTTGTGCCATTACCATACTGTCTTGGTGCTCACAGATTTGTAAAACAGCTTGAGGTCTGGCCTTGTGATGCCCTCAGCTTTGGTTATCTTTTCAACTTTCCTTTGGCTATTCAGGGTCTTTTCTGGTGTCATACAAATTTTAGGATTATGTGTTCCAGCTCTGGAAAAAATGTTAATGGTATTTTTATAGGGATTGCATTGAATATGTAGATTGCTCTGGGAAATATAGACATTTTAACAATGTTTATTGCTCCAATCCATGAGCATGGCATGTTTTTCCATTTCTTTGTGTCGTCTTCAATTTCTTTCATAAGTGTTCTGTAGTTTCTAGAATACAAATCCTTGGTCTCTTTGGTTAGGTTTATTCCCAGGTATCTTATGGTTTTGGGTACAATCATAAATGGGATTGACTCCTTAATTTCTCTCTTCTGTCTCATTGTCAGTATATAGAAATGTAACTGATTCCTGTGCACTGATTTTATCCTGCCACATTGTTAAATTTCTGTATGAGTTCTAACAATTTTAGGGTGGAATCTTTTGAGATTTCCACATAGAGCATCATATCATCTGTGAAGAGTGAGAATTTGACTTCTTTGTTGATTCAGATGCCTTTGATTTCTTTTTGTTGTGTGATTGCTGATGCTAGGACTTCTAATATAATGTTAAACAAAAGTGGTGAGAGTGGACACCTGTGCCGTGTTCCCATGACCTTAGAGGAAAAGCACTCAGTTTTTTTCCATTGAGAGTGATATTTACTGTGGTTTTTTCATAAATGGTTTTTATGATATTGAGGTATATTCCCTCTATCCCTATAATTTGAAGAGTTTTAATCAAGAAAGGATGCTGTATTTTGTCAAATGCTTTTTATGCATCAGTTGAGAGGATCATATGGTTCTTATCTCTTCTTTTATTAATGTGCTCTATCATGTTGATCGATTTAGTAGTGTTGAACCACCCTTGCATCCCAGGAATAAATCCCACCTGGTCATGATGAATAATCCTTTTAATGTACTATTGGATCCTATTGGCTAGAATATTGGTGAGAATTTTGGCATCCATGTTCAGGGATATTGGCCTGTAATTCTCCTTTTAATGGGGTCTTTGGTTTTGGGATAGGGTAATGCTGGCCTCATAGAATGAGGTTGGAAATTTTCCTTCCATTTTTATTTTTGAAACACCTTCATTAGAATAGGTATAATTTCTTCTTTAAATGTGGTAGAATTCCCCTGGGAAGCCATCTGGCCCTGGACTCTTGTGTTTTAGGAGGTTTTTGATTATTGCTTCAATTTCCTTGCTGGTTATTGGTCTATTCAGATTTTCTACCTCTTCCTTTTTCAGTCTTGGTAGTTTGTTAGTTCCCAGGAATGCATCCATTTCTTCCAGATTGCCTAATTTGCTGGCATATAGTCGCTCATAATACGTTCTTACAATTGTCTGTATTTCATTGGTATTGAATATGATCTCTTCCCATTCTTTCATGATTTTATTAATTCGGGTCCTTTCTGTTTTCTTTTGGATAAGTCTGGCCAGAGGTTTATCAATTGTATAAATAGTAAAGATTAGAACAGAATCAATGAAATAGAAATCAGAAGAGCATTAGAACAGATCAACAAAACTAGAAGCTAGTTACTTGTGTATATATGTTTAAATATTTGGGGAATTATCACTTTTCTTGGGTTTCAACCACATGATTGTCATGTCATTTTTCATATTGAGCTTTGATACATCATTAAACTAGGTTTACAGGGCTCTTCCCTCAACTCTTCTTGGTCTTTTAAGTGTACATGCCCCATTGACAAGCATAGTGAAGTTGTGAACAGAAACATTTAAGGGTGCAAAGTCGAGCTACCTCTCTCATTGTTCAAGCTTTGTCCTGATTATCCAACACCACAGGAAGATATGCCCTTCAGCTCATACCATTCAAGTGTTCAAGTTACTTTAATGTGCCTACATATGCAAACAACATAAAGGAAAAATAAATTAAACCAATTTGCAGGTTACAAAATATCTGATTATTAACTCACTTATTAAATAGTTACAGCTGGTCAGAGAAAAGTGTTGAAGAAATGTATACCAAAGACTCAGACCACCAATATTTGAATAAGCTTTGTTCCATATTCTAGTTGCAGATTTTACACTCAGTTTGGCCAAACATCTTAGAAATGCATGATTCTGGTCACCCTTAAGAAAACCCTTCCATTCCTGAAGCTTATTCACTGGATGTCCCTCAGTACATTATGGTCCACACTTATAGCTCTGTTCTTTAGCTTTTTTGACATTGTCCAAATCTCTCTTTCATCCTGTTACATCTGGAGTCTTGACCTCAAGATATAGTGATTGTAGTCACCAAAGTCGAATATGAGAGTGAATCTTATTTTGTCTACTTAGCTTTTTCTGTGTGGTCTAGACTGCTAGATTTTAAAAGACCAATTAAGAAAAGGGAAACCAGAAGGAAACAAGTGATCAAATTTTGCCTTCTTTTTTTCTTGGAAGGCATGTGACCATTGCTGAATTCCTGCATCTAGATTAGGTCTTCACTCCAGCTAGTAAGTATAAAGAAGGATCTCAAGCCTAGGCATAAACTTTTTATTTCATATTCTTCATTTATGTTGACTAAGATTGAGTTCAAATTGCATTTTGTAAGGTTTTGATGCTTCTGCTAAAGCACATATGCCTCTACGAGATGAAGGATCACAGGCTCTTTCTATGGCTGGTACTGTTCCCATCACATTGCTTACCTGTTCATTATCTTTTCCTCTGCTTCTGCTCAGCACCTGCTCTTATCTTTCTGGAAAGTCAGAATGCCATGGATTAGATAGAATCAGTGCATTAGAAACTGGCAAAAATCCAAATAGAATAAAAGATATTTGAGGAAGAGACATGCAATAGAGTATGTCACCTAGAATGTCAAATATTTTACTGATGTAATAGAGGAAAGGCTAATGAAATCTGTGGACTAGGAAAAGGAGAGAGAAATCCTAAATCTTTTAGAAGACTGAAATGCAATGAGATCTTTATGAATCAGATAAGTCACCCTAGCTTCAAAGAAGTCCATGATAAAGTACTAAATAATAATAATACAAAAAAAGATCCTTACACAGAAGTTGAGGGAGTTGTCTTCCTCTAAGGAGGATTTAAAGATTAAGATAAAATAGAAAACAAAGTTGTCAACAAGACTGTACAGTGCCACTCAACTCAACTTGACAAAATGTATTAAAGCAATGTTAACATTGCGAACACGTTATCATTAAAGTTTGTCCTGAAAGTACAAAAACCATTAGGTTTGAAGTCAGAAGAGGGCACAAATCTTGATTTTGCCATTTGCTAGCTGTGTAACTCTTGATAAGTTATCCTCACTTAGCAAAATGGTTATTCTGAACATTTTATTTTAAGCACTGAAACTCAAAGGTAAAAATTTCAACAATTAAAAAGTGATGAGACCATTGAAAAATTCCTCCTGCTAGGGTGATGAGAAGCCCTTGGAAAAATTTCACCTATTTAAACAAATAAGATGGGATTAAACACATTCCAGGGTATTAAAGCTATTAAGATTATTAGACTGTGAAATATGCTGCCAAGGAAGTGCCAGTTCCACCACCTCTTGAGACACTTAAAACTCAACTAACAAAACATTACAAAGTAGATTTCTGGGAAAAGGGAACTGGCACAGATGGGGATCAATTCAGGATAATTCAAGAGGTCTTTTTATTTCCCTTCTGACGTTCACATTTCAGTGGCTACTGTTAAAATGGTAAAAGGCAAAGCATCACGCTGGAAACAAGATTCCTGGGATCAAGCCATAAAATCAGTTACTTGATCCGTTTGGCAAAGAACATGGAAATGGGCAAAAGGTGATCTATCAGGAAAACAAATTAAGGCTGTTAAATAAGAAGAGATATCACAATCTATCAAACCAGTTTTAGCACCTACAAAGTACACTGACATTGAACAAAAAATGGAAAAAAAGGTTTTCAGACATTAACAAAACAACCTGGAAACTGTTAAATAAAAGGTAATGATAAAATTCAATGTAATTTCTAATTGGATGCTTATCCCTTCCTAGTCACAGTGTCTTTACCTCACAAATGGGGTAAGAGTGCACAAAACTTTGAAAATATTTAAGGACATTTAAAGATATACTGTTTGAGAGTCATTTAGTAAACTATAAAGTAATAGGGCACAGAATATTACTATATCTCTGTTGCATACATTGTACTTCACTCTTTAATAGAAAGTCACTTGACAAGCATCATCTCAACTGATGAAACCAAAACGAAATGTATGTAAATTCACGAGGTAGGCAGAACACAGAAGATGCAGCGAAGTCAGGCTAAGTGACTTGCTGAAGCCCATTTGATGTTTTTACAAGGCAGACCTGAATTGAAAAAATTAGATTTTGCCTCTCTGATACCTGGATTTTGCCCTTTCTGCTGCTTTGACCTCCTCTACCCACTGCCTGTGGCCCTGCTTTCAAATAAGTACTCCTGAAAGGGCAATGCTAAAGGTTTGTATTATACAGATTTCTAAAGGTTTGTTTCTATAGACCTTATGCTTCTAGTTCATGATTATGTCCTTACAGGCAGCAGTTGGGTGTCTAATAAATATGCTGAATTAATGAATAAAGTTTGAGTGTTTATCAAAGAGATTTGATAGAATGACCACTGAATTTTCAATAAAATAGTTGTATTTTCTTAAGATCTCCACGAAACAAGATGGAATTGGGAGGGAGACAAACCATAAGTGACTCTTAATCTCACAAAACAAACTGAGGGTTGCTGGGGGGAGGGGGGTTGGGAGAAGGGGGTGGGATTATGGACATTGGGGAGGGTATGTATGTGCTTTGGTGAGTGCTGTGAAGTGTGTAAACCTGGTGATTCACAGACCTGTACCCCTGGGGATAAAAATATATGTTTATAAAAAATAAAAAATTAAAAAAAAAAAAAAAAGATCTCCACTACTTAAGGAGCGCCTGGGTGGTTCAGTGGGTTAAGCATCTGTCTTTGGCTCAGGTCATGATTTTAGGGTTCTGGGACTGGGCCCCCCATTGGGCTCCCTGTCAGTAGGGGGTCCACTTCTCCCTCACCCTCTGCCCCTGCCCCCTTTCCCTGCTCTCTCCTTCTCTCTCTCTCTCCCCCTTTAAGTAAAAATAAAATCTTGCAAGGTCATAGAGTAGCTCTATTTTTAATTTCTTAAGGAATCTTCACACTGTTTTCCAAAGTGGCTGCACCTACAATTGCACTACTGGGTATTTACCCCAAAGATACAAGTGTAGTGAAAAGAAGGTCCACCTATACCCTAATGCTCATAGGAACAATGGCCACTGTCACCAAACTGTGGAAAGAGCCAAGATGCCCTTCAACAGGTGAATGGATAAAGAAGATGTGGTCCATATATACAATGGAATATTACTCAGCCATCAGAAAGGATGAATATCCAACTTTTTTATTGACACTGATGGGACTGGAGGAGATTATGCTGAGTGAAATAAGTCAAGCAGAGAAAGTCAATTATCATATGATTTCACTTATTTGTGGAGCATAACCAATAGCGTGGAGGACATAAGGAATAGCATGGAGGACATTAGGAGAAGGAAAGGGAACGTGAATTGGGGGAAATCAGAGCGGGAGATGAACCATGAGAGACTGTGGACTTTGAGAAACAAACTGAGGTTTTTGGACGGGGTGGGGGGCAAGCGGATGGGTGAGCCTGGTGGTGGGTATTAAGGAGGGCACGTATTGCATGGAGCACTGGGAGTGATGCATAAACAATGAATCTTGGAACACTGAAAAAATTAAATTAAATTAAATTTAAAAAATAAAAATATTTTAAAAATCTTAAAGAAAAAATCTCCATTACTCAAGTTAATCTTGGTTGCAGATTAGTTTAAGTCTCTTTGACCGAGCAGCTTGAAATTGTCAATCCTTAGTGGTCTAAATTAAGAAGTAGAATATGGGCAAGTGTTTTGAAGTAGAAGAAATTTATAATGATTTGTTCTATTTTTGTTACCATTAGCTGAAAGCTGGAATACATTAAAAGAAAATAATTCTTTTTTAAAAAGATTTGAGAGCCAGAGAGAGAGAGCGCAAGCACCGCCCACACACATAAGTGGGGGGAGGGGCAGAGGGAGAGAATACCCAAGCAGACTCCCTACTGAGTGCAGAGCCCAACCAACCCAGCAGGGCCAATCCCATGACCCAGGAGATCAAACTCGAGCCGAAACCAAGAGTCCAACTTGACCAACCACACTTAACTGTCTGTGCCACATAGGTGATCCAGAAGAAAAGAATTCTGAACACAGTGGAGATGACAGGGGAACATTAGTGATTTTCCACTCCATGTGGCCCAAGAGGGTGGAACTAGAGACATATAAACTAGAGACTAGTTTATATAAATAAGAATAAGGACTGTTCCAAAGTGGGACTGGCTTTTTTTTTTTTAAATGTAACAGTAATGTATTTACATATTTCAATATTCAAAAGAGGAAGAGAGTTTATGGTGAAGTCTTCCTTTTTGTCCCTTCCCATACTTCCCACTCTCACTTTTTTTTTTTTTTTTTTTTTTTTTTTTTTTTTTTTTTT
>NC_081575.1:106187786-106278326 GCF_022355385.1 Mustela nigripes | reverse complement strand
GGAAGAAATGATTCACATTTTCGAAAGCGTTAAATGGAGATGAGGGACACTCACTCACTGAGAAACCTGTGCAAAGTCCCAGACACAGAGTACAAGTGGGGCTTCAACTAAAAAGTTCCATCTCCGAGATTCTATTACCATGATGGATAAATGGGTGTAAATTTGTCCAATTGCTACCCAGCTCCTCACTGAAAGAAAGTAGCAACCAACAAGAGGTCTACTTAAAACTGCAATGGCTGTGCTATCAGTGGGGTCACACTTTATCAAAACAGTACAGTCAACATGTACTCATGTTTAGGCAGATTTTCCCATTTGGCACACTGTCTCTAATTGAAAGTAAGATAGATGGGGTTCTGCAGTCTAAACAGTGCCAGTAATGGCTTCTAATTATTTTGTTGTAAAAACACAGGCATTCTTTTGCTTTTAATGGCTGTGTTTTCCTGCTGCTTGCAATGGAAACAGCTTCTTTCAGAAACTGTGCAAAATATTTCCTAAGTAATCATTTGGATAGCCCCAAAGGAGCGACTTCTGTGAGACCTGCTAAATAACATTACTAAAACTCGATGGTACTGTCCAGTCACAGCAAAAGCTAGTGTGGAGTCTACCGCAATTTCACCCCTTCTGCAGGATCATGGGTGTAACCTCACTGGTGAAGAGACCGCTGACGTCCCAAACAGGTTTGTGAATTACCAAATGACCGAAGGAGTGGTTAATTCCAGCGGCCAAATCAGTATGTCCACACAAAGTGGGAGACACTAGAGGGTTCGAACTGATTTTTTTTTCCCAAAAAGGCATTTTTTAAAATAGTATGTGTTAAGTATCATCAGTGGATTGTTAAAATGCCTAGTCACGGGTTCCACTACAAGTAGTCTGATACAGTAAGTCTGGGATGGGGCCCAGAAATCTGTTTTTTTTTTTAGGATTTTATTTATTTACTTGTCAGAGAGAGAGAGAGAGAGAGAGAGAGAGAGCGCGAGTGAGCACAGGCAGACAGAATGGTAGGCAAAGGCAGAGGGAGAAGCAGGCTCCCTGCTGAGCAAGGAGCCTGATGTGGGACTCTATCCCAGAACGCTGGGATCATGACCTGAGCCGAAGGCAGCCACTTCACCAACTGAGCCACCCAGGCATCCCCCAGAAATCTGTATTTTTTAACAATCAGTGAGGGGGAGGGAGTCCTAAACAAGAGGCAGACAGACTATATTTGGAAAAACAATGGTAAGCCTTCCATGTAGGACACTTTAGTTTAGGAATTAATAACACAGTTGTTTTCCATGTGCATGGGTATTTATTTAGAATCATATGCTTTAGGACACTCAAACATAAGCCTTTGACCTTTCCTTTGTAGATGATCATTATTTTTATATCCCTTTGTTAAAGGAGAAAACTGAGACACTGAGATTTAATCTCCATGCTCTCCAGGGCTCCAAAAGACCATGGAATTACCTCTGGCTAACAACTATGTTTCACATTTGCATTGCTAAGACTGTAGTGAAGCTCTGTCCAATAGAGCTTTCTGGGAACATATTCTTTACTCTCCAATTTGGTGATCAATAGCCACACAAAGTCCTCAAGCATCTGAAACATGATTAGTATAACAGAAGAACTAAATTTCTAATTAGAGTTCAATTTAAATTTATATAGGCACGTGTGGCTAGTAGCTGCAGTTTGGGGGCACCAAAGCTCTATATAGGACTTCTGGGAGGTGGAGCTTCTGGGGGTAAATTCTTATAACCGCTTCTAAAATCACGGGAAGAAGAGCGAAGACATTAGGAAGATGTTGGGAATAAAGGTAGTGCATCTGGAAAAATTTTTTTTGCCCCAATACTGGCCATTTGCCCAGTTTCTCGTTGGGCTAAGCTACCATGCTCTTGACGACCTTACATAATAAAACAGATGCCTTTAACTTCTTTCTAACTAAACTTAGACTCTTTTCCTGTGTTCTCCTTTTTTATAGATGCTGACATATTTGCAGTGAATTACCTTTAATATACACTTACTAAAAGCACACATCTCACAGCTGCAAAAATTAAACTAAAATATATTCCATTACAGTTTCAGTGACATCTTCTTAGCAGTAGATCTTGTAAATTCCATTTCCCAAGTAATACTGCTTTTGATCACTTTCTCAATTCTTCAAATGAAATATTCATTGGTAATGAAATGTCTTAGGCAGGTTTAAGGGAAAAGAGGGAAAACAGATGCTGAACGATGATCTAAGAATATGATAAAAAGGAAAAAACACAGAAATGGAGAAAGGTAGTATGAATTTTTAATTAACCTATAAAAATGTTACTGATTTTTATCCCATTGTTTTCCTTGAAACACTTTAGCCTTTATTCTCTCCTTGTTTCCCATGCCACATAAAACCACGCCATAGCAGGCTCTTCAAGTCTAACTGTTAGCAATCCTGGCCAAGTCTAAGAATCCCCTGGAGCACTTGAAAGTACTGGCATCCACATTCCACTCCCGGAAGTTATGATTTAACTGTTTTGGGGAGAGGCCCTGGCACAGCACATTTTAATCTTGCTGTATTTTAGAAATCACACGATTTTAGAATAGAAATGGAATTAGAAACCAAAGAGTCAACTCCTCTTATTTTGTAGATAAGGCACATAAGGTCCAGAGAAGAGCAGTGATGGGACCAAGCTCATGTAGTTTCTTTCTGCTTGAGTTAAGGCCGGAGCCAAGGGTCTGAGTACTTGTATAATTCTCTTTGAACAGCACAGCACACTGCCTCCACTGGTGTGTTTCCAAGCCATTGATTCAACCCCCCTTTACTCTGATATGCTTCCTACTAGTCTTACTCTTCCCAAAGCCCCTGTGACTTTCTCTTTGGTATCTACTTCGAATATTCTTACATTATATGATGGAGTCACACTGATTAGCCAGTTCAGGGCATTGTTATCATTACCCTTGGGCCGGTCACCCATAGACTATCACAAACGAGGAGGTATATATTTGGTCAGAGTAGTGATTCTCAACCCCAGTTGTCCATTGGAATCATCTGGGAGATTTTTAAAGATACTGATGCCTGGGGGCACCTGGGTGGCTCAGTGGGTTAAGCCTCTGCCTTCGGCTCAGGTCATGATCTCAGGGTCCTAGGATCGAGCCCCGCATTGGGCTCTCTGCCCAGCAGCAAGCCTGTTTCCCTCGCTCTCTCTCTCTCTGCCTCTCTGCCTACTTGTGATCTTTGTCGAGTAAATAAATAAAATATTTTTTAAAAAAAGATACTGATGCCTGGGTTTCATCTGCATTAATTCAGTATCTCTGTAGATTGGCCCTGGGCATTGGCATTATTGTTTTGGCATCGGCATTTTTAAAAGGTCCTCAGGAGATTCTCTGGATCTGAGAAATATGTCAAGGAAAGCCTCAGATTCTTAAATACTGGATGGTCAAGGGACATGAATAGCTATGCTGATTATATCCCCCTTGTCATTTCCTCAAGCTAATTGAATATGAATCTGCCACACTGGCTTTACCAAGACCTCACAACTTAGGCAGTTGCCATGGTTACCAGAAATGCAAGGCCATGGTTGGGAATACAGAAAATCAATATTTTCTTCACAGCAAAATGTCAGTTATGCTGAACTTACAGAGCCAGTGACTATTTTTTTTTTTGTAGCTTTGAGAGGGTTGCTTTATTTTTAAAAAATTTTTTAATCTTTTTAATAAACATATAATGTATTATTAGCTCCAGGGGTACAGGTCTGTGAATTGCCAGGTTTACATACTTCACAGCACTCACCATATCACATACCCTCCCCAATGTTCATAACCCCACCACCCTTTTCCGACCACCCTCCCCCCAGCAACCCTCAGTTTGTTTTGTGAGATTAAGAGTCTCTAATGGTTTGTCTCCCTCCCGATTCCATCTTGTTTCATTGATTCTTTTCCTACCCCCCAACCCCTCCCCCACATTGCATCTCCACTTCCTCATATCAGGGAGATCATATGATACTTGTCTTTCTCTGATTGACCCATTTTGTTAAGCATAATACGAGAGGGTTGCTTTATATTTGGTTTTATTCTAGAGGTATTGTTCAGACTCAGGGGCCAAGCCTAGGAAATTATTTTTAATTCACTTTTAAAAGGTGTTTTCTTCAGAAAAAAATACTTTAGGGAGTGACATCACCAAGATGGTACATAGGTTATTCCTGATTTCTCCCCCACCCCCACACACACAAGAAGGGGAGAAACTACTCATGGACAAGACACCACTGAGAGAATCCTAGAATGTGGGGGTGAAGGTAAAACTCCACCCTCCACTACAGAGACCAAGATTGTGTTAGAAGGGTAAAATATGTGGCTATATGTTGACTGCATTTTTGCCAACCCAGACCAGTGCAGCACCATGCAAAGAGGTCTTCCCTGAGCCTCAGTTTCCTCTAAAGGAAAAAGAGAGCCCAAGGGTGATATCCAGCATTACCGCCAGCATTGTATGTGGGGATCATATATAGTAACTCGCGTGAGTCACCTTGTGGAAGCCCCTACTCTGGTTTTGCCCCATGGGGACTCCAGGGGAATCTGTAAGTCTCAGCTACTGGGAATCTCCTCATGATGGAGAAGCAGGAAGAGGCTAACAATGACCAGATTTGGCTGGAGAAGGAGCAAAGATGAGTGAAAGTGGGAGGGAAAAACAAGAAAGTAGACACGATAGTTTAAACTCTTACCAAGGGCTTATGATGTGGTAAATCACTTATAAGCATTATATCATTTGAACCTAAAACAACCCTAGAGGTAGGTGTTACTTGTCACTGTTTAGTTGGGAAGACTCATCCTCAGAGAACTTAACTTGCTCAAAGTTACCTGATTAGTAAGAGGTAAAGCAGATACTTGAATCCTGGTCTGGCTGATAGCAGATACTGTGCTTTAAATCACTTCAGTATCCTTCCTTTCAGATAGAGTTGTTGGCTGCTGATTTGGGGTCCCACTCAATTATTACTGTGTGACTTTTTATGTGTATTAAATGTGCTTTGTTCAGAACATTCAAGAAGTACATGGTAGATGTTATTAATTATCCCAGTTCTCCATTGTCTGCTTCTTATAATCATGCTCATTGACATATGACTTTGCAGCTCCTCCCCTTAAAGCACTGAATTATATTTCCTTACCCTTTGATTTTGGATTTGGTGGTATGACTTGCTTTGGCCCGTCGAATGAGGGGGAAGTGATGGTGTGCCAGTCCCAATCCTAGGCCTTAAAAACCCTTTTGTGCCTTTGCTATTATCATAAAGAAGCAATATCCTGGCTTGTTCAGGGGTCCAAAGAAGAGGATGAGAAACATTTGGAGCCAATTTACAGACCTACAGTGTGAAGCAGAGCTACCCTAGACACTATATCCTTAATCAGTCAAAATCCAGCTGACCTGTTGACTTTCAGACACATAAGATTGCCCAGCTGAGTTCAGCAACCGCCCTGCCTGATACACATATGTGATTTGTGAGTGAACCCAGCTGGGATCAGTCGAATTGGAGAACAAAACTTTATCAAATATTAATTGCATGTATACCACTGAGATGTTGTGACTGGTTTTATATCCAATAGCTCATACTACGGGTAAGTCAGAAAAGCCAGAGAGACCTTTAGAGTCATAAGGTTGGTCTGTAGCTGTAGAAGTGTGATTCTGAAATATCCTATGGCCTGAAGGTACAGAAATCGCCAATGGGCTTTCTCATCTTTGTAAAGTTATCCCATTTTGATGAGTCCCTGCTCCCACTGACTAACATTCGAGCAACCATTCATAACTTTTAGGTACTAGAGACCAAGAACAGTGGTAATTCACCAGGGTGGGTAGGTAGGAAAGAAAGGTGAGGTGAAAAAGAGTAATGGACAGAGTTTTTATAATACAAATGCCTGCCATATCAGGGCTGATGATGGGGAAGTGCTATGCATATTTTATACAATAAGATCACCCAACATACTTTGGTACTTCTACTTCAAGTTTTGAATTGAGAAAGACTTTTAGAGAAGTTTTAAACTTTTTTATCCACGGCCCTTCTTTACTACTTTTTCCCACTTTCTGCAGGAAAAATAATTCCATGGTCACCAAGAATTGTAGGGAAACAAACCATTCATAGTAGACCTGTTGCTAACAAGAGATAAGTCACTTATTAACTTTGCAGAAAAATACCTAGCTTTTTGAACATGATTTTTGAGTCCCTGTACATTTGTGAAGTTTAGGAATCCAGCTGCTCAAAAAAATGAAGGAGTGACTAATTCATATTTAAACTTCAGTAAATACACATCTTACCACCTACTTATTGGAAAATTATACATCAAAAATATTGTTGATGCAAATATGCACCCCTTCTCACTGTAAGGTGAACAAACAACCATTCCCAAGCTAAATTAATAATGATGAAACTAAATTGACAGTATTTATAATTAAAATGCAAGGATTGGAGTAATTGAAAACCACAATCAAATGAAGACAACACTGATGATAAACTCACTGATTACAAATTGCCCTTTCTGGAATTTGGTGGCATTCCAACTGCATAAATACTTAGCATCATGTATAGTAGTCAGATTTACTAGTGATATATAAATGAAAACCTAGTAATATGCTAGAAAAATAAAGTTGGGTCTAGATTATTTTGTTGTATGAAAGCAAGGATGCTTTCAAAAGTTCCAGATTAGTATTAAAGAGAGCCACCATAAATGGGCTCCCAGTGGTCAAACTGTGTCAATGGAACATGAAAATAATTATATTCAGTAGTATTTCTGAGCATAAAATATATGATCAATAGGAAAATTAACATTAATAAGTATGACTGTAAGACTTGCTGCTGTGATGCACTGGTCATCTACTCGGAATACATAAATTTCAAGATTCACCAGAAAGAATATCACTTCAATTGCAATGGATGGAGCCATACCAAGTCCTTCCAACCACTGACCCAATGACAACGTTTCATATTCGCCAGTCCTAAATCTTTATTTCTCTTGTGAGATGTCTGTTACATGCACCAAGACCTCCTTGGTCTTAGTTTCATGTATCAAGTTTCAGCCATAAAATAAATTTGTACTTATTGTTTACTATTTTCTACCAGCCCCAAATTCATCCTTTATAATGCCCATCTTGTAGATAAAAATTAGTAAGATTGTAACATAGAATTTTCCTTGCCTTCTGAGAACAAGCAATCCATAGGAAAACCATGCTTCCTTGAACCCACCACCAAAATTACCACACAAAAGACAATATCCTTTAACAAGTCCCTTCTGATATATGTTTCCTGGGATGCCTCATGGTTTTAGTCTTCTGTCAGTACATCCTCATAATGTACTGTCTTCCTTGTTATAGTGAGCCAATGAGCCCAACTTTGCTCAGCTACAGGTGTCATCTTAATAGTCTGACTGGAGGGCACTGACCAAAAATAAGATTTGACCTAGATCACTTCAAAAAATATTAAAGGTTACAGCTTTAATGCACAGGTTACAAGTATGTGTCACTGAAAGAGAAAGTTGAAATAATAAGCAACAAAGTAATTAAACATAAAAAGATTATCCTGATAGTTACAACTGACTAATTTCATCTTCCCAGATTTGCTAATATAATTATCTTTCAGAGTGTAAGGCAAAATGATTTTGCCATTCCAGGTTGTAGGTAAATGTCAAAAAAAGACTAATGTCAGAATGATACAACTTTTTCTACTTAGTATTCATTATCCAAGTGACTCTAAATATTGGGTTTGTGCCCTGGATAATCAGAGTTCCAAAAGCAAAGGCTCTTTAACTGAAAAAAATTCATGCATGTATTTCAAATAGTCCAGAAGGTATCCGTGGTTTGATACTTACAGATACAACATAGAGCCAAATTAAAAAAAAAAAAATGTTACTTCAAAGCAACAACAGGGGTATGTCAAAATGTTCCTTTTTGGGAAAAAATATTAAAATGGAAACAAGCCTCTCTTTAATAAGAGAATAAGCTTTAATTAGAGAAATAAAAACAAAACAAAACTGGTCTTTGTGACCTAAAATAACTTCTGTTATTCAGATGGATCTGCAAAAAATCATGTTAAGAAAGTTGTATTTATAATCTGCTGAACTAAAAAAAAAAAAAAAAAAACCTTTGAATAGGTAACTAAATCAGGATAAAGCAAATGTCTCATGTAAGATTAGAATGTACTCTGATATCTGTCTTAACTGACAAACTTCTTTGTTGAACTTTCCTACTCTTGTTTCTAAAGAAATTCCATTGTTGTCTAATTGTTTCACAATAAGACTATCTTATCCATCTGACCTTGAACATGCAGCAGAGTGTGGACTTCACAGTAGTCAAAAAAAATCAAATAATCTTCATTTTAACCACAATTTTAAAGAAAAATGAACACCAATCTTCCTCAAACTCTTCTGAAATATTGAGAAAAGAACACCTGTAAACTCATACGCTAAGGCCAATACCATCTTAATACCAAAGCCAGAGAAGAATATTTAAAGAAAACTGTAGGCCATCTATGAAAAACCCACAGCAAATATCATTCTCGATAGGGAAGAACTGAGAGCTTTTCCCCTAAGGTCAGGAACACAACAGGGATGCCCACTATCACCACTGCTGTTCAACACAGTACTTGAAGTCCTAGCCTCAGCAATCAGACAACAAAAAGAAATAAAAGGCATCCGAATCAGCAAAGATGATGTCAAACTCTCATTCTTCACAGATGACGTGATGTTCTATGTGAAAAACCCAAAAGACTCCACCCTAAAATTGCTAGAACTCATACAGGAATTCAACAATGTGACAGGATATAAATCAGTGCACAGGAATCAGTTGAATTTCTATACACTGACAATGAGACAGAAGAGAGAAATTAAGGAGTCAATCCCATTTACTATTGCACTCAAAACTGTAAGATACCTAGGAATAAATCTATCCAAAGAGGCAAAGGATCTGTACTCAGAAAAGCACAGAATACTCATGAATGAAATTGAGGAAGACACAAAGAAATGGAAAAATATTCCATGCTCATGCATTGGAAGAACAAATATTGTTAAAATGTGTATGCTACCTGGAGCAATCTACACATTCAATGCAATCCCCATCAAAATACCATCAACTTTTTTCAGAGAACTGAAACAAATAATTCTAAAATTTGTATGGAACCAAAAAAGACCCCAAATAGCCAAAGTAAAGTTGAAAAAGAAAACAAAAGCTGGAGGCATCACAATGCCGGACCTCAAGCTGTATTGCAGAGCTGTAATCATTCAAGACAGTATGGTACTGGCACAAAAAAAGACACATAGATCCATGGAACAGAATAGAGAGTCCAGAAATGGACCCTCAACTCTATGTTCAACTAATCTTTGACCAAGCAGAAAGAATATCGGATGGAAAAAAGTCTCTTCAACAAATGGTGTTGGGAATATTGGACAGCCACATGCAGAAGAAGGAAACTGGGCCATTTCCTTACACCATACACAAAAGAGACTCAAATGGATGAAATGTGAGACAGGAATCTATCAAAATCCTTGAGGAGAACATAGGCAACAACCTCTTCGGCCTCAGCTGTAACAACTTCTTTTAAGATACGTCTTTAAAAGCAAAGGAGGCAGGGGCAAAAATGTACTACTGGGACTTCACCAAGACAAAAAGCCTTTGCACAGCGAAGGAAACAGTTAACAAAACCAAAAGACAACCAACAGACAACCATCAAATGACATATCAGATAAAGGGCTGGTATCCAAGATCTATAAAGTATCAAATTCAACACCCAAGGAACAAATAATCTAATCAAGAAATGGGCAGAAGACAAATAGATATTTCTCCAAAGAAGACATCCAAATGGCCAATGGATACATGAAGAAGTACTCAACGTCACTTAGCCTCAGGGAAATACAAATCAAAACCCCAATGAGATACCACCTCATACCAGTCAGAATGACTAAAAATAACAAGTCAGGAAATGACAGATGTTGGCAAGGATTCAGAGAAAGGGGAACCCTCCTACACTTTTGGTGGGAATGCAAGCTGGTGTAGCCACTCTGGAAAACAGTATGGAGGTTCCTCAGAAAGTTGAAAATAGAGCTACCCTACAACCTAGCAATTGCACTATTAGGTATTGACCCCTAAAATACAAATGTATTGATCTGAACACTGAGACACCTGCACCCGTGTTTATAGCAGGAATGTCCACAGTAGCCAAACTATGGAAAGAGCCCAAATGTCCATTGACAGAGGAATGGATAAAGAAGATGTGGTATATGTATACAATGGAATATTATGTAGGCATAAAAATGAAATCTTGCCATTTGCAACAATGTGGATGGAACTAGAGGATATTATGCTAAGTTAATGAGAAAGGCAACTGTCATATAATGTCACTGGTATGTGGAATTTAAGAAATAAAACAGGGGATAATAGGGGAAGAGAGGAAAAAATGAAACAAGATGGAGAAAACCCATAAGAGATTCATAATCTTAGGAAAAACTCAGGGTTGCCAGAGGGGGTGGGTGGGAGAGATGGGGTGTCTGGGTGATAGACTTGGGGAGGGTATGTGTTGTGGTTGGGTGCTGTGAATTGTATAAGACTGATGAATCACAGGCCTGTACCTCTGAAACAATATATTATATGTTAAAAAAAATTTTAAAAACTGTATGTTAATATCCCTGATGAATATAGATGCAGAACTCCTCAATAAAATATTAGCGAACCAAATTCAAGAACAGTTTAAAAGAATTATACACCATGACCAAGTATGATTTATACCTGGGATACAAGGATAGTTCACCATAATGCAAATCAATAAATATAATATATCACATCAATAAAATGAAAGATAAAGATCACACAATCATCTCAATGAACATAAAAAAGCATTGGACAAATTGCAACAACCTCACATGATAAAAGCTCTGAACAGACTGGATATAGGATGGACATCCTTCAACAAAATTAAAGCCATATACAACAAACCCACAGCTAAAATCATACTTACATACTTATATCATACTTACACATCATACATACTTAAATATCATACATACAGAGAAACACTGAATGCTTCTCCTCTAACACCGAGAACAGAACAAGGATGCCCATTTTCACTACTCTTATGCAATATAATACTGGAATTCTTACCTGGAGAAATTAGGCAAGACAAAGAAATACAGGCATCCAATTCAGAAAGGAAGAAATAAAATTAAATAAAATTATTTGCTGATGTGATTTTATATAAAGAAAATCCCAAAGCCAACCAAAAACATCAACAATTTTAGTAAAGCTGCAAGATTCAATATCAATAGAGAAAAAACAGTTACATTCCTTCCTGGCTTTCTTTCTTTCTTTTTCTTTTCTGTTCTTTTTTCTTTTTCTTTCTTTCTTTCTTTTTTTTTTTTTTTTTTTGAGAGAAAGAGAGTAGACACAAGTTGGAGTAAGGGCACAGGGAGAGGGAGAGAAAGAATCTTAAGTACTCCATGCTGGGCATGGGGCCTGACCTGGGGCTTGATCTCATGACCCTGAGATCATGACCTAAGACGAAATCAGCAGTTGGATGCTTAACTGACTGAGCCAACAAGGCACCCCCAGAAATCAGTTTCATTTCTATGCATTCACTACAAACTACATGAAAGAGAAATTGAGGAAACCGTCCCATTTATAATCGTAACAAAAGGCTAAAATAGCTAGGAGTAAGTTTAACCAAGGAGGTGAAAGACCTATATACTGAAAATTATGACGTTGATGAAAGAAACTGAAGAGACAAATATATGAAAAGATATTCCATGATCATGGATTGAAAGAATTAATACTGCTAAAAAGTCCATACTGCCCAAAGCAACCTACAGATTAAGTGCAATCCTGATCAAAATTCCAAAGGTACTTTTCACAGAAATGGAACAACCCTAAAAATTTGTATTGAACCACAAAAGACCCCCGAAAGCCAAAGCAATCCTAAGAAGAACAAAGCTGGAGGCTTCATGTTCCCTGATTTCAAACTATATCACAAATCTGAAGTAATCAAAGCAGTAAGGTATTGGCATAAAAACAGACCTATAGAACAATGAAACAGAATCAAAAACTGAGAAATAAACCTAAGCGTAACTGTTGATTAATATTTGACAAGGAAGTCAAGAATACTCAATGGCGAAAAAACAGTCTTTTCAATAAATGGTGCTGGGAAAATTTGATATCCACATGTCAAAGAATGAAACTAGAACCTTATCTTACACAACTTACAAACATAAACTTGACATGGATTAAAAGCCAAGATGCCCTTCAACGGACGAATGGATAAGGAAGATGTGGCCCATATACACTATGGAGTATTATGCCTCCATCAGAAAGGACGAATACCCAACTTTTGTATCAACATGGACGGGACTGGAAGAGATTATGCTGAGTGAAATAAGTCAAGCAGAGAGAGTCAATTATCATATGGTTTCACTTATTTGTGGAGCATAACAAATAACATGGAGGATATGGGGAGATAGAGAGGAGAAGGGAGTTGGGGGAAATTGGAAGGGGAGGTGAACCATGAGAGACTATGGACTCTGAAAAACAATCTGAGGGTTTTGAAGGGGCGGGGGGTGGGAGGTCAGGGTACCAGGTGGTGGGTATTATAGAGGGCACGGATTGCCTGGAGCACTGGGTGTGGTAAAAAAAACAATGAATACTGTTATGCTGGAAAAAAAAAAAAAACTTAAATGGAAGACCTGAAACCATAAAAGTCCAAAAAGAAAACACAGGGAAAAAAAAATGGGTCTTGGCAATATTTCTGTGGATATGACACCTAAAGCACAAGCAACAACATAAACAAAATAAACCAATAAGACTACATCAAACTAAAAACTTCTGCAGAATGAAAGAAACAATCACCAAAGTGAAAAGACAAACTATGGAATGGGAAAAATAATTGAAAACCATCTATCTCATAAGGGACTAATATCAAAAATACATAGAGAACTCCTACAACTCACTAGCAAAATAAAAACAAAACAAACAAAAAATAAACAAAAAAACCCATAATTAAAAATGGGCTAACAATGTGATCAGACATTTTTCCAAACACATAAAAATGGCCAACAGGTACATGGAAAGATGCTCAACATCACTAGTCATTAAGGAAATGCAAATGAGAACCCCAGTGATTATCTATTATAATGGTCATTATCTATTAGAATGAGCATTATCAAAAAGACATAACAAATGTTAGTGAGGATGTGGAGAAAAGGGAACACTTGTGCACTCTTGGTAGGAATGTAAACTGGTTATAGTCCTATGGAAAATGGTATGGAGGATCCTCAAAAAACGGAAAAATAGAACTACCATATGATCCAGCAATTCCACTTCTGGGAATATATCCAAAGGAAATGAAAATGCTCACTCAAAAAGATATTTGCAGCCCCGAATTCACAGCAGCATTATATACTATAGCCAAGACACTGAAACAACCTGTCTATGGATGAATGGGTGAAGAATTTGTGGTTTATTACCGAATGGAATATTGTCAGCCCCCCCAAAAGAAGTAAACCTTGCCATTTGCAACATATTTAGATGAACCTTGAACTTTATACTAAGTGAAGTAAGTCAGAAAGACAAATACTGTAGGATCTCACTTAGGTGAAATAAAAAATGAAAACCCAAAACCCAACAACTCTCGCCTTAAAATCTCATAGTACAGAGAACAGATTGGCAGTTGCCAGAGGTGGGGTGGGAGGCGGGCAAAATGGGGAGTCAAAAGGTACAAACCCCCAGATATAAAATATAGAAGTCATAGGGACATAATGTACAACATGATGACCACAGTTAATATTACCATACTATGTATTTGAAACCTGTTAAGAGAGCAGATCTTAAAAGTCCTCATCACGAGAAAAAAAAGTTTTTTTTGTAACTCCACAGTGACAGATCTTAACTAGACTTATAGTGATGATCTTTGTACAATATATACAAATAGCGAAAGCATTCCATTACACACTCACAACCAGGAAAATGTTATATAGGTCAATTTTGCCTCAATAAAACTATTTGAATTCCTCACTTATTTTTGAAAGCTTTTAAAAATTTAGCACATGTAAAGCTAATAATTACCTAAGTATTGTTTTACTTGTCTTTCGCAAGGGTTACCACGGAGGACTTGTATTCTCATTTTGTTGGGCATATTTACCATTTTTTTATCCTGGCTTTAATTTAAATATGACTTAAGAATGCTTACTTTCACTCCGAAATATGTGAGTCTTTTTTGTAAAGCTGGGTACCTTTTTATCATCAATTTAAACATAGGTGACTTATGTCAAAGAATTTTTTTATGTAATTATGGAGGAAAATTTCTTAAGAATCCCTTGGCTTCAAATATTCCAGTGTGTTTTGGAAATAATTTGTAGTAAATTTTAAAACTTGATCAGAAAGTATAAATCTATATATAGTCCATACAGGGCTCTAGATACGTATTTTAAATCACGTTTTAAATTTTGTTTAAGTATTTTATTGCCTTCAGTTGTCAGATTCTGATATTTCCATTAAGTAATCTCATATGATTATAGATTTATTTTGCTCCATATTAAGAATTTGTGTCTTTTTAGTTGGGCATGGGCAGGAGGGTATTAGCTCAATGCCATGCTACTGAAACTGAACTAATTTATTTATTTTTTCAGGAGTTACAGAAATAAGAATCTCATCAATCCTACAGAAACTATGAATTCCATTGAGTAGAAAGACGGAGCTTAGCATTTGATCTGAACCCTGATTAATACAACTGAAAAGGACCTTACAAATGATTACTTTTCCAGTTTCATGCTCATTGCTCTGGGTTAAATTATTGCTCCTTCAAATGAATAAAGGATTCAAACCTTGGCTGTCTGATATATTTTGAGGATATTGAGAGAAAGATTTTCTTTAGGAATTCAAAAACTACTATTTTTATCAATTTAAAAGAACTATAAAGAAACTGTCAAATAAAAATACTTTTTATAATCCAGTAATAGAAACCAAAGAGGGAAGGAGAATAAAATAAGCTTATTTCAGAGATTTAGTTAAGATGGTTGTGGGAGGAAGAGAACACAAGAAGTAAGTAAGAGAGCACTAAGAAGTAAGACCTTAGTACTGGTCCTAAGGTCAAAGTAAAATTCCTACGCTTATAAACCAGCCTCTAAGAGCGATCTCTACTATACTTCAGCAAGAGAATTAATCTTCTGAATAACCCTACTGAAAATCCTAAATGATTTATGATTCAATTGTATTTCCCATATTCAACTTACTAAGGTGAGGAAATAAAATATTTCATTTTATTCCCAAAGACACTTCAACAATAAGGACTAAAGAGGAATTAGATTTAAATTTTTAATTAGTAAGAAAGTTAAATTAACTAACCCCTCCATTCTCGAGGTACTTTCATTAATTGAGATTTTACCTCAATAAATAAAATTCAGACTGCATTTTTACTGAGTAAGAAATTTCTCCTCTAGTTTAAGTCAAAGCTTTGAATAAATGCTATATAGTTTGTTTTTAATTTTTTTCAGACACATCTAATAAATAAGCCATGAAAACTGCCTTCTCTTTATCTTTTTAACACGTTATTTTGCCCAAGACAATCACTGTATTTGGTGTTCTGCTGAAATACAAATATACATACATATGCATACATAATTTTCATTTCTACATATATCCAATACTCTTGAACCAGACCCTCCAAGTCAAAATCTAAAAGATTTGAAGAGTACCCAGCTTTAGCATTTGTATGTCATTCAAAACAGTATTTTGCAAAAGAAGTTTTTGCCTCTGAAGGGAAGAGTCAAAGAAATAATGACAGAAGAAACAAAATAAAATATTTTGTAGACAGACTTGAAAAAAATCGAAAAGTATCCTTTGTTTTATCATTTACCTTCAAAAAGTGTTTTTCAAGTGTTTCCTTTCCAGAGCTACAGATGGTCTTTGCCATTTAGCATCCTCATTCCTGTTAGAAGAAGCCGATTAATATCATATCCCTATACTTCCAATCAAGGCTGCCCTATTAGTGCTCTGTTGAATGAACTGTTGCTGATTAACTGAAAATTAGTCAGCGGAGCTAACGATTTTCTCTCCATACCCTGTGGGCCCATAAAATGTTCGTCTGAATTAAGGACAGTTAATTATGCCGTATGATTTGCCAGGAGACTGAACTCACTGAGTCAGTGTGAGAAACCCAGTTTGGGGGTGGTTGATTTGATGCAGGCTGGCAGAACTCCCTTTCAAGGTTTGCTCTTTTCCTCTTAGCTCATGTCTCTTCCAGGCATTTCCAGAAGATGGTGTCTGGCAGCTCTCTCACTTAGCTTACAAGAAAATCTCCCCAGTGCATCATGCGGGAAAGAGCAAAATAGGAGTCTTTAGTCACTGTTAAATGTACTCTCTGGTAAGCTGCACGATTTCTGGGGGCTGACAAAGATTATTATAATTTTAATAAGCTTTTAAGCTGCCGAAACGCACTGTCATCAACACAGAGGTGACATAGATGAGCGGATGCCACCCAGGTTACGGTGTGTCATGACAGGACGACGAACAGATGAGCAGAAGACAGCCTTCTAGGTTGCTGGACCTTGAGCTCCCAAGAGCAGACCAAGAAGGTCGGAACAAGTGTTTGAGTCAGAGCACTAAGAAGAAATCCCAATTTACTAAGAACAGTGGATATACAGTGAAATGTCAAAGAGAGAAGCAGCATTCTGATTGAGACAGTAGAATTTACGTTGTCTCTTTCTTGAAACCTCAAAGTATAGCTTTATACACAGTAGTGTTTTGTAGCCATTTTGCTACTTCAGTTAATAATCTCATTTTATAGAATATAAGATAGAGTTGCCTTTTCACATAAGGTGTGAGGACTGGCATTGCATAAAATATTTCTATTTTCTACCTGTTTATTGTTTTTCAAAATAAATACTGCTGAGTACTTTCTCATGCTATTCATGTTGGTTAAACATGCTTGGTTAAACACAATGGAATTATAATTAATCAACATCTAAAACCAAGAGTGTTTTGTTAAAGGAACTTGGTATCTTTCATTACTACTTAACTGAGCCTGCCATTCCTAGACACAAATGATTCTAGGGCCCCACAGAAGTTTTCTTCTCCCTTTATAGTTTAGTTCAGCATCATGTACTGAAGAGATTGTCTATTTACAGGCGTAGGATATAACATCAGAACTTGTTTTGAGCTGAGGAATTAATATTAAATGAGAGTTCCCTAGTTAAACAACAACAACAACAACAACAACAACAACAAAAACCATCATTCCTGAGAGAAAAAAAATCAGCCAACAAATGTTGAAGTTTTTTTCCCCCTTTTTAAAAGGTTTCTTCAAGTGAGGAACATGGAAGCTGAGAATTGGTTGCAGGTGTGAATAAACCAGAAATTAGGTGAGCCAAAGAAATAACTTCAAGGACCTCTTCAACGTAATGTCTTTAATGATATGTTGAGCTAATTCAGATTGTGTAATGAACAAGAAGCACTCAGGATTATAAAATAATAATAATAAAATAAAATCTTTAAAAGGGGGGGGGCACCTGGGTTAAAGCCTCTGTGGGTTAAAGCCTCTGTCTTCAGCTCAGGTCATGATCCCAGGGTCCTGGGTATCGGCATTGGGCTCTCTGCTTAGGGGAGAGCCTGCTTCCCCCTCTCTGCCTGCCTCCCTGCCTACTTGTGGTCTCTGTCAAATAAATAAAATCTTTTTTAAAAAATTAAATTAAATTAAATTTTTAAAAAAAGCAGAGGAAATTTGCTGAAATATTTGCTTCAGTCTTCGCCAAGGTAGATTGTGCGAGGCAGGAATGAATGGTTGAATTAACCAGGATTTCAGTCAACCTAGCTTGGTTCAAGCCCTCTCTTCACCACCAATGACCTGTGCATTTTCATCGTGTCACAGAGCTCTGTGTCAGCTGAAAGCATTGACCAAAAACTATGGGATCTGGTGTGACTGAATCTGTTTACCAATAAAGCCGAGTGGCAAAAACCCTTGTGTATCACTACTATCTAACTTACCCTCTTGCCCCCAGTATTCCAAGTTACGATTTTATACCCCATCCTCATTCCTAGTTAATGAACCTCAGCACAGGTATTAAATGATCAGATATTGTCTGTACCTCTAAAACTTCACACATTTTTTTTTCCTTTTTAAGCAATTATTATGTGCCAGGAATTGACCTTTCTGCAGCTTAATAAAATTAGTTCGGAAAAAAAAAATTAGTTTGGGCCAATAAGTTTCAAAATCAGAGTTGAGGAAGAGAGAGAGGATGCTTCATTTCATCATCTTGGCCCTCTCTTGAGCTCCTCCAGGCACTAACAGGTGTCTTGATAGTAGCTTGAGGCTGACTCCATTCCTCTCTTCTTATTGAGCAAGAAGGATGACAAATGGGCTTTGGGGGGCGCCTGGGTGGCTCAGTGGGTTGGGCCTCTGCCTTCGGCTCGGGTCATGATTTCAGAAATCTGGGCTCGAACCCCGCGTTGGGCTCTCTGCTCAGCGGGGAGCCTGCTTCCTCCTCTCTCTCTCTGCCTGCCTCTCTGCCCACTTGTGATCTCACCCTGTCAAATAAATAAAATCTTTAAAAAAACAAACAAACAAAAAACAAATGGGCTTTGGGAACCACCTGTAAAAACTGCATAATTCCCTAAGATGTCCTGCTGTTTCGAATAAAAAAGGCTTTTTGTATTGTGTTTTAGTTCTGGTTACTGCTCCTCAAATACACGTAAAAAAGATGAACGGGTTGGGGCGCCTGGGTGGCTCAGTGGGTTAAGCTGCTGCCTTCGGCTCAGGTCATGATCTCAGGGTCCTGGGATGGAGTCCCACATCAGGCTCTCTACTCGCAGGGAGCCTGCTTCCCTCTCTCTCTCTCTCTGCCTGCCTCTCCATCTACTTGTGATCTCTCTCTGTCAAATAAAGTAAATAAAATCTTTAAAAAAAAGATGAACAGGTTCAAGACTGTGGCAACAAAAATGGGCAAGGGGCATTTGTAGCCTATGAAGAAAAACTCCTCAAGTTACTTGTCAGAGCTATAGATTCCTTCACACTTTGAAGTGTTGTTGTGGTGGTTTTTTTTTTTTTTGTTTTTTGTTTTTTTTTAGATATTATCTATTTATTTGAGAGACAGAGATAGTGAGACAGCAGGGGCAGGGAGAGGCAGAGGGAGAAGCAGAGTCTCCGCTGAGCAGGGAGAGCCTGACATGGGCTCCACCCAGGACACCGAGATCATGATGGGAGCCAAAGGCAGACGCTTAATGACTGAGGCACCCAGGCACCCCATCACAGTTTGAGTTTTTAAAATGAGAATCTATAGCTGAAAACTACTTCTTTTTTTTTTTATTTTATATAATTTTTTATTTTTTTTATAAACATATATTTTTATCCCCAGGGGTACAGGTCTGTGAATCACCAGGTCCACACACTTCACAGCACTCACCAAAGCACACACCCTCCCCAATGTCCATGATCCCACCCCCTTCCCCAAACCCCCTCCCCCCAGCAACCCTCAGTTTGTTTTGTGAGATTAAGAGTCACTTATGGTTTGTCTCCCTCCCAATCCCATCTTGTTTCATTTATTCTTCTCCTACCCACTTAAGCCTCCATGTTGTATCACCACTTCCTCATATCAGGGAGATCATATGATAGTTGTCTTTCTCTGCTTGACTTATTTCGCTAAGCATGATATGCTCTAGTTCCATCCATGTTGTCGCAAATGGCAAGATTTCATTTCTTTTGATGGATGCATAGTATTCCATTGTGTATATATACCACATCTTCTTGATCCATTCATCTGTTGATGGACATCTAGGTTCTTTCCATAGTTTGGCTATTGTAGACATTGCTGCAATAAACATTCGAGTACACGTGCCCCTTTGGATCACTACGTTTGTATCTTTAGGGTAAATGCCCAATAGTGCAATTGCTGGGTCATAGGGCAGTTCTATTTTCAACGGCCATACCACCCTGAACGCGCCCGATCTCGTCTGAAAACTACTTCTTAAAGAGGATTTTCACATTATATCATCTTTCAACAGCTTTGACAAAGACATCAAGATAGGTATTATCTCCATTTTACAGATAAAAAAAAAATCAGGGGATACGAGATACTATATGATTTGTCCAAATTCTGAGGGCCATTGGTAACTAGAAGAACCCAGCCTTGGAATCTAGTCTCGTGCACCTTCCACTCTTCCGACATGACAGAACTTACCCACTCAGTCTTTTTTTTTTTAATATATATTTTTTGTTTTTAATAAACATATAATGTATTAGTAGCCCCAGAGGTACAGGTCTGTGAATCGTCAGGCTTACACACTTCACAGCACTCATCATAGCACATACCCTCCCCAATGTCCATCACCCAGCCAACCTCTCCCTACCCACCCACCCCCCGGCCACCCTCTGTTTGTTTTGTGAGATTTAGCATCTCTTTTGGTTTGTCTCCCTCCCGATCCCATCTTGTTGCATTTATTCCTTTCCTGCCCCCCGAACCCCCCACATTGCATCTCCACTTCCTCATATCACCCATTCAGTCTTGACAGAGAATAGCCAGAATTCTCTTTCCTAATCTCTGTCCTGTCTCTAAATGTATTTTCCCTTTGACCTGAAATGCATGGCATATATTTCAATCTCCTTACTGTTTTGCTTGCAATCATTTCATGTGCTGTAGGCAAAGCTAGTATTAGGATATTTACTTTGCGACTGGGAGTTCTCCAAGAAGGAGGGCTATTTTAATGCGTTCTGCTCAACAAAATCATATGAAAACAAGTCAAAGAATTCTTTTGTTACTGGCCTAAGAAGATGCTAGAGATGATTTAAGGGATGGCTCAGAGATCAGCAAGCTATGGTCTATGGGCCAAATATGCTTGCTGCCTGTTTTTGTAAATAAAGTTTTACTGGAACACAGACACACTCATTCCTTTGTGTATTGTCCAT
Organism: Mustela nigripes; assembly: GCF_022355385.1. NCBI lineage: Eukaryota > Metazoa > Chordata > Mammalia > Carnivora > Mustelidae > Mustela > Mustela nigripes. Next base: position 106,257,471 of record NC_081575.1, on the reverse strand, counting down.
GTCTGAGTGTCTAACAGAGACTGTATGGTCCACAAAGATTAAAATATTTACTACCTGGCATTTGGAAGAAAAAATTGGCCAACTCCAGGCCCAAAGTCAATCCCTGAAAAGTGACCAGGGAAGAAGCAAAATAGACTGGGTTATCCTCTGCTTCTTTCTAGGAATTTGATACCTCAAGAGCTGCTGTTATTTCCAGAGAAAGACTATATTTTGGTACTTAAGATAAGGGAGTAGAAGGTAAAGAGAGGGAGTTGTGAGAGAACCTGATGAGATTACGCAGAGCACTTTAGAAAGGAAATTATATTTAGGAGAGTTATTCTTCAATCAAGGAAATGAAAGGGAGAATGGCATGAGGTCAAGGTGCGACCTGCAGTGGGATATCTAAAACTGTTTGTCATACGCTGATTGCTATCCATCAGAACACACAGTGAATTTGCTAATGCCAATCAAAATGTACACTTGAGCTTAAAAGTCATGTAAATTATTTGAGTTTACTTAGCTTTGCTTTTAGCAAGGAAAAAAATAGCAACTTTATTATATTCATAAATTCTGAGTCTTGGGACACAGATTCAGCTTAGGAAGAAGTTACTTTATGATCAGATGTTAGTACAAATTGTTGTGCATCAGCTATTATAAAAACAAACTTTTAATACCTCACATTTTAAAATTTATGGAGGGGACTTTCGTTTTCTTTGGAGATGATGAATGTGTGTTGACTGGCACCACTGTTTAATTATAGATGGCTAGCTGTGAAGGGTGCAGAAATGATCTTGGCCATGTAAACCTCAAGGCAATCTCCCGATGTGACCAAAAAGGTGTGCATTTTATTTATGTAGCTGCTTTACCTACTCACCCAGACTTCCAGCACACTTAAAGATTCCCAAGTGAAGTGTCTACAATTATTTCATTAAGGGCTTAAAATAATACTCCCTTCCTTCTCCTTCGTGCTCCCAGCAAAGTTTTGCTTAAAGCTGCATTTGGGCAACAGTGCATGGGAAGCATCATGGTATATGGGAAAGAGAACAGAGTGTAGACTCAGAACACTTGGAAGGCCCTTTGAAAGGTCACCATGTGTTCAGGGAACTGCAAATGGCTCATCGGGTCCGGAATGCAGAGTACATGCTGAGTGTGAACAGTGGCTTGTCTACAAAGGTGGGTAGGAGTCAGATAATAAGAGGTATGGTGTTTTATGCTAAGGAGTAGGGATGGCTGTCAAGGTAATATGGAACCCTCAAGGGTTTTAAGACAGGAATGTAACACAATCACATTTACATTGTTGCAAATTACCATGGCAGTGGGGGAGACAGTGGACTGGAATGGGGAGAAAGAGGACGCCCAGAGATCTGAAGGGCTGGAGTAGGAAGCGAGGTTTTTGAGGAATGATGAGATTGAAAGCTTCGAAGATGTCTGGGAGGGTAGAGGACTAAACTCTTAAGGAGCTGTTTGCATAGCTTCATTGAGAGAACTTAATTTTAACAGACACAAGGGTGAGGGAAGGGCTAATATAGGAGCTGAGCTAATTATAATAAGGAAATTGAGGAGAACAACGATTCACACCTAATCTGACTTGCTGCCATGTGCCCAGAACCTAGGCCTGCCGAGCAGAGTGTTCCTGTGACTTGAGTTAGATAATAGAAGATAGAAAATAAAATAGAAGTTAAAAAAAAAAAAACACATAAAGAAAAATCTGGGTGATAATGACAGCTGATGGCAAGGGAGAGGACACATCTGTAATGATACATATGGTCATGAATACAGTTGCCAAGTACCAGCAAGAAAAACGGAGACAGCCCCGTCTCCAAGGGCCCGAGTCTATTTCTAGATAACTTCACCTGTATGGCGCTTTCTTGTGTGAAAAGATTACTTCCCCGGGCTCCCCAGAACTAAGACCCTCAGACTAAGGTGTTAGCACACATTTAGGAGGGGATGACCAGCAGGAGCAGAGAGGTGAGGAAAAAAGCAAAAGCAGCTAACATGGGCTCTGAGCATCCAGAAGCTCGGTCCTCCTGAAGAGTTTTAGGAGACCGCGTAGAGTGTGCCTCAGCCTTCTTCCATCACAGGGACAACGAAGGTGTCTATTCATCAATTCTAGTTTGTCACTGGTTCAGGAGTTAACCAATGACAACTTCCTGGCCCTTCCAACCAGCCCTGTGCTTAAGCTAAGCGGACATCCCCAGGCGGGAGTGTCTCTGAGCGTGGAGTTGTGAGAGCCAGAACTGTGAACACCAGAGCGCTAGGAGCAGGGTTGTGGCAGAACCCGCCACATATATCACACCCAACCATGAGCAGTAAATTCACTGTACCTGTGCTTTGAGTTTTAGCAGGTAGAATCTTTCTTAAAATCACACGTTACTTATTTCAATGAAGAAGATTTGTACCTTTTGGAACCTATCCCAGTATATAGATATCCTGGGATTTAGAAGACTCAAACCTCAAGGCTGTCTCCAATGTACACGGAGGATTTATAACATTAATAAATGGTGATCCATGGTGATGTAATCTTTTGAGCAAGGGATGAAAGTGCAGACAGTGGTATGAAAACTAAGATGGAACCATTAAAGGTGACTCAAATACAGTTGGAAGATGAACACATCCTCTGATCCAAAGCACTACCACTTCCTAATATGAAACTACTAAGATCTGTGATTTTTGTATAATAGAAGTATTTTATTGTTGATTTTGAAAAAAGGAAGACAAAGAGACTAACACATAAGATGCATAAAACATAGTAAGGCAGAACTCCTGACTTTGTTATTCTGGAACTGGGTTTAAGAAGTGAAACAGAAATCTGACTTCAAAGAACAAAGTCATGAAGAGTCATGCTCAAAACCAAAGAAGTGCATTCATTGTTGAATAACCTGGAAGTGGGAAATAGAGCTCGACAGTCCATTTCTGATAATGCATGAATGGAATTTTCTAGATTTAGCATTTTACTTTCTTGATATCCCCTACCCCCCAAAAGCTCCCTCTTCAAATGCAAAGATACTAGAAATGGGTTACTAAAGAAATATTCCTCTTTCTTTTCTGGTCTGAGGCACTTCAGGACCCATGAGCTCTGGTGCAGACACGGTCAAGCCCAAGGACCACACCATACACACAGTAATGAAAACAGCACAGAAACGGCATCAAAGAACCTTGGTCACAGAGACTGGAAGGTTTCAAGGAGGTAGACTTCACATTTCTGAGGAACACACACTTTGCCAAGAAACACAACAAGGGAGTGAAGAAGACACAGGCCAACGATGCCACAGCCATGAGTGTTATGTGTCAAGGCTATCAATGACCTTGTCAAGCCCAAGGAGGTCAAGCCCAAGATGCCAAAGGGCAGTGGCTGCAAGCTCAGTTGACTTGCTTACATCATTCACCTCAAGCTCAGGAAATGTGCTTGCTCCCATGTTGCCAAGGGTCTCAGGTTCTACTGACCAAGGGGCAATGCCAAGGCTCAAACCAAATCCAGGTTGTAGCTGAGACTCTGGTTCCAGCTCTTGCTGTTGGTCAGGCTCCCAAGATGCCCCTCCACTAGAGCGGACATGAGGATGGAAGGCCTGATGTGACCCCTAGGCTTCTGTCCATGTGGGGTGGTGTTCTCATATGCTATTTATACAAATAGCCCTGTGGCAAGATCTGTCCACAAAAAGAAAAAAAAAGTCACTCAGACCAGGGATTTGGTTTCTTGAAGTTCTGGCTCTATTCTTCACCGGCTATGTAGCCTTGGATAAATTACTTAACCTCAGTTTCCTCATTTGAAAAAAAGATCAGAGTAATAGTACCTACCTCAGAGGGAGATTATGGGGACTGATATATTAGTATATGTAAATCACTTAGAGTGCCTACATGTTTGTGAAGGTTGCTATTAAGCAGATAGAGCTCTCTTCTGGGCAAAGAATTGTCCGAGCTCACGGAATGTGACTGCCATAAATCACACAAGAAGTGTACCAGAGTATTGTTTTTAATGATTCTTAACAGTCAAAAGAACTGACATAGAAAAAAGATTCTTTGGCATTCCAGAGACAAAAATAAGACTGATGGTAGAAGTTACAGTGCTGACACCAGGAAGAAGTTTCAGCTTCAAGAGCTGTAAAACAATGAAATGGTTGGAAGCCACGTGTTCACTGACACAGGACGGAGAAGAGACTATGGTGGCTTCTTAGTGAGGCTGACATAAATGACCTGGCCGCTTTCTCCAATTTCCAAAGTCCATGACTTTGTCTCTGAACTCTCTTTCTAATCTTCTACTTCACTATTCCTCATCTGAGTCCTCTGCCCAGGACATACAATCCATTTTCTCCATATCAAATGCCATTTGCTCGACAAAATAAGACCGCCATTTTTTTTCTTTCCGAGTTTTTTTTTTTTTTTTTAAAGATTTTATTTGTTTATTTGACAGACAGATCACAAGTAGACAGAGAGGCAGGCAGAGAGAGAGAGAGAGGGAAGCAGGCTCATTGCTGAGCAGAGAGCCCAATGCGGGACTCGATTCCAGGACCCTGAGATCATGACCTGAGCCGAAGGCAGCGGCTTAACCCACTGAGCCATCCACGCGCTCTCTTTCTGAGTTTTTATTTAAATCCCAGTTAGTTACCATACTGTGTAATAGCAGTGTCAAGAGTAGAATTTAGTGGTTCAACACTTCCATACAATACGTGGTGCTCATCATAAGCACCCTCCCTAAGGCAAACATTTTCAAAGTATAAATCTCATTAAAAGTTGTCGTGTGTATGGTGTATTAAAGCTTAATTCCCATGTATAATACAATGAGGCCTTGGTTTTTTCCTAGCCACGTTATGCTTGATCCTGAAATATGTAAATGGATATAAAGTAAAGCTGGAACAAACCCCGCCATCCCCCTCACCATACATACCCATTGAGAAAGGAAAAAGTCTGTGTGAGCTAACTTACGTTCGAAGGAACAAAAATTACCTCTAACCTTTTGAATTTTTATTTTATATTACAATTTACCTCTAGAAACATTTTATTTCAATGTTAAAATTAAAGAAGATAAATGAAAGAGTGTCTTTATGCCATGTTTCATCAAAAAGCTAGTCCTTAGTAGTAGCTAGTAGTACTTCCTTTCAAGGAAAGGTTTCTAGCGGAAAGAAGGTTAGAAAATGGTAGTGTCTAGCTATTAGTTGACCCTAAAGTTTTACACATTTTTGGTCAGAAGCCTTTATTGAAACCAAAGCTTGTTGGAAAATACACTGTGAACACTTGGAGCTGTTTTAATTGAGGAAGTGGTGAGAGAAGACTGTGCCTGGAAGACTCCAGGGTAACCAGAGTGCTTGCCGCAGCTACATCAAGGAAGGGGTCAACACCTTCCCGCCCTGAGAATCAGGACCATTTTCCTGGGCCAAAGGCAGCAGGAACTTGCTCTCAAAGATATTCAGAGGGGCAAATGTGAAGTTGTGTATGTTTAGATGAGCTAAATAAACATTTGAAACAGGCTCTAGATTTTAACCTCATTGTCTGATAGGACTAGAAAGAAGGTGGCTTCTCCGTGAGGGTTTAAAAAGCCACCCAAAGTGTTCCCTGCCATCTTGATTTCCTAGCAGTTTATATAAAATCATCTATCTTTTAACTTTTTTCAACTTTTTATTCCCAGGTATTCCTGGGATAAAAGTATTAGTGCTAAAATATGTACTTCCCTATTGGAAGTAATAAAATAAACCCCAGACCTTTTTTCCTTTTGTCCCTAAAATTCTGAGGGAAAAAACTTTTAGACAATAGAGACCATAATTGAATCATTTTACAGGACATAAATAATATAAAATTAAACAATGCTTAGGCAGAAATATGGTGTTTTGAGATCATTGCCAGGTTAGCATTTTTCCTGTTATTCCAGAGTGAAAAAGATGAGTTGCTATGGTTTCCAACTCTACTCAAATTGGATTTTGTTTGGCCACATTAATATTTGTACAGTTATTTTTCCATTACTCAGGAAACACCACAAACACTCAGCAATAATTTCACAAGCTTTTCTTTTCTAAGAGCATACATCTCGCCTGACAGGTTTTATGAATTCACATATGTTCTTGGAAACTTTTTATGATGCATTAATAAATACATTTGACAAAGCACATGTTTTCAGTATAATTATTTAAATGGTCCTTTTCTACCCCCCCTCATTTGCTTATGTAGATAACTCATTAAAAATAATTTAGACATGAACAGGACTATGCATGCGTTAGAATAAAAAACAAATGGAGACCAGCTTGGAAGATTCTCTTAGCAGACAAAACTGATTTAGAAATACAAAGCTTATTATACATATTTTCAACGACTAACTTGAGCTGGGTCATTTCTTGCTTATGAACGGTTTCCCAAGGTTGACATGAGGCAACAACTCATCCATTACCTACCATTTAAGAAAATTCTAATACTATAACCAATCACTGTGACGAATGAACAGTCTTCTTTCTCACTATCTAAGCTGTTTTATAACGCAGACCCCTATGCCTCACTCCAGGTTCAGGTTTGAGTGCTCCTGGCTGCAAAGTGTCCTACGAGTGTGTGCCTAATAAACTTTTACTAATTCCTATTTCAATGGTTCAGTGGCTTACTTCTGTGATTTCTGAATTGACATTTAAGGGCAAAGGCAGTGGGGTCAAAAGAAGATCCTCAGTGACCCTGAGGCTAATGACAAAACAGATGCTAGTCCCAACAGAGCCACTGAGCTCACGACTTTCTCACCAATCCTGGAGTTTGAGGCTAAGTGTCTGTTGGATCTGAGCTCTGCTCTCTTTGTGTTTCAAACTCTCCAACTGTATTGTACATATTCCTTTTGGTTTTTGCTTTTTGAAGCTTCTTGGTAAGTTACTCCGTTCTGTTCAAAAGGGAAGAAAACACACAATTTCCTGGGTTTTGGAGCACATGCTGGGAAACAGGACGTTTCACAGGTAAGATGTCTGAGGGAGTGTAAAGGCATAGGTGGGTTCCACCTAGACTACAGACCAGAATCTGATGTCTTTTTGGAAAATGGGTGAACTTTTGGAATAGTAATGGCCACTTTGGGGAAATTTGCACTTAGATAATTCCATCTTAAGGGATATTCTTAAAAGAGGATTCTAAATCTCTCAGAGACAGTGGAATACATTCTCTGATTAGTATGCACAGGCTTCTAAAAGACAAAATGACTTCAAAAACAGCTCTAAAAGGAACTTTACAGCATGCAAATAAAAAATCCTTAGCAAAAAGGTTTGGCCATCTGAGCAGATAACCTTAACTTAGTTCACCTCCCAGAAACACAATTTGGATTTAACTGTTCTTTTGAGTTTTCAGACATGGCTAAAACTTTTAAAACAAAATCTGTAAGATCTCTGTTGGTATTTGCCTTTATGTTTATTGCATCTATGTCTGTATGTTATAGACATGTGAGATTTTTCTACTTCTGGCAGTATTGCCAAAATTGATCTGTAATCGAGAGTTCCATTTAACGGACTTAAAGAAAATTAAACATTTATTAAAAAACCAAGCATACTCTCAAAAATATAGAAACGAACCCACACATTTTTCAAGTTCAAATAATCTGGGATAATCTTTGATAAATAAAATCCAGTTTAAGTTTATTGGTTTAATAAAAGCAAGAAGGTCTTAAAATTCGTCAACAAGAATGCTGGGAGAGGGAGGGGCTCACTGGGTGAAGGGCATTAAGGAGGGCACGTGATGTGATGAGCACTGGGTGTTCTACACAACTAATGAATCACTGAACACCACATGAAAAACTAATGAGGTACTATATGTTGGCTAATTTAAATTAAAAAAATTATCAACAAGAGAAATAACTTGAGATGGCGGCTGTTTGACATCTAATCTGAGCATAATTGTTCAAAGCCAGTAATTTAAACAAATGTAAAAAAAAAAAAAAAAAGGGGGCGCCTGGGTGGCTCAGTGGGTTAAGCCGCTGCCTTCGGCTCAGGTCATGATCCAAGGGTCCCAGGATCGAGTCCCGCATTGGGCTCTCTGCTCAGCAGGGAGCCTGCTTCCTCCTCTCTCTCTACTTGTGATCTCTGTCAAATAAATAAATAAAATCTTTAAAAAAAAAGCTTATACTAAGTCAAACAAAATAATGGCTATTAATTGAATAACTAAGTCATTTCCAAGTAAGATAAACATCAAATACAAAGCATAGGTTTAGGTTTATTTACTTTTTTTTTTTTTTTTTTTTTTTTACAGAGAGGTATTTGGAGCTTTTAAAATAACCATGTCTTGAGCCACAATGAAATATTTACTATGGGGAAGAATATACTTCTACAAATTATAAAACATACTTATAAATTGCTGATCTACTGCAGGCAAGCGTGAACAATTTTTTACTGGAAAAGCAAAGATTACTAGTACTTAAAATATATAAAGAATATGTAAAAATAAAACTATTAGAAATAATGTGGGTGAAAGAAGACTGTAAATGAAAAATAGGTAAGGGAAATAGAGTGTGTTATTTGGATAAGAAAAGGTATTAATGACATGATGGTGTTTTTTGATAAAAGAAAAAAAGAAATTTATTTCGTCCTGCAGTAAGGTGACTGTTCCAGATTAAGAAAGGAAGAAGATAGGACAAAAGCTGAATGGACAGAGAAAGCTGTAGAAGGTTTGTGGAAAGGAATCTTGAGAAGTGACTTTTATGTGGTCAAGGTAAGATTAGAATGGATTTATTTAAGTTAAAAAATGAAGAATTTTAATATCTTAATATTAAAGAGCTGCTGAGGCAGGATTAGAATTTGGTTTTCTCTTGGTTGAAACTTTTTTTTTTTTAAACATTACGGATCCTCTCTAATAAGAAATTATACACAAAATTTCTTTATTTTGTGTATTATTTATTCTAATGTAATCTCCCTAGGAAACAAAGATTTTTTGTGGCTTATAAAAATATTTCCAGTGCTTCATGTTGTTTTTTTAATCCAAGTTTTTAATTACTTAGAAAAATAACTGAGTCTTCTCTGTTAAAAGAAGGTTTGTTTTTTTTTTTTTATCATGATGTAACTATGTGCATTTGCCTTTGAGATCTTTCGTTACTTTGAGTGAATGGTTAACTAAGTCAACTGCTTAATTTTTGTGGTAGGTGTATGTGAACTCTCACAGGTAACTATGGCTATTTTAAAGTCTTCTGCCACTCGGAGACAGTTATTGTTTTACCCTTGAGTCTTCTCTGAAAACATTGACAGTGAACTACAGACAAAAGTGCTTCACCTTTAAAAAGATTCATGGGAAAGATCCTGACAAGTATCTGAAGTACAGGATCCTGCTAACTTTAAGATCATTAACAGTGAACTAGGCAGACATTTCTGAAATTTTAATGGAAAATTGATTCAAAAAGCTGCTAACCCAAGATGAAGCAAAACAGAAAAATAGTTACATAAGACTGAATGAACTGATGAAGATTATAATTTTCACGAGTTCATTTAAAACAAAGCTAGTTTTTTTTTAAATGTTATTAACATATAATGTATTATTACCCCCAGGGGTACAGGTCTGTGAATCACCACATTTACACACTTCACAGCACTCACCATAGCACATACCCTCTCCAATGTCCATAACTCAACCACCCTCTCCTTTCCCCTTCCCCGCAGCAACCCTCAGTTTGTTTTGTGAGATTAAGAGTCTCTTATGGTTTGTCTCTCTCCTGATCCCATCTTGTTTCATTTTCCTTTCCTATCCCCCAAACCCCCAACTTTGCCTCTCCACTTCCTCATATCAGGGAGATCATATAGTTGTCTTTCTCTGATTGACTTATTTTGCTAAGCATGATACCCCTCTAGATCCATCCACGTCATTGCAAACGGCAAGATTCCATTTCTTTTGATGGCTGCATAGTATTCCATTGTGTGTGTGTATGTGTGTGTGTATATATACAATATATATGTATACACACACACACACACACACATACACACACACACCCGACATCCTCTTTATCCATTCATCTGTTGATGGACATCTAGGTTCTTTCCATAATTTGGCTATTGTGGACATTGCTGCTATAAACATTCCAGTGCACGTGCCCCTTCAGATCACTACATTTATATCTTTAGGGTAAATACCCAGTAGTGCGATTGCTGGGTTGTAGGGTAGCTCTATTTTCAACTTTTTGAGGAACGTCCATGCTGTTTTCCAGAGTGGCTGCACCAGCTTGCATTCCCACCAACAGTGTAGGAGGGTTCCCATTTCTCTGAATCCTCGCCAGCATCTGTCATTTCTTGACTTGTCCATTTTAGCCATTCTGACAGGTGTAAGGTGGTATCTCATTGTGGTTTTGATTTGTATTTCCCTGATGCCGAGTGATGTGGAGCACATTTTCATGTGTCTGTTGGCCATCTGGATGTCTTTGCTTAAAACAAAGCTAGTTCTTTAATGTTTTGTTTTCCAGATTCACAGGACCCCTCTTTTATCCTCTCTTTTAAGCTATCTATAGCTTACAGCAGTTTGGTAAAGTGTATCTTTACAAGAAAGGGTAAAACATTTATCTTATTCTCCCTACATGATTCCTCCAGAATTCATCAACTCTCTTATCAAATATTCTTATTTTTCATGACAATTTATGTGTTTGTAGATGTTCATTAAGATTCTGTTTTCTGCGTAATAGGCCATAGCTGGAGAAATCCTTGGCTTGGCTTCCTACCCTCTAGAGGTTCTTGAAAGTCCAACCTAAGGTTCCTCCTCTCCTAAGAGAGGTTTGCCTTTCTCCCCCCACCCTTTTTTTTCTCTTTTCTTAATTCTTTTGTTTCTTAAATTCCACCTATGAGGGAAAACATGTGGTATTTGTCTTTCTCTGACTTATTTCCCTTAGCATTATACTCTCCAGCTCCATCCATTCGTTGTTGCAAATGGCAAGATTTCATTCTTTTTTACAGTAATTGTTCCTGAGGTTTTGTTTTTGGCCCATAGAAACTGGACTGGGTCCTGAATTCTAGTTTCCTCCAATATGTGGCTAGAACTCTGCAAGCTATCATTTCCAATTTCCCCCCACTCTTAGAACTTGGAATCATTAAAAAACTAAAACTATCCTCTTCCCAAAGCCATGGAAGCTAGAACTAGACAGCTTGGTATAAGCTTCAGAGAAATCACCACAATGGCTCACGTGTGGACCATCTTCATGCTTGTGGCTATGTGGCCACTCAGAAAGATGACTAGAGATATCTAAGCTTCCAACTAGGAAAATATGTCAGATTGCCAGTCCAGTGCTTGCCCTCACTCGGTCTGAAGATGCTTGGAACCCAACATCTAGAAATCTTCTTGATGGCTGCTGGCTACTCTCCAAACTCAGAAACTGAATTTATTATAATAGCTACAACTACTAACCTTTGTTTTTCTTTTGTTTTAATAGAAATGCCTCTCATTAAATTACCCAATTGCTTATATCATGCAAAGGCCTAATTGGGGCAGAAGTTTACCTACAGCACCATGTCCTGAAATGAAACACTCCAAGTTCATTCTGTCCTAAGTAATTGTAAAGATACGGAATTGCTAGTCCATCACGTTGTACCTCTGTAGATAACCTTTGGACACACATTTGAGTTGCTTAACTGGTTAAATCTTGGCTCCAGTGTGTCAACGCCTGTCAGCAGCCACCCACATGCCAAATGGTATCCATCAAGATAAGGCAACTGGGTGAAATAAACAATACCCTCTAAATGATAAAGATGGTGGCTACGTGGCCCTCTGGCATGACATCTTAACTAGATGAAAACACTAAACGTGTGACTTTTCAGCCTGACTACATCAACAGTGGTAACTGAGAATAATGCTATCCTGATTGGTGATACTGTCAGCCTGCTGAGAGAATAACCAGAAGGGATGATTTGTTAAAATCAAAAACAAATGGGAACAGCCTTGAGAATTCTCTAAGCAGACAAAACTAGTTTAGTCATACAAAGAAAGCTTAATTTAGCTTATTCTGCAAGATTAACCTGACTGGGTCATTCCTTGCTTGTACCTCTGGAAATCATAAGCAAAACTTGAACCAATTCTCAAGATTAATATGAGGTAACCACTGACCAATTTCCCATCATTTAAGAAAATTCTAATATAACCAATCACTATGAAGAATAAACACTGTCTTATTATATAAGGTGCTTTATAGCAGTATACCCATGGAGCCTTATTCCTTGCTTTGGTTCAAGTGCCTCAGGTATGCAAACTGTCTTTATGATGTGTGCACAAGAAACTTTTAGGAAGTACTACTTCAGTGGTTTGTGGGTTTGACTTCTGTTATTTTTGAACTTTAACACATGAATGCAGTATGGTTCTAGGGCTAGAAGTTGTATATAGAACCTCTTAATTACCCAAGGATTACCTTGATGCCTCCATGTCTAACTCATGGGAAGGACAGGGACCTTGTACAGAGACTTAGACCCTCTCTTTATTCATGGCTTGTACACAACCCACAACAAGGTATTTAACCTGGGAATCTACATAACAGAACTCCACAGAAAGAGTAGAAAAAATATTTAAAAACAAAAAACCTACTGTCTTATCTAAATGATTAATGAATGTAGCCCTCTCAAAAAAATAAATGGGTCCCCTTCTTAATGTTTAAAAGGACTCCATTGTATTTATATAATAAAATTATTTCCTATTTCAATTAAGGCAAACATGGTTACTGATTGATTACATCCATTTACCTGAATAATCAACTATTACCAATACCAAATTCATTTTAATTTCCATAGAACATCATGCATAGAATCATAGATCAATGAAAACACGCTTCACTCTTTCCTTCCCTCCTCACAGTATATTCTGTCTTACGGGTACTTGTAACAAGTTGGAGCATTCAGATGATTTTGACGGGCTTTCCAATTTTGGAAGCCAGGCATTCAGAGTACCCCATGACTGAAAATGAGGAGGTACAGAGGAGAAAAGAGGAAAGAAAGCATTACTCTAAGACCATACAACAATTCATAACTGCACCCTGAGCCCCATTATCCTAGCACTGTAGCCAATGATCTCCCTTCTCCCTGCCACCGTTGGCATCAGTGCTTCATTTTAACAGATTCACTTCTTTGGGATGGAGTGGTGAGCAAGGAACACACTGAATCGCTATGAGGAGTTAGGAGTTTTCCTAGGAAGGGCCCCAGAATCTCCCTTGTAGTGCAACGAATGCTGTGAGAGTTTATCTCATTTTGCAACACACACCGCGATAATTTAACATGCCACAAATATCTCAACCTCGTTTACTTTCCCCTTGGATATCTAGTTGGCTCTACCTGATCACAAAGATTTGGACAGGGGTCAAAGATGGTATTTAAAATCTTCACTATTCGGGGCACCTGGGTGGCTCAGTGGGTTAAGCCTCTGCTTTCAGCTCAGGTCATGGTCTCAGGGTCCTGGGATCGAGCCCCGCATCGGGCTCCTCGCTCAGCGGGAAGCCTGCTTCCCTCTCTCTCTCTGCCTGACTCTCCACCACTTGTGGATATCTCTCTGTCAAATAAATAAAAAAAATATATTTATTAAAAAAAAACTTCACTATTCAACATATAGGAATGTATTTTAGCAAAACTACGGTTACCTAGGAGGCAGAAATGAGCATGGAAGGAGAGACTAATTTTAGTTTTCTGTTCCTACCCTTCTGTAGTGTTTTTTTAATAATAAAATATTTTGTGTAAGAAAAAATAATAAAATCTTAGCTATTCGTAAGTGTCTTCCATTTTAGGCTATTTCAGAGGGAAGCAAGGGCAATTCTGAGCAACTTTTCAATTACAGGTTTGGTCAAACCAACAATAAATATAAAGAAATGGCTTCATCTGAGTAAATGATCCTTCTAATGCTTGACCAACTGTGGTGTTATTTAGATTGCATCACTGAATGTCAGATCAAAAGTTATGGTAGGAGAAATCCTAGAGCAGTTTTTCCTTTAGGTTTGCATTTACCTACAAATACAAAACCATGGTGTAGAGTTCCATAATTTTTATAGCTTTATAACTTTGGCTTTTGTCTCCCTGTTGGATGAGGACCAGGTACATTGGTATAGCTCCATAAAGCCTAATATTGGAAATAATTCAAAACCTCAAAGTCAATGTCATCTTATTCATTTCACCTGCCTAATGACTTCCTCCTTTTCAAACAACCCAAAAAATATGTATTCACATTATTGGGAAGAAGAAACTCTCCCTTTATTTGCACAATAGGGTAATTTTTTGCCCTTGTAATTAACCAGCATGATCCAAGTGTTTATAAGGTTTCTTCTGAAACTGTGCTTTCAATTAACATTCACCATTTCTAAATTAATCATTGCTGACCTTAACATGCAGGATGTCTTAAAGACATGATTCAAATGGAAAGAAGATAATTCCATTTGAAGAAATCTACTCACTACCTGTGCTCCATAAGTCTTTGGTCATTGCTTTTCTCTTGTCACTGCATAGAGAATCCCAGAATTCAGAACACTGCTTCATCATACCTTTAGATCAAAGTCCTACAAATGACCTTGGACCTGATTCCCATGGCTCTCCAAGTTCAAAATAACAGTGACTCATTAGCATCATATAGTGCAAAATACATACTATTCCATATATCATATAATCTGAAATTTCCTGTAAGAAACAGGGGTACATTGAATTTCAGAATATTCTTATTACATTTAAAAAATAGAATTATTGTAATTATTAGAGGAACCCGAATGTGGGTGGTTTATGTTGAAAAAATCAAAGAGGCTCCCAATGGGAAACATTTTCCAAGGATTCAGTGGAACTAATGTTCTCTTTAAGCAATCATAACTCTGTGGAAACTCAAAGTTGGCATCTAGCCAAATCCTAGGATGAAGAAAAGCTTTTCTAACAGATAAAAAGGAACAATGTCTATGATATGTGCAGCCATGGACTTAAAGCATCATCTATGAACTACCAGTGTGTGTGGTGAATAACTTTATCATCTTCAAAGACCTACTATTTGACATCTTCTTGCCCGTGGTGTTAAGGGTAACCCTCTTCTAGGAGTAACTTAGCACTCCGCCATCAGACTCACGCACAGACTGCCTGTCAGTGTGAGCCAAGTGGCTCACCTTGCAACGTTGATCCTGCATGTCTGACTCTGCTTTTTGAACATCCTTATTCTGTGAATTGTGCTTCTGTCCTCAACAGAAGAGTCCTGATTATGTTCATTTTTTGTCTCCCTATGCCAATGTGAATTCTGTGCTCCCTGTATTTATTTTATGCTAACCTGATCCTAGAATTTCAAATTTTACTACTTGAGCTTGAGAGACCCAACACTAAAATTCCAAAGTCCTTCCATACCATCTCCCCTCCCCTTTTAAACTGACACCAAAAGCAATAAAAGCAAAAATTAATTTAAGTGGGACTAAACTAAAAAGCTTCTGCACAGCAAAAGAAACCATCAACAAAATGAAAAGGCTACCTACCAAATGGGAGATAATGTTTATAAATCATGTATCTGATAAAGGGCTAATATCCAAAATACACAAAGAACTCATTCAACTCAGTAACAAAGAAACAATGTGAATATCTGAGTGGACAGTTTCGCTGTTTGAAGAAGACATAGAGATGGCCAACAGGTATATGAAAAGATGTTCTAGGTCATTAATCATCAGGGAAATGCATATCAAAACCACAATAAAATACCACCTCCCACCTGTCAGAATGGCTACTATCAAAAAGGCTAGAAATAACAAGTGTTGATGAAGATATGGAGAAAAGGGAACCTTTGTGAAGTGTTGCTGGGAGTATAAATTTGGCATAGACACCAGGGAAAACAGTGCGGAGGTTCTTCAAAAAATTAAAAATAGATCTACTGTATGATCCAGCAATTCCAATTCTGCATTTTTATGCAAAGAAAATGAAAATGCTAATTCAAAGAGATAGCTGCCCCCCCCCAATGTTCCCTGCAGCACTGTTTACAATAGCAGATATGGAATCACTTCAGTGTCCATCAGTGGATGAATGGATAAAGAAATGAGGGCATACATAGAGAATGGATTACTATTCAGCCATAAAAAAAAAAAGAATGAAATCTTGCCATTTGTGACAACATGGATGGACCTTGAGGGTGTTACACTAAGTAAAATAAGTCAGTCAGAGAAAGACACTGTATGATCTCTCCCATATGTGGAAGCTAAAACAAACAAAAAAACCCACTAAGCTGGCAGATATAGAGGACAGACTGCTGATTGCCAGAGGTGGGAGGTAGGAGAAATGGATGAACCATTTTCAGTTTCATTTTTTTTTCCAGTTTAAGTAAATTGAATAAAAAGAATAAAAAGGGACCAAAAAAAGCACATGCTCCATTAAAAACAAAACACCAGCACTAAAATTCTCAAGTCTGTTTAATCTTTTGTTTGTTTGTTTAAACAGGGGCAAAGTGTACCCTGGAAAATGTGTCTTTCCAAGGTCATGCAGCCAGTTAGAGATATAGTTAGCATTTCTTAAATTTCACATATTGGTGTCCCAGTTCTGCATTTGGACCTTCTCCCTTTGTGAGTGAATTTTAATTGTCATCCAGATGACTCAATCCTGTTACAGTTATTTAAAGGAAAGACCGAAAGCTCTTCTCCATATCCTTCATCATTCTCACACACATACTCACTCCTATCAACATGCTGGAGACTTAAAAATCACAAGCCTGAGGGGGCGCCTGGGTGGCTCAGTGGGTTAAGCCGCTGCCTTCGGCTCAGGTCATGATCTCGGGGTCCTGGGATCGAGTCCCGCATCGGGCTCTTTGCTCAGCAGGGAGCCTGCTTCCCTCTCTCTCTTTCTGCCTGCCTCTCCATCTACTTGAGATTTCTCTCTGTCAAATAAATAAATAAAATCTTAAAAAAAAAAAAAAGACTAAAAAAAATCACAAGCCTGAGAGGGGTAAATGGAGACCAATGAAATATGTGACAACATGGCAGCAATATTCATCTGCAGAACATCCATAGATCTGTTATTCAGACACTATCAGACCGACAGAAATTTCAAGGAGGGCCAGCTTAGAGGGCCAGAGGGGTGGTGAAGACAATACACGCTGTAACCCAGGGGGACTGCAACTTGGAGCCAGGTGGCAACAATCAGCCAGAGCTCCTAAAGGAGGTATTCATGAACAGCTTCAAATACCCCCGAACTTCTCCACAAAAATACCACTGAAAACTTAGTAAAAACAACAACAACAACAAAATGCCACTATTTCTATAATGAACGAATACATTTCCTTGTCTAATATATCCTGGTTTGGAAAACTTACTGCATTTTCCCCCTTTTCACCGAAGATGAGAAAACTGTAACTTATCTTCTTGCTGACTGAACAAAACTGTGAAACATTTTATAGACAGTTTATAGATAGGTCGTGAGTCAGACTATAACTCTAACTGCCAAGAAGGCATCTGCAGTTCCTAGAGTTCTCAAAACTCTGTCCTAACCCACCCACCACACACATTCCCCTAATAGCCCATGTTACTTCTGCACTGAAAAATCAGTATAGCTCTGGTAGATTAGGGGGTGCTTTTACAGTAGTGACTCACTCCCCTTCCTACCTTACAGAAAAGGTCTATTCCCGTGCCCCACTGGCAATGGACTTGGCCATGTCACTTACTTAAGGCAATGCTGTGCTGACACAGCCGACTGGGTGCTGCCTCACCGCCGTGCTCAGGACGAACTGCTTGTTTGGCTCTCTCCTGTGGGAGCTTTGAGAGCCCAACTCCAACTGAATCCCATAGAAATCAATTTGTAATATAAACCACTGAAATTTTGTGGTTGTTAGTAGCACCAGCTGATGGCTACAATAGTTAATTACATATGTTATTACATAGGCTACTCGATTTGTTGCTTGGTAAATCATTGCTGGTTTTCCATTTGTCCATGTCTCGCCTTCCCAACCGGACTGAAGACATTGGTGCAATTTAATACGTGTTTCTAACTTCTTTGGCACCCCCAAAAGGCATACCACTGTAACTGCTCAATACAGCGCAGCTTCAGGAGCTACGGTTTTCCTCGTACTGCGCAGTGGAGGAAGTCTTCACGGTACCACCGGTGGCGCGCAGCGACAAGTGTTGTATTTCAGTAGCAATCTCGGAATAGGTTTTAAAAGCACAGATGCTAAACAATTCAACAGGATAATCAGCAGAAATGAAAAAGTGGAGAATCCTTCCTATGGGGGCTTTGCTGGCATTTTAAGACGCCTTTCCGTTCATGGTAGAGCAACTTTCGCACATACTCGAAAAGGCCATTTTTCTCAAGGCAAAAGAGCTGATTTTAGTAGCGCAAGGCCGGAAAAACCCTTTACCGAGAAAGCACAATTTTCCCGTCGGGTCTATGAACCTGGTATTTAGAACCACCCCAAGGCGAAGAACTGATATATTTACTATTGCTGTCCGCAAAGGGCACAGATCAAGCTCAGTAGGCTGCAAGGTGACCTTTGGTTGTGCTCAGACCAGCTTTTCCCCCACATTTGCAGTAAGCCACACACTCCTGGAATTTATTCTGTCCTCCCTGAGGTAGGAAGGTCGAGGATCTATGACAAAGCTGAAGGAAATTCAGGGTGTGAGGGGAGAAGGCGGACCGAGGGAGGTAGGTCTCGGCAGGTAGGGACCCAAACACAGAGCACGGAGTCAGTCTAATGCGGCGTGAGGTCCCCACCTGAAACAGGGCTCGCCCACCACCTCCAGAATCTAAACTGCAGATTCCATTTACGCTTCATTTTCAATGCCTGGGCGAAACAAGTCAGGGGGAAAACCACCTGCTATTACTCACTCGGACAAATAATCTCCTTCTGGCCAGTTCCACTGTACGTCAACCCCACCTGTAAGGCAATCATACCTGGCAGTGTATTCCTGTCATTTATGTCACACACACTGAGTGTTAGGAAAAACTGTCCAGGTAGTTTATTAAGGTGAGTTTTCTTTACCGAACGAAGAAATGGTTTGAACATTACCAAGTAAAGCCTGATAAGCATTTAAAGCAGTCAAGATCATTCAGAAAAATGTATTAAGGGAGAAGGTAAAGAAATCCCAGCAACTCCCAAATTGGATCTATCAGTGGCAGCAGATGAGCACTCAGCCGGTCTATTGTAAAGATTTAATTACATCTCTTTCTTACCTTGAATGTCTGAATCAGTTTGACAGAATGCTTAAAGCAATGGTTGTCTGAAGAAAAAACTCTTCCTGTGGCTGGTAAAGTGAGTCCCCCTAACAGTAAGACTTATTAATAGCAAATTAATGATTGTCAAATCTAGGGCTCACTAGTGACAAAGCTCTGTCGGAACTTAACCATATTCTGTGTGTGTGTGTGTGTGTGTGTGTGTGTGTGTGTGTGTGTGACATTTTTGGCTTTAAATGTCTGCCTGTTTTGTTCCTTGAAATCCTGACACGTAAAATCGTGGTATCTTAACTCCCAGTTAAGATCTCCGCCACC
Source organism: Mustela nigripes (assembly GCF_022355385.1). Classification (NCBI taxonomy): domain Eukaryota; kingdom Metazoa; phylum Chordata; class Mammalia; order Carnivora; family Mustelidae; genus Mustela; species Mustela nigripes. Next base: position 106,238,137 of record NC_081575.1, on the reverse strand, counting down.
TGCTTAAAGCAGAAAGGAAGATTGAAAACGTAAATAACCTGCTTTGTTGGTGGTGCCATTCTGAACTTATCCAACACTAGCAAGATGTTTTTCCTTTGCAAAGGCAGAAACAAACCAGCACAGATTCTCCGGGGCTGCAAACAAGAATAAAAACAAACAAACAACAACAACAACAACAAAAAAACCCTAAGAAATTTAGGTGACTGAAAGGTAAAGTTTTATTTTAAAAAAGAAATTAAGACCTCAGGTATTCCACAGTATTTTAGTTATTGGCTTTTCAGAGTCTTCTACCATGCTTGCCTCCAGACACCATTAAAAGTAGGAATGTTTCAGGATCTTTTGCAGGCTACGGAAAATATGTCCCTGTTAACCGACCGCTGCAAAGTTCTTATGAGGTTGTCTGAGAACATGTGTGCCTTTTCTAGAATCCTATTGTTCTTGAAGCATGGGGACTCTTTCCCTTGTCCCTCCTCCCTGGGGCACTTGGAATCAGTTCATTGAAAAGAGAGGCAGTCTCTTTTCCATTCAAGTTTGTTCAAGCTCAGGAATGAGGGGAAGTCTGAAGAATTCTGTGGCTAGGCTGGAAATCAATGGAAAACGTGTTATGGTTTTACAACAAATCAAGTAGCACAGATTTGCTTTGTGTTTGGGAGTTAATCTACAGTCTCTAAAAATGCTCCACAAGCCAGTTAAAGCAAATGAAGGAAAAGGCTCTGCTGGAACCCCCTGGAGAGAACAGAGCGCTATGTCACACAGCTCTCGCAAATGAGTGGGAGAGATCGTCTTAAACCTTAAACCGTGTGTTGAAAACACATGCCAATTGCTCTGATGTTTGCCATTAACAACTTCAGAATTAGCTTACAGATGGTAATCTCCGCAGAGCAGTGACTTTTATGTGGGGAACCCAGGGAAGAAAAGCTTTTTAATTCCTTTTTTCTTTTTCAGCTGAACACAAGTGAACTGGGAGCCTCCATACCATATAGAAAATACAACTATATCATTGAAATGTTTGGTGTTAATAATTCAGAGAAAGTGATAAACAGTCAAGGGTTTGAGAGAGGCTGGAAATAAACCTTGAAAGTATAAAAGCTGAAAGCTCGAGTTTTGAAAATTTCCTTGGCGAGTTAAAAATTTGTAGAAATCCGTAGTTTCAAGTCAACATTCTGGTGTCCAAACTCTAATGCCTCCATTTTCCTGCCTAATTCCAAGCAATGGTCCTGGATATAAAACTGGAATAGGATCCAAATATTAAAAATTAAGATAGAAAAATACTGTAGTTGCTCATTTTGAAACTGAGGCATTAAATAATCCTTTAAAACACTAGTCCCCTGTTTTTACATTTACCCCAAAATCCTAACAGTGAGGACTGCTGTATTTCTTCCCATTCTTGTAAGCGGTACAGTGTTTTATAGCACGATAAGACTCTGCCCAGAAATGATGGAGAAAGGAAAGTTCACAAAAAACACTAGGATGACCAGAAATGCCCTGTTACCTTTCAATAGTGGAAGAGAGGTAAGGTAGATATTTCCAACTACAGAGTGATCCCCAAGTCATTTTTTCTTGGCTTTAAGTATATATTGCTGGCTGTTAAGTTTTATATTTTCTTTTTAGCAGAACTTCTTTTGGGCCAGTGTTAACATGGGGGCTACTCAATTGTGTACAGGTTGGGAAACTTGAGGGTATCACTGGAGGGAACCAAACAGCTCAGAAGGCAGGGAAAGGATGGACAGGAATTAAATATCTGCTGTCATTGTCCCCACTGGCAGATAATCCATGCAAAAATATTTAGAAGTCAACTCTTTTATGCTATATGCCCCAAGATAATTTATTACGCAAGTACCTCCCCCCATCCCCTAGGAAAGAATGTGGCTTTCTGTGACTTAGAAAACTAGTTCTAGAAAGATCATCATCATCATAATGGTTAGGAAGCAGACACACAGAACACATTATGGGTCACATCTTAGAAAAATCCAGTGCTTTAGACACTAGTGCATAAAATTCAGGTACCTTAAGCTTAACCTAAGTCATTTCCTTGGAGAGAGTCTTTCCTTGACTCCTGGGAAAGGTAATAAGCCCATTTCACCCGCCTTCTCAAATAATGGCATGTCTAGACTTACATTTAAGTTCATTTTATTCCTCTTTAGTTCCTGAGCACACGACTATGTCATCACTCAGAAAGGCTCCATTTTCAAAATCTCTAAAACTGGAATCACCTCTGATTAGAGACTTCTCTTTCTTTACCTCTTTCACTTGTTTTTTGTTTTGTTTTGTTTTGTTTGTTTTGTTTTACTTTGGTTCTCTTCAAACATCTCTTCCCACTTCAGCCAGACTGCCTGGCAGTGAGTATATCCTTGACCGGAGGTTCTCGGCTCTTTCCCAGGACCAGAGCGATGAAGTACAAACTCAACATGTCAGGCGGGGCTTTCCAATGATCGGGCTCCACCAGTCAATCCCTCTGTTCTCATCTCTGGCCTCCTCCTGCTAACAAGCCTTGTTTCCTTACTGCTTTTCCAGTAGAGACTGACTTCTCAACCTTGGTCCCCGAGATCCTCCCTATCAGTGCTAGAATTGCACGAGCCTACAGTGGGAAGTTCAGTAAATAGTAGCTTTGAACTTGGTTTCAAAGGCAGGGAGGAGACCACAGTAGGACTCAGGTGACCTCAACAGCAAGAAGGGAAATGTGGACTGCGGGGCCAGGACCGGCTGGGACGGATAGTGCAAATGTTTTCACACACGTATCTAATGCATACTTTGCGGTATAGACATGTTTATACTGAGCAAGCAATGGGAGGCTGGGAAAGTTTAACTCCCCCAGAGTCGAAAAGTTTCTAAGTCTAAGAGGCACGTTTCAACTCCAGGTGTCTTTCAATCCAAAGCCTTGTTTATTTTGAATGTACACAGCTGCCTTCTGGTATTTATTTCTACATTAGATGTTTCTTTCATCGTGATCCTACTTATATTTTCCGGTCCAGACAAAATTCACAAAGATTTATTTGAAATGCCTCAAAATACATGGTCACTTATTATTTGGAGAACCATCTGCAAAGATGGAAATATCCTTTATCTTTGTTGTCCAAGTGTGGGACTCTTGGTTTCAGCTCAGGACATGATCTCAGGGTCATGGGCTCGAGCCCCACATCACGCTCTGGAGTCTCTTTCCCTCTCCCTCCGTCCCTCCCCCTGGCTTATGCACACACACTCTCTCTAAAAATAAATAAAATCTTTAAAACTTCTTTAAATTTTATTACATTAACGAGCCATATGTAGCCACTGGATCTGTAGGTCCGGCTCTCGGCTATTCAAAAATGGCCAATCAGCAATGGCATCACCTGGGAACTTCTTAAATATGTTAAATCGCAGGCCCTGCCTCAAACCTGGTAAAATCAGAGTGTCTAATGAGCCCTCCATGTGATTTACCTGCACATCAAAGTATGATGAACACTGCTCCAGCACATTTATTAGCAATCGTTATGGATATTTAAAAAAAAAAAAAAAAGTCACATGTGGCTCCGAGTTTTGTAACACACACCCCTGGAAAGCAGGAAACGCCCTATTCAGTGCACTAAGTAACTGTGTGTTGAACACAGCATGTCTACTCAATCTGCCAAGTGTTCCTTCCGTCCAGGCCTTCCTCCTTGCTGGGGAAGTGAGGATACTTTGGGTTACACTTCCCCCAGGGTGGCCAGGCCTCGGAGCCCTTCAGGTCATTTGCCTGTCGGCACACTTGGTTACAGGCTCCTCTAGACTATCGGCCTCTGAGCTGGGAAAAACAGGATCTTTTCAGCCACCATATGATCCTTGCCCTGTAGACTCCATGGGATCTGTTGCCCAAATACCATCTGTCCTTTCAAGGTTCTGGCTGTCTTCTAGTCTCTATCCTGTCTCAGTACCAGCTGTAGGGTCTCATACAGGACTCTGCCTACATGGTCGCAAAGTGAACTTGGGCTCTTTGCGTGCAGTTGTGATTATAGCCTGAAACATGTCGGTCCCCTTTGGTCAACATCAATGCCTCACACTGGTGCCCTTAGAGCCCTTCTGGGTGATTTCCAGGCACCAGCCTGCCATAGCCCTTGGGTTTCATGTTCCTTCAGGCTACTAGCCTTTTGTCTTGTTGGACAACCGAGTGAAATCTCAGGCACCTTCCCTCATGGCACTGGTGCCTCACGAATCCTTCAGGGACTAACTGCCCTCCTTGGGATCATCTTGGCTACAAGACTGCCCACATGCCAGGGAAGTGGGCTCCTTTCACTCACCGGATTATTGCCCAGGTCCATCTGCAGAAGCTGGTCAGGCACCAGTCAGAACACGTGCTATGGTTCTGATCATTCTTCTGGCCACCAGCTTTCCCTTTGCAGTGGAACGGAGAGGACTTGAGATCATCTCCCACGAACAGTGCTGTTGCCCCGGGAGCCTATCTGGTCACTACCCTGCTCACATTTCTGGGGTTCTCTGGGGTCCTTCAAGCCCCTTCAGGGAAAAGGGATGAACTTTAAGCCACCTTACTATTCCACCCTGATTCTCTGAGAGCCCATCTGGTCCCTGGCTTGCCCAAGCCTAGGGATTTCTGAGATCTGGGCTACAAGCCTACCTTTGGCTACATCCTTTGCTTGTGACAGTGTCCTGGAGCAAGCATCTGGGCCCTAACCCACCCCCACATGCTATCGTTCCTTACGTCCTTCAGGCCATCAGCCTTCCCCACTGCTGGGGAATTGAGATTGCTCTGTGCTGCCTATTCACAGTGCAACAATGATGCTCTGTGGGCCCTCCTGATCATTAGACCGTGCTCCCTGTGCTTTTGAGTATTTTTTTGGACCCCAAACCTGTCCCTGTGTTAAAGAAGTGTGGCTCCTTTTGCTCACTGTCTTGTCCTCATCCTGGTCACTTAGAGAACCTTCTGGACCCCAACCTGAAGAAATGCCATAGTTCTGGTTTTTTCTCCAGCCATCGGGCTCCAGAAGGGAGAGCACTTTAGGTCACCTCCCCTGTAGCTGGGACCCATGCAGTCACTAGCCTGCTTACACCCTGGCATTCCAGGGCTCCTCCATAACAAAACCTGCTTTCATCCTGGGAAACCACGTCTCCTTTCATTCCCTGGAGTTTTCTCAAGGCAGTGCAATGGTTATACCTTCCAGGTTCCTGGTGGCCCACAAGTCATCACTTCCCCCTTTAATGTGAAAACTGAAAAGCTTTTATCTGCCTTCCTTTCAACACACTGATGCCTCATGGGGCCATCTGTCACCAGACTATCTACATGGCGGGGTTGTGGGGATACTTTAGGCCACATGCCTGCTGGTGTTCTGGGTTAACATGGCTCTTCTTGTCCACCGGAGATCCTGAAGAATGATGTCCTGTGCAATCTCCCTGTGCTAGCCTGCCCTATCACTGGGATTCCCATGTACTTCAGGCTGTCGACCTTCCACTTTGCTACAGAACCAGGAGCACTCTCAGCCACCTTCCCCGCAGGGCACTGATGCCTTGTGAGGCTGGAGGGGGAGAAACATCCACACAGCAGCCTACCTGAGGTTTCAAAGCTCCCTATACCTTCAGTCTTCTCCATGTGCTTAGAAAACCTGACTCCTATTGGCTGCCATCCTGCACTCATGTTTGTGCCTCCACAGACCCTCTCCCTGCAGACCTGCTCGGGTTTCTTTAGTGCGGGTTTCTTTAGTGCTTGCACTTTCCAGCTCTCTCCTTTGCTGGAGAAATGGGTGAATATGTGGCCACCTGTCCTGCTGCTTGCTGAAGCTTGGTAGAGTGGGGGTAAGGGGCATCAAGTTACTAGCCTGCTCTTCTCCTGGAATTCCTTGGGCCACAGTCCTGCCCACCAGCTGGGGAACTGTGATTCCTTTCACCTACGGTCTTATTCTTGCCTCAGTCCCCCTGCAGAACCTTCTGGCCACCAGTCTCCCCTGGACCGTTTCTAGTTGTCCTTCCAGCCATTAGCTTGTCCCCTCATTGGTGACATAAGATTACTTCGGCTGCCTTCCCTGCAGACACAAATGTCCTGAGTGCCCATGTGGTTACCAGCCTGCCTGCACTCTGGCTTTTCTGAGATAGTTTGGGTTGCAAGCCTGGTGGTATGATACACAGTGTAGTTCATTCTGCCTAGAGTTCTTACCCGGGAAACACAGTGTAGTTCATTCTGCCTAGAGTTCTTACCCTGGTGCCTTTGGGAAAAACTTCCTTGCACCAGTTTGTAGACATACTGTGGTTCTGCTGGTTCTGGGGTTCACCCTGCTGAAGAATCTAGAACGCTTTAGGTCATCTTTCCTCCATAGCACTGATATCATAGGGACTCACTTGGTCACTAGTCTGCCTGTTCCTTGGGATTCCTGAGATCCTTAGGGACACAAAGACTGCCTGCCTTCTGTGGAATGGGGGCTCCTGTTTACATCATTTCTTCCAGATGGTGCACTAGAGGGACCCTCAGAACACCTGCCAGCGTGCTATGGTTCTGGCGGTCCTCAGGCCACCTGCCTTCCTGCTTCCTGGGAAACCAAAGGTACTTTGGGTCACCTTCCTTTAGATACGGTGTTGTTTCAGTGACCCTCCAGTTTTCTCACATGCTCTGCACCATCTGTTATGCTTCCTGTGTTCCTTCTGGAACATAGTACAGGACCCCATTTATGGTAAAGTCCATAATAAGCAAATCTGTACAAGCAGAGAGTAGAATGGTGATTGCTAAGGGATGAGAGAAGGGAGAAATTTGAAGATATAGATTTAAGGGGTGATGGAAGTATTCTGGAATGAGACCTCAGTGATGGTTTCCAACATTGTAAACATCCCCACCCCCCCCCCCCCGGAAAAAACCTCTTTCAGTTATACAGTTTAAAATGGTTAAAGTGGTGAAATTTGGTAATGTGGATTTTTATTTTCATAAAACAAAAGCTCAGAAATTCTTTGCTTTAGATAGCTTCCTATATGATTTTAGGAGCATATAATGCTAAGTGAAGTAAGTTAGAGAAAGACAAATACTAAATGATTCCACTCCTATGTGGAATTTAAGAAACAAAGAGAGAAAGATCAAGAAACAGACTCCTAACTAGAGAACACATTGACAGTTACCAGAGGGGAGGTGGGTGGGGGATGGGTGAGACAGGTGACGGGGATGAAGGAGGCACGCGTCCTGATGAGCACCAGGTGGTGTACGGAAGTGCTGAGTTACTCTGCTAATATTACATGGTATGTTAACTAACATTGAATTTAAATAAAAACTTAAAAAAATAGCATCCTACATGATTAATGGAGACGTTCCATAGACTAATGCCTAAGAATGAGTGAAAACCCCGAGATCCTCCAATACTTCTTTCAAATTTATTTTCTAAGAACAAAAGTTGCTACTTATCAAGGGCAAAAAAGTCACTTTTTCAAAGATGTGGGTGAAACATAATGCTTCTTCTCAAGATCATCCTGAAATTCCTTTTTAAGAGGATTTGATAGGATTGAACTCCAGCCGGTGTCAGTGATCCCCGCGCAACAGTGGGCAGTAGCGCCCACTGGTGTGTTCCCAGTGACCACCCGGTAAAGCAATATTGGCTGAGCATTCTTTGTAGAACTAAAATCCATCCCACTGTCTTTTCTTGCCTGATGAGAAACTAAATGAAGCACTAATGAAACAGAGCAGAAGAAAGCCAAAAGAAAAACAGGGTTTACAAATACCTTTGCAAATCCTCCTCTACAGCCCGGGGCTTGGCCTGCGAGCAACAACTCTTCCAAAAGTGCTCCTTCAGAGAGATTACTTCAAAGTCACAGCGGTAATCAGATAATGAGATCACGCCACTGAAGTTTCCATGGTTTATGTCAACAAAGGAGATGTTATCCCTGTAACTTCAATTGCCAAAGAAACCACATTTGGGTTTATAATATAAATTATTAAACCACATTTGGGTTTATAATATAAAGAAAATACCTTTTTATATTATATGTTATATGAATATGAAAAATGCCTGTAAAAAAGTGTAAAAAAAATGGATGCAACTGCAACTAATATATTTCATTAAAGTTACAGCACAGAAAAGAATATTTTTCCTTATTTTATTTTGTTTCAAAGAACAAAATTGTCCTCCAGTTGCTTCACTTGCTGCCATACTGTATCTCACACCCCATTTTTTCCATCTTTAGTACCTATATATCGTGGCCCAGTTTTTCTCTTTATATATTCAGGTTACTTATAAAATGCTTAATGTGGCCTCAGCTTTGGGGATGCAAAGACAAAGACAAAACAAAAGAAAACAACACAACACAACACAACAACAACAACAACAAAACACAACTCCTATTTCCAATAAACTGCCACAGAGTAATAGAAAGCATGGAAGATAGTGGTAAATTAAGAGGATGGTTTTATTTTTCACTTTTAGAGAAGTTTCTCAAAAGAGTTGTTTTTTCTGAACCTTGGTTTTGAGATGTTAGTTTAAAAATGCATATTTGAAAGTTTCAGCAATTTCTTGCTGCTGCTTCCCACTCTACCCAGACTGTATAAACAGGTCCACATGAGGACCATGGGGATTGCAGAGAGGAGTCTGGATTTAATGCTTTGGTTTTATTGGCTGTAGGGGCAGCAAGGGGGAAGGGCAGAAGCAGAAACCTGTTTTCAATGACTTTACCTAAATTTCCCATTTTAAAGCTGGATCTTGTATTTGCCAGCCACAGTTAAGCTGATCATCGCAAATTTAAGGAATGTAATCTCTTACACCTATGCATAAGAAAAATGCTACCAAAAAATCCCCCCCAAAATAAGGCCATCACCCTTTTTTTTTTTTTTTTTTTTTCTTATGGATTTTTCTCCCTCAGGCTAGCTGTGGAGTAAGGAGGTTCTCTGCTTCTTTTACAGAAAATACCTAAAACCAATGATGCACATCACTCACACCTTAAAAAAAGATACAGACACAGGGACTATAACAATGTAATACAAAAATAGCCCACTACAGTAAAGCAGGGCTTATCTCAGAAATGCAGAAGTGATAAAATATAAGGACATGCATTAATATAATTACGTTGATAATACAATGGTTGCAGAAGGGCATTTGCTAAGATTGAACAGTGAAAGGTATTTTTTAAAGAAGTGGAAGGGTTTTCCACTTATATATATAATTATATGTGCGTGTATATATATACATATATATATATGTATATATATATAAAATTAACAGTCCTTATCATAAACCTGCCATCATTATAGTTAATAACAGGTATCTAGAGAAAGTCCCCATAAACTCAGGGACAACAATAAGAAACATGTTTTCACTGTTCTGATAAAGTAGCATTTTGGAAATTTTTATTAATGTAGTTTAAGTCGTGTAAAAGACATAGGAGTAAAAGAAAATAATCTGCAAAACTATTTTGAGATGATTTGATTATACTCCTAGAAATCCAAGGCACTGAGATAAAATAACAATCTCTAGTCTTAATGAAAGCTTAATCAAAATAACAATATTTGATAAATACCCAGAAATCAATAATACTCTGTAACATCCTAACAGGGAAGTAAAAGATAATTTTATAAAGATCTATTCAATAGAAATATATTGCCTTTATGTGGTACATAAATAGTGAATTTTGGAACACTGAAAAAAAATAAAATAAACAAAATAAAATAAATGACAAAAAAACAATAAAAGGAATAAACTTAAGAAAGAATGGGTAGAAAATGAACAAGTAAAACAGCAAAATTTTATCAAGGCATTGAAAAGAGAACTTAAATAAATGAAAAATTGTGACATATTGCCAGACAGAAAGACTATTTTCTTATTGTTCTGTCCAAGTTAGGTTTTAGGTGACCTGGAATTAAATTCTTAATCTCAAATGGTATTTTTATAGAATGTGACAATTTTATTCTAGTGTTCAACATTCAGAAATATGGAGCTTCAGAAAGGGATACAGAGCTCCAGAAATGGTAACTACATGGGTAAAAATAGAAGGTTTAAAAATTGAAGTCAAAATTTAAATTTTTATGTAAATCTTTTTAAAAGATAGTTAACTGTTTTTATAGAATTGCCATGTAACCCAGCAATTCCCAAAGAACTGAAAGCAGGATCTTAATGGAAATTTGTACACCAATATTAACAGCAGCATTATTCTTAGTAGTGAAAAGACAGAAACAACCCAAACATCCATTGTCAGGTGAATGGATAAACAACGTATGGTATATGTATACACACACACACACACACACACAATGGAATATTATTCAGCTTTAAAAAGGAAGAAATTCTGGTAAGTGCTCCAACCTGGACAAACCTTGCAAATAGTATGTTACATAAGTTAAGCCAGACAAAAAAGGACAAATACTGTATGACTGCACTTACATGAGGAATCTAGAATAAAAATTCATAGAGATAGAAAGTAGAATAGCAGTCACCAGGGGCCAGGGAGTAAGGGAAAGGGAAGTTGTTGTTTAATGGGTATAGGCTTTGAGCTTGGGATAATAAAAAAAAATCTGGAGATAAGATAGTGATGATTATTCACAACAATGTGAATGTATTTAATGCCGCTGAATTGTACACTTAAAAATGGTTAATACGGCAAATTTGATGTTATGTATATTTTACTACAATAAAAAGCTAATTAACTGTTTCATAAATAATAAAAAAATGTATTATGGGGGCACCCGGGTAGCTCAGATGGTTGAGTGTCTGCCTTTGGCTCAGGTCATGATCTCCAGGTTCTGGGATCGAGCCCCATGTCAGGCTCCCAGCTCAGTGGGGAGTCTGCTTGTCCCTCTCCCTCTACCTCTCCACCTGCCTGTGCTCTGTCTCTCTCTCTCCCTCTCAAATGAATAAATAAAATTTTTAAAAAATGTGTTATGGAAACACACACACAGACATAGACACACTGACACGGCAAGTAGAAATATTCATATACCATGGTAAGGTTTTTAAACTGTATGTGAGATTGTGTAAAGTTATAGGTAAGTGGCGTACGGTTTTAAAGTAGAAAGAGATCTATTAAAGACCTATACTATAAACCCTAAATCACTAAAATAAGAAATCATTAAGAAAACAGAATTATAAACTAATAATCTGACAAAGGAGATAAAACAGAATAAAAAATATTTAATCCAAAAGAAAGCAGAAAAAGAGGAAAAAGAGAACAAAGGATAGTTTGGATAAATAGAAAACAAATAGCAAGACAACAGACTTCAACTAACCCATATTAATAATTATATTAAATATAAAATGTTCTAATTGTTCCAGTTAAAGTTCAGAGATTGTTAGAGTAGATAAAAATTCAAAAGTTTTAAGAAATATACTATACATATAAAGATACAAATAGATCAACACTAAAAGAATGAAAAGTATTCCATGTTAATACTATCCCAAAGAGACTTGAGTGGCTGTATTAAAATAAAAAATTTCAGAGGAAATAATATTCCCAAGAATAAAGATTATTTCATAATGATAAGAGTCAATTCATCAAGGGAACATCGTTATTCTACACTTTTATACAAAGATAACAAATAAGGACATGAAGATATGCTTAACATCAATAATGACCAGGGAAATGTAAATTAAAACCACGATGAGATACCATTACACATACGCTAGGAACTGCTTAAAGACTGATCATACCACATGTTAGTGAGGATGTGGAAGAACTCTCATACATGGCTGGTGGGAATATGACATGAGGAAAGAGACTTGGCAACAGTCTGACAGTTTCTTTAAAACTGAAACACACACTGATGGTATGATCTAGCCCTTTCCCTCTTAGATATTTACCTGAGAGAAATGAAGGCATATGTCTATACAAAGACTTACACATGAATGTTCATAATGGCATGATAGGATTACTTCTAATAGTTAAAAACATGAAGTGAACCAAATGTTCATTGACAGAAGGATGGATAAACAATCTGGGGCGTATCTATCGAATGGAATGCTAGTCAGCAACTAAAGTGAATGAACTATTGATGCAAAACACAACATAGATGAATTCCAAAATACTTATGCTTAGTGAAATAAGTCAGACCAAAAGGATACACTCTGTATGATCCCATTTGTACAGAAATATAAAAAAATCAGGCTAATCTATAGTGGTTAGTAGTTATCTGGTGATGGGAATAAGGCACTGTGTAGGGCAAGAGTGAGAGAGTATGAAAGAGCACAAGAAAACTTTTGGAGGGGGATGGATATATTCATTATTTTCATTATGGTAGTGACAAACTTTAAGTATGTGCCACTTATTGTATGTCAACTATATACCTCAATATAGCTATTAAAATATATAGAACATATTGTATATAAATTCATATATAAACAAAAAGTCATTTTATATCTTTAAGAAAGGAAAAGCAAAGATAATGCATAAAACTGGGATAATTCTTTAGCAAAGGGACAACAATGAAAAGAACATATACACCACAAAAAACATGAATGAAAAGTTTTATATAAATAAGCTTCTAATATAAAGGAACAGAATCGAATTGTATTGGTCTTTTACCAAAACCTGTGCAGAGGATGCTGATATTCTAAGCAGAGGAGAAAAAGAAATAGTCACAAACAAAAAGATGGACAGATAATTCTGTATATTCTATAGAACATAAAATAAAAAGCCACCTGGGGAAAAGATTTATTGCAAAATGCCTGAAGGCAAACATCTCTATCTATAGAGGGTCAAAAAGAGTAAGTCAATTCTAAGATCAACAAATACCAGAAAAAAGATGTGAATAGACAATTCACAAAAGAGAAAATTCCATAAGTAAATGTTCAATAAAAAAGTGCTAACATTTTTCTCCCACCTAATTAGTAAAGCCTTGAAAATGAATGCTGCTAAGTATGCGTTAAATCTGATACCCTTCTATATTACTGCTGCTTTGAATACTGTATAAACTTTATAGGCTATCACAGTTTTAGTTTTTAAGAACTCTAAAACTAGTCAAATCCTTTGGTATAGTAATTTTCCTTCTGGGATTTTAGCCTCAGGAAATAATCCAAATTCTGGAAGTCTTACCCATTAAGGTATTTTTCAAATAACAATGTAAATTAAAAACTCCAAATAGCTAAAAATAGGAGACTTGTTAATTAAATCAGGGTAATACTGTTTAATGGACTATTTTATAGGCATTAAACAAAACACACACACTACGTAGCAAAATGGAAAAAGCGTATAATATAATGCTAGGTTCAAAGGCATGATACTGAATTTTATGCACTCCATGGTTAAAATAACATAAATATTTTAATGTACCAAATGCAAAAGGTAAATATAAAACTAACAGCAGTAGATGGGTCAGTATTTTCCTATTTTTAACTGTAATGTTCTCATTCTATTTTTATATCTAAAAACTGAAAACAATTCATGATGAATTATTTCACAGTAAGTGAGATATAAATGCCAAGAATCTTTGAAAACATTTATGGGCAAGCAACTGCATAAACATGAGAGCTTTTGGTACGTAAGGTGAGCATTTTGGGGTTAATTTTCTGGAACTCGTTTTCTTTCTGTGTACACTGATCTCCAAACCTCAGATTTTATGATTCTCAGGGCTTCATCAATACTAATTAAGTTAAGCCAGGTTTCTACTGATTTTCTTTGTCTATTTGTAAACTACAAAATGCTAAACCAATTAGTTTAGACAAACTAATCCAACTGATCAATTCAATGACAGAAGTCAAAGTGCTAATTATGCATTATATTGTTTCTAAGAAAGCTAAATGGATCCTGTTTTTTAAAGAGATTCTTTCACAGTCTGGTTAAACCCAGAGGCAAGGCACCTGGAGTGATAAAGATCTGGCTGTTCCTAAAAGGTTAAAAATGTACTCCAGAGTCCTCAAAGCCATACTCACTGCAAATCACACTGATTATTAATCCTACTATGATTCTGGATGGCTCAGTTGCAAAGAATTACTCAATTTTTGCTCAGAGTGGCTTTCTTTGAACATCCTTTCCCAAACAGCCAACCCTCTGCTATATACCATACCCCATAATTGTATTTTATTTTTTCATAGTACCTATTACCCTTCCAACTTAGTAATAAAAGAAAGTCTCAGACCCAATCCTGCTACTCACAGAGATATTTATTAACAAGCAGGTAAAAAGAGCCACATAACACCAAACTAAAGAAATCCTAGAAGTCTTTCCTTTCTGGTGCTTCCATATCTACCTTGAATAATTGTTTACTTGAGAAAAATGCAATATTATTATAGTGGTAGGACTGACACACCATCTACTTTAAAGAGTTGATAGGAATATTCCAGAATACCAACGGGGTTCCAGGATTAGGGTTAAACATGTGCCACAATTAGTGGTACATGTAAAGGGCTTGTTGGATTTGTGTTCCTTATTTACTAAAAGATGGAAAATGTCTTTAAAGCATTTTAGCCAATAAGTACATCTTGAATACCAGCGAGTGCACCTTGAATACCAGCGAGTGCACCTATGGCAGCCTATCTCCAACATCTTGGCCTAATTAGTGAGCTATAAAATTCACCAACAAAGGCCATTTCTATCATTAATTATGCTAATTAGAAAATCTGCTAGGTTGATGGGAGATAAGGATAGCTAAGACATTTGCAGCAGCCATTCCTAGAACGGCGTTTCTTGTGGTTACCTCATCATTCCTGGGAAAAGGAATTCTGAAGAGGATAACTAATTGCTCTTAAGGGTAGAATAAAACTGACACATTTGTATCACGTAGGCTATGTTGAGGCATTTTACAGAAAAAATTACAGATATCATAAGTGGTATCTCTGTTCATAATCAAGAGGGCCTCAGCCAGGGAGCTAGAGGTATAACGAGGAGGTATACTGGAGAAAATATTGAAAGATCTGTGGCCCAGAACTAAGCAGGAATTCAAGGAGGCAAGAATCTCATGTCAGGGCAGAAAGCTAAGCCGGTAACTGAACAATCCATAAAGGAAGCACAAATATGAGTGGGTTTTACCTAGAAAAAAAGGGCAGATGTAAGACATTAAATTGGAAGCAACATGGATAAGCAGGACTTATCCCTTGGGCCACAAAATCTTCACTCTGATCTTGGTACTTGTGAGCATGAGGAGTCCTGAAGTCAGAAATTGTGTGAAACCATGATTTAATTATAAGCCCCACTGCCTTATGGGAGAAATGAAGAGAAATGATAAGGGCCAAAGTTCCTTGAGCTGGTATAT
Source organism: Mustela nigripes (assembly GCF_022355385.1). Taxonomy (NCBI): domain Eukaryota; kingdom Metazoa; phylum Chordata; class Mammalia; order Carnivora; family Mustelidae; genus Mustela; species Mustela nigripes. Next base: position 106,223,031 of record NC_081575.1, on the reverse strand, counting down.
ATGTAAACAGGAATATACTCTTATCTGTAGTCTGGGTTACCGATCGCATTTCATTGTAATTCTTTTCCTCTGTAATCCAATATATTATATCTTATGAATTTAAAAGCATTCTGAGATGTGTCCACAGGCTGCTAACGGGTTTCATAGCATAAAAAAATGTTAAGAACTCCTGGATGTGTGTGTATGTGTGTGTGTGTGGTGGGGGTGGGGTGGGGTTGGAAGACCTTTATGAGGACTCAGAAGTTGAACAAAGCTAAACCTATGGGCAAGGTAGTAGGGGTGGTCATCATCAGAACACCCATGAACATGGTTCAAGGAGAGCTGAAGCAGGTTTTGGTGTACAAGGCAGGGGCTAGCCCTGACATTCATATTCAAATGAAATCAAGCAAAATTTAATTGTAAGGGGAAAAATGGCCACAAAAGGCTAGTATCCTTTAGTGGCGCTGTATAAAAGAGGGTGGGTTCTGTGTATATAAATCTCTCCTAACAAAGCAACTCGTCTTTTAGGGAATGCATCCCCAAACTGGGTCTTAGAAGTCAAACCCATAGACAGATTTAAATGCAAGTAGTTTACTGAAGGTGTGATCTCAGGAGGGAGACACAGTAGAGGAGTAGAGAAGTGAAACAAACAATGGAATCTTGACAAGGAAGTTGTGTTATTAATACTGTGACCAACTGGAGCTTAATCTCACTCGGGACCTTGGGACGTGGAGAACAACATCTCAGAGACATCCCAACGGAGGGACAAGGGCACTAAGATACTTACATACCAAGTTCCAAGTTTTGTCAGTCACTGGTCAAAGGCTGTTCTTGTAGGGAAGCATTTAGTTCCTGGCATTTCTGGCCTCATGTATGTATAGGGGAGTAAAGATGCTAAGGAGTGTAACTCCCCCAGAAAGGGGCACCTGGGTGGCTCAGGTCATGAGCTGAAGCGTGTCCCTTCAGCTCAGGTCATGATCCCAGCGTCCTGGGATGGAGTCCCACGTCAGGCTCCCTGCTCAGCGGGGAGTCTGCTTCTCCTTCTACCCTTCTCCCTTCCTGTGCTTACTCTCTCAGATAAATAAATAAAATCTTGAAAAAAAAAAAAAAGACTAAGGATTACCTTCAGCTCGGGTCATGATCCTGGAGTCCCAGGATCAAGTCCCTCATCAGGCTCCCTGCTCAGTGGGGAGTCTGCTTCTCCCTCTGACCCTCCCCACTCTCATGTTCTCTCTCTCTCTCTCTCTCTCCATCTCTATCTCTCTGTCAAATAAATTAATAAAGAATCTTAAAGAAAATAAATTTTAAAAACCACAGTAAGTCCAGAGAAAGCCCAAATGCAAAGACAGGTAGATACCAGCAGTCAGCAGGATGGTAAGGGCTGAGGTGTGGTAGTTGGGAGGGGGAGGATGTGCCATACTTGATAAGTAATAACTGCAATTAACTTTACTTAGTAGGGTATCTGAAGTCAGATTAAGAGGTAATTGAGGTTGTTTTTTTTTTTTATGCCTTCTCTCCTTCTTTCAACTGTCTTAACCATTACTATGGCCCTCCTCCATGGGTAAGAGAAAGCAGAGGTAGAGAGCCAAAGATTTCTTCTCCAAAATAATTTTTATAGTTCTCAGATTCTGAGCAGCCTATCCTTGGCTGTGCCAGAAGTAAACACTGAGGCTGTACCCAAAGACTGCAGCGCTATTTGTCTTCAATACCAGTGGGGGTACAGTGTGAGAGGAATTAATTGAAGGTTGAACATATAAGGCACTTAGAGAACCACCTCTCACCAGTCCGAGGAGGGAGAGTCCTCTTTTCAGCTTAAAGCTCATACTGTTCTCAGTCCTCTTGGATGACTCAGGAGAATGGATCTTTTCAAAGGCATTAAAGGAGGCTGTAAAAAGAAAAAATGGTTTTAAAAGCATGATGAAATTAAAAAGAAACCAAAACAAAACTCCTGGCATCCATGCCCTAAACCATCATCCAACTCCTATAATAAGTGTAAGCACAGCCTTTCATTTGGGAGTGCTTGTGGTCCTGGCATTCTTCCCCCCCCCCCCCCCCGAAACTAGAGAGAACCATCTCTCTACTACTCAGGCCGTTGAATAAGAAAGTTTATGTTGCAACCAACACTGATTATGCCCTAACTACAAAATGTTGTGAGAAAGAGATACTTCTGTAAGAAGCCCCAAAGACTTGTATTTCAGAAGGTAAATTTTTCTTCTTTGAATGATAATTTATTATTCTTCCTCAAACTGATCTTTTCATAATGAATGTATGAAGCCTAGAAAACATTTTAATGCTGTAATTATAGGGGGCTAGTTTGTGCCAAATGGATTATGATAAGCCTCTTGCTTTGTAGCTCGGCCACCAAAGATTTGATCAGGTCAGAAGAGAAGGAATTAACCCATGATACTCTAAAATTTGGGTTTTGAAGTTGATTTTTAAACTTAAAACAATTTTCTTTTTTTGTCTTCAAGACTATCCATGAAAGTCTTTTGACCACACTATGGACTCAGAAGTCAGGTTTCTTGTGAATGTATGTGCCTATATGACACACATCTTTCAACTCAAAAATCACTAGAAAGAAGAACGCCTTAATCAGAAATGGCAGAGATGATTTGCAAATACCAATGGAGTGTTTTTTGCTAAGTAATTGAAAATATTTTTATAGTGATCATGGAAACGCTTTCCAATCTAGAGTTCAGAGTTTGCCTGTTATTATTCCCTAACCTAATGCATCTCTGCAGGGAAGTACCTAGTATCTTAAGAGCTTTGTTAGTTTGAAATGATAATGAGAAGGCTTGCCTTTCTTGAAGAAGAAAAGTCACTGATGATTTACTGGGAATTAGGAAGGCTTCATTTATCTGGGTGGTAATGCTGACATGGGGAAAGGATATGATATATATTTCATCCACAATGGCCTCTGATAATGTCCAGCTGATATCCAGCTGTCTGTCCAGTGGGGAAACTGAGTATTTCATAGTACTTTTGGCTTTTTAATTTTTGTTGTGTGTGTTTTTTTAAAGATTTTATTTATTTGAGAAAGGGGCTGGGGGGACAGTAAAAAAGAGAGAGAGAATGAATGAATGAGGGGAGAGGCACAGAGAGAGCAAGAAGCAGACTCTCCACTGAGCAGAAAGCTGGACATGTGGCTCCATCCCATGACCCTGGGATCATGACCTGAGCCAAAGGTAGCTACTCAAACAACCGAGCCACCCAGGAGCCCCGTTGTTGTGGTTTTTATTTTGGTCTGCTTCTGACTATACATACACACATGCATTTGACTCAAATGAGAAGATGGCTCAACCTGTCCTTGGAAAAGGCACTTGGTAACAGAGTATGTTTGCTCATATGTAAAATTATGGTTTCTGTGTGGTCCTTTCCTTAATTATAGCCAGTGTTCTGTCTATATTACATAGCTTTGCACCTATCTCCTTGTGGATAAGCTAGTCAGAGGGAAGGGAAGTTCTGTGAAAGAGGAAGAAAAAGGAAACTAGAAATGAGGAATATTTCACTTCTTTCTTCTGGAAGAGTCTTCTCAATTTAATACTAATCTCTAGTAAAAAAGAGGAAGCTAGTCTACATCATTGTTTCTTTTATACCCAAGAAGGCTGTATGAACGTTGTTTCTCAGGCTCATAAAGGAAAATGAAGAGAAAAATGTCTCTATTCCCATCTCATTTCCCCTCAATGACTGAAACATTTCCTCTAGGATTCCAGAGCAGCATATGAATGGGAGGTTGAGAGGAAGATGTATTTGGAATGGGATACCAGCAATGTAGCTACAGGGACTAGACCTGCAGGCATGTGCATCTCCTTACCCATATTTCCTCAAAAAGAAGAATGTCAGACATTGAGGACAAATTACCAGTGTATTGCATGAGTGTGGCAATGATTCAGCTGGTTGGGGCCAACACATTCTTCTTCAAATAGACTAGAAACATACTTTTGGTTTTAGGAGTACTAGTTAAATTTTTTTTTAATTAACTGCATTTCAGTAGATTCTATGCAAAGGTCCTTAAATAAGTGGCACACAAACACAGATGCCCCTTTAACATGGATTTCTTAACTTACAGGTAAAATTTTCCTGGGTATAAGCCTATAGATTGTTTTTGAAAATGTTACATAAATGGAATTGGGCACAGTTGAGTGTTGTTCACTACTTCAGCAACACAGAGATTATTAGTCAACTTTTATCATATTCTCAGAACCCCCAGAGAAATGTAATTTTAAATACTGGGTCCTTAATGAAGACCAAGTTATTCCAAGTTATTCAATATTAAAACTCTACACAGTGGAAAACTGTACCCCATTAAGGTTTTAAAACTGTCAGCCCTGATTCTTTTTAATTTGAATTGTTTTCTTTCAGTATGTTAGCTATGTAATATTCAAACAACCTCAGCGTTAATATTCACCCAGTCTGATGCCTCTGATGTAGCCAGATGCTAGCAGAGTAGAATCTCTGTAGAATGAATACTCTCTGAATTAAGAAAACCATCCATAATGAGTCTAGCTACAATGCAGATAAAATGTAACCCCATCTTACACAGCCTTAGCATTTACAGGAAAATTCATTAAATTAGCTCCAGAAAGAAAGACAAAAGGGCACGTTTCTCTATACTGATGGAAATCATAGAGTTTTTTTTTTTTTTTAATTGAGGCTCTACGAGCCAGGGATGGATGGTATCCCACTTTCTAAATGTCTATACATTGGAGACAGGATTGATAGCCTTATTAGTCTGTCCTTTGTGTACTTAAAACATCCTAAGTCTCTGGTGCTAAAAGATTTATACATCATTTTATATTTATAACTCATTTCTATTCATTACTCTTCAGGGTAGCTGCAAGAAGGTTGTTCTGGTACTGGCCTGAGATTTAAGAGAGGACAACAACTACTGAGAGATTATGTGATGGAATGAAAGCTTGCAAGTGGCAGCAGTAGAATTATAGCGAACTGAGTTTTCATTGTCTCTTACAGTATGTGATCAGAAGTCAAAGAGAAGCTTTGGGGATTCAGAAGATTTTGCTCAGATAAAATGAATTCCCCCAAACCTAAGGTAGCTAGCACCTTACCTACCACTGCTAGATCCTTACAAATTTCCCTGGGACTATGAGTTGTGGCTAGTAAATTAGGGGGTCAAGTAAAGATCAAGTAGATTGAGGAAGATGGTTATTTATCAGCCCTGAATCTTCTCTCCATGTCATCATTCTTGCACACCATATATTTAAAGATGGAAAGAAGATGCCAACATAATAATATAATGTTAAGAGTTATCCATCAGGTAACAAAATGTAACTGCAATTTCCGCCCCTTTCCAAGTAAGAGGGAGAAAAAGTGGGTATACATTATACTGATTATCCTAAAACTAACTATGCTGGAAATTTCAAAAATTAGGAAAGTTAACCACTACCATTTCTTTGTGTAAGAATGGCTTTGCTCCCATGTATGTGCTTTTGGGAGCAACACACCATGAAATTGTCTTGGCACTGTTTCTAAAAATATTTTTTCTGACTATACTGTTCTGTGAAGTTTAAAAAAACAATAATTGCAATAAAACACACATAACACAAAATTGACTACCTCAACCATTTTTAAGTGTACAGTTCGGTAATGTCAACTAAATTCACAGTGTTGTGTAACTGATCTTCAGACCTCTTCATCTTGTAAAACTGAAACTCTATATCCATTAAACATTTCCCTAGTCCTCTCTGTCTCCAGCTTCTGACAACTACCATTCTATTTTCTGTATCTATTAATTTGAGTGTTCATATTCATGTTGTAACATGTCATAATTTCCTTTCTTTTTAAGGCTGAATGATAATCTATTGTATATTTATACCACATTTTGTTTACCTATTCATCCGTAGACTAACAGTTGGGTTGCTCCTACCTTTTTAATATTTTGAATAATACTGTAATGAACAAGGGTATACAAATACCTTTTTGAGAATCTGTTTTCAATTATTTTGGGTAAATACTCAGATGTGGAATTTCTGGATTATATGGTAATTTTATTTTTAATTTTCTGAGAAAGTACCATACTGTTTTCGATGGTGGCTGTCCAGTTCTACATTTCTACTAAGAGTGCACAAGGGTTCCAGTCTCTCCACATCTTCACCTATATTTGTTATTTATTATTTTTGTTTTTTTACAACAGCTATCTTAATGGAATGGATGTGAGACGATATCACACTATGGTTTTAATTTTCATTTCCCTAATCATTAGTGCTGTTGAGCATGTTTTCATGTGTTTGTTGTTTTTGTATACCTTCTTTGAAGAAATGCATATTCTAGTCCTTCGCTTTAAAATCAGATAATTTCACTGTTGTTGTTGAGTGGTATTTTATGAAGTATTGTGGCAAAAGGATCCCATGGTCAAACAGAGTTTGAGAAGCCCTGACTGTTTTTATTACCTTCTTGAAGATTTACAGTGTGCTTATATCATGTTGAAGCCTCTGAGAATTACTACAGTAAAGAAAGATGCTAACTTTGTGTAACAGAGAATTTTCCATACATAAATACTGTAGAACCATTTCACACTGAACACTTGGTCTCACCTCCAGCCAGTGGGCAGCCAGTGAATTCAATTTATGAAAAGCTCTTCTATGGTTTAAAAAAAACAACAGTTAATAAAGAAATAGATACGTGTGAGAAGGAATGTTTTTATGGCAGCCTTTGTCATGCTGTGTCTCCCACCTAGACAAGTTTTCCCTTATATCACTTTGCAAATATTTGTTGAGTGCTGACTCAGTGCTGGGGATTTAAAAAAAAACAAACAAACATGTTAAGTTGTAGCTACTTACTTCAACAATCTCTAGAGGGAGAAAAAGAATTATAATAGAATTCGGTAAAGATGCTGTGATAATGCAAGACATATCATCTTAGGTTATTTGGTCGCAAGTAACAGAAAACAAATCAAACTAGCTTTAGCAAAAGGAAAGGAAAGCACAATAAGGATACAGAAGGGTATCACGAAACTCAAGGGCAGGAATGCAGCCAGTTTAGGAAAGACCTGGAAAACAGCCAGGACTCTATCTGTGTTTTCTTTTCTCTAAGGGTCTATATAAATCTTCTATGCACAATATTCTTTTTATATAACTCCCACAAAGCTTTTTACTTCACATGTTATAGTTGTATATAATTACAGAGATTTTTTTTCCCATTCCAATTCTAAATTCCAAGGAAAGAGAGTGACTAACTCAGCATGTGCCAAGTATCTATGAACAGTTCAGTCAACTGTGGTCAGTGGGAAAAAGCCACATACCAAAACATGGCTGCTATGTGCCCAACAAACTCTCCAACTTCCTCTCTTTTCACTTCTTCCATACATCCCTTGTTCTAGTAATACCAGTATTTTTGTCTATTGAGGAAACCCAACATAATTAACATAAACATTTGCTATTGATAAAGTAATTCTGGATACACTTTCAAAGCCATATCTACACATCAGCAGTAACCAATTACAGCATATAATGGAGAAGTACAAGCCATTCACACTAATAATAAGACAATTCAGATAAAGATTATTCTTAAGAAGATTGCACAAGGGGCACCTGGGTGGCTCAGTGGGTTAAGCCTCTGCCTTCAGCTCAGGTCATGATCTTGGGATCCTGAGATCAAGCCCTGCATCGGGCTCTCTGCTTAGTGGGGAGCCTGCTTCTCCTTCTCTCTCTGACTGCCTCTCTGTCTACTTATGATCTCTCTGTCTGTGAAATAAATAAATTAAAATATTTTTTAAAAAAAAGAAGAAGAATGCACAAGACTAAACATTTTAAATTGTAAATGACAAGTCGTTGGTCTTGGCCAAAATACCTGAATTGGGTTTTCTAGAAATTGAATTCTAAAACTCAATTACTGCCATCCTATATGTCTTCCCCCTCATACCAACTTGGATAAAAAGCAAGAACAGTCATTGAAGTGAACCACCCAGCCTCAGTGCAACAGATAACAGAGATCTGCTGACTTATGCTGTCATCTGCCTTTATATATGTTAGCAACTTGAACTAATTGTTGAAGTAATGAATAAGTAAGAGAGGATTTAGGCAATTTCAGTAAAGACAGATTAGCTCCCAGAAGACAGAGAACAATAAATCAAGGTTGAATCGAGGTCTGGGAAGTTGGCAGAGAGCAAATTTACTGCATACATAAAATATTTTAGTTAAATACTACTCACCTGAGATTCTGTCTTTTCCTAATTTGCAATACGAGAGGAAATTTGCAGATTCAGAAAGGAATATTTAGGGGAAAAATGTTTTAAATATTTCACAGGGAATTATTATCTCATTTTATGGGTTTGAGAAAATTTATTCTATCAATGATTTCACAAAAATATTATATTTTTACTGTAGGCATTAGGTAGTTTTAACTTAGGTAACAAAGATCCTAAATTGGTTATCCTGTTCTTTAAACATTTTATATTACTTTTGTTGCTAAAATTTATGCTTTTCACTCACATAACTTTCCCTCTTCAAATAGCTGAAATTCATGAGGTTAGATAGTGCTGTTTTTCTCTTCTAACCTGTGAAGCTTTCACTCTTTAACCCTGTGAAGGCCTCTTATTTTTTTCAAGAAGCTGATCTCTTGAGGGATACAGTTATTTGAATCCTTAGTGCTTTAGGTTTTATTACATTTCTTACTGCAAGCATGGAAAATTACCATTTTTAAATCATCATTAAATGGCAATACCTCACTATTTGCCTTGTATTACTTAGCTCAATTATTATTTGGGAAAGTAGAGAGTAAAAATAATTTGGGTAGAAAACTAAGTGACTTATTTTCCCCCTTTTAACTGAACTTCAGTATATATGGTAACTTCTATGATTAAAGTTGAACAGCAGTAGATAGGTTATTAAAACTCTCCTACCTGACAATTTAAAAAGAGAAGCATATCGGTGAATCACCAAATTTCTTCTTTTAAAAAGGTTTTTTATTTTACTTTTTATTTGAGAGAGAGAGGGAGCAAGGGTGTGTGTGTGTGGGTGTGTGTGTAGTGTCACCACTAAGCAGCCATGATCTGAGCCCAAGTCAAGAGCCAGCCTGCTTAACCAAATGAAACACCCAGGTAGCCCATCATCACATTTCTTGAAGAAATTTTAATATATAAACAGATTCATTTACTTATTGACCCATTTAACAAATTTAACTGTTAATCAATTTCCCACTTTGAGGATTTTCCTTCCATGATTTAAATCAGGGGTCAGCAGACTTATGCCTGTAGGCCAAAACCAGACAATTCCTTGTTTTGTAAATAAGGTTTTAATGGAACAACTCATTCATTTATGTATTGGCTCTAGATGCTTTGACACTACAACAATGGAGTTGATTAATTGCCACAGAGACCATAAGGCCTGCAAGACTGAAAATATTTACTACATGGCCCTTTACAGAAAAACATGCAGGGAATTCCAGTTTTAGCCCCAAAATGTAAAGATCTTGGAAGATCTTGGAAGTTGTCAGTCCTGTCCTTATAACTCATGTCCGTTCAGCTGAGCAAATTGAAAGTCCACACTTTTCAAGGACTCATCAGAGAATTAAGGTCACAGGACAAAGTGCCATCACCTAATCTGTATAGACAGGTGAATGCAGAGAGTCAATGTCAAAATTTGCTTACCTGTAACAGAACCCACTAGGGCCATTAACTGGCAGGAACACTTAAATGGTAATCATCACTAATTGCTGGAGCCTAAGTATGGACTAACATGGGAATAAGAAAATCCTGGGGATTTAGGAAGCCCCCATACTTTCATGGAATTTACTTCCAAAAGCATCACCAGTGTGAAATGCTGAAAAAGCTGCCCTTGAGGCTCTGGCAGAGAGACAAAAGTAACCACTGTGAAATATGCCTGGGGTGTTTTATATAACAAAGGCCTTGTCCCACATTGGGGATGAACATTCTCTCATTCTAGCTACCTCTAGCTTTCCTGTCTCCCTGAAGGAGGGTGAGCTAAAAAATACTTGTGAGGGTATTTTTTAGGGACGTAGATGCAGTAAAAGACTAATATTTAATCATAAAGTAATAACATGCTTCTCCTCCTCCTCCCCCCTTATCACCAAACAAGAATCCAATACACTAACAGTGAATGAAACTGAATGAGCTGTAAGACACAGACTCTCTCTGAGAAGGAGTACTCAGGGAAGCCTAAAATCTGCAAGAGAGACAGAGACAAGACCACAAAAAGAATTTGAATCCTCTGGCTCCTACAGGTGCAGCACACATAAAACACAGTCCAATTCCTAACCTGATTAACATAAAAAAAACACACTAATGACTTACTCCCCTGTTTCTATTTCTCAATAAATCCTGTCCAGCTTCCAAAGAAAATTAAAAAAGACATTCTAAAAGGCAAGAAAAAAATGTTCTGAAGAGACTAGGCAATAACAGAAACACAGAGAGAACAGATGTCAGAACTATCAGGTAAGGGAATTAAAATATGATTAATATCTTAAGGGTTTTTTTTATTATGTTATGTTAGTTGCCATTCAGTACATCATTAGTTTTTTGATGTAGTGTTCCATGATTCATTGTTTGCATATAACACCCAGTGCTCCAGGCAATACACACCCTCCTTAATATCCATCTCCATGTTCACCCATCCCCACCCTGCCTCCCCTCTAAAACCCTCAGTTTGATTCCTGGAATCCATAGTCTCTCATGGTTCGTCTCTCCCTTTGATTCCCCCCACCTTCATTTTTCCCTTCCTTCTCCTAATGTCCCCATGCTATTCCTTATGTCCCACAAATAAGCGAAACCGTATAACTGTCTTTCTCTGTTTGACTTAATTCACTTAGTATAATCTGCTCCAGTTCCATCTATGTTGATGCAAACATTGGGTATTCATCCTTTCTGATGGTTGTGTAATATTCCATTGTATATATGGACCACACCTTCTTTATCCATTCATCTTCTGAAGGGCATCATGTGTCCTTCTACAGTTTGGCTATTGTGGACATTGCTGCCATGAACATTGGGATGCATATGGCCCTTCTTTTCACTACCTCTGTATCTTTGGAGTAAATACCCAGTAGTGCAATTGCTGGGTCATAGAGTAGCTCTATTTTTCACTTTTTGAGGAACCTCTACACTGCTTTCCAAAATGGCTATACCAACTTGCATTCCCACCAACAGTGCAAAAGGGTTTTATTCCTCTACAGCCTCTCCAACATTTGTTGTTTCTTGCCTTGTCCATTTTGGCCATCTAACTCATTTAAGGTGATATCTCAATGGTGTTTTGATTTTAATTTTCCTGATGGCTAATGATGTTTCTAATGAAAAAAAGTAGACAAAATGCAGGAGCATGGGTAATATAAGCAGAGACATGGAAACTCTAAGAAAAAATATACTAGAAAGCTTTAAAAAGTATTATAATGGAAAAGAAAAATGTCCTTAACAGGATTGAGAAGTTAATCAGTGAACTTAAATATAGGCTAAGAGAAATGAAATTCAGAGAAAAAAATTAAAAAACATAATAGAATATTCAAGAACTGTAGGATAATTTCAAAATTTGTAACATATGCATAATTGGAAAATGAAAAGAAGAAAAAGTGAAGAAAGAGAGAATGGAGAAGAAATATGTGAAGATAAAAGACCAAAAATTTTCCAGTATTCACAGAAACCAAACCACACATCCAGGAAGCTCAGAGAACATCATGAAGGGTAAACACCAAGAATACCATGCCTATTTTTATGATATTTAAACTGCAGAAAACCAAAGGCAAAGAAAATTTTGAAAGAAAGCAGAGGGCAAAAGCATCTTATCTATAAAGGAAAAAGGATAAGAATTATAATATACATCTTATCAGAAATCATGTAAATGATAAAAGTGTTGAAAGAAAAAAAAAACACCTAGAATTCTACATCCAGCAAATTATCCTTCAAAAGTGATAGAGAAAGACTTTCTCATACAAACTGTAATTGAGAGAATTATTCATCGGTAGACTTGCCTTACAAGTAATATTAGAAGTATTTCTTCATGGAAAAGGATGACAGTATAGTTCAGAAACTTGGATAAACATAAAGGAAGGAAGAGCATTAAAGAAGAAATCAATGAAGACAATATCAATTATTTTACCTAATTAATTCTTTATTGAACAATAATATAACCATACAAAGTACTACTAGTAACAGTGGGTAGTAATGAAGAATAAGTAAACTGAATGACAGCAATGTCAGAAGGAATGTGAGGAAAAAATTGGGAGTATTCATTTTTAATGTTCCTGCACTAAAACTGGAATACTATAGTGTTGCCTGAAAGTAAATTTATATTTGTTGAATATATATATTGCAAACTATTGAATAATGCTAAAAATTTATCAAAGTAAGTATAATTGATGTATTAAGCATGCAGATAAAATGGAATCATATAGAATGATTAATTAAAATCAGAACAGGTTACTGGGGCACCTGGGTGGCTCAGTGGGTTAAGTCTATGCCTTCAGTTCAGGTAATGGTCTTGGGGTCCTGGGATTGAGCCCCACATCAGCTCTCTGCTCAGCAGAGAGACTGTTTCACCCTCTCTCTCTGCCTGCCTCTCTGCTTACTTATGATCTTTCTCTTTGTCAAATAAATAAATAAAATCTTTAAAAAAAAACAGAAAAGGCAGAAAAAAGAATTAAAAAAGATACAAAAAGAAATCAATAGAAAGCAGTTATAAACATGGTAGATATTAACCCAACCCACTATCAAAAATCACTTTAAACATGAATGGTATAAATATACCAATTAAAAGACAGAAATTGTCAGAGTGAATTAGAAAAAAGACTCAACTACATATTGTCCTTGAGAAACCCTTTTTAAATATAAAGATTTTAGATAGGTTCAAAGAGATGATGAAAGATACACTATGCTAACACTAATAGAAACAGAGTAACTATATTAATTTTAGGTAAAGTAGACTTCAGAATAAGAAAATCATCAAGGATAAAGAAGGATACTATCTAATAGTAAAGGAGTAAATTCTCCAAGAAGAAATAACAATACTAAACACGTATTCATCCAATGGAGAGGGTCAAATATAGGAGGCAAGACGGGCAGAACTGAAAGAAGGAAAAGAGAAATTCATTATTACAGTTGGAGACTTCAACACCACCTCTATGAGTAACTGATAAGCCAAGCCATCAGAAAATGGGTGAGGACAGGTTGTGATCAACTTACTCTAAGTGCCATTTATGAAATACTTCTTTCAAAAACAACAGAAAACACATTCTTCTTAAGCTCACACAGAACACTCAGCAAGAGAGAACACATTTTGGGCTATAAAACACACTTGAACAATTTAAAAGAATTGATATAATACTCGGAGTTGTCTTACTCAGAACACAATGGCATTGAATTAGAAATTAATAACAAAAACAGAGCTGGAAAATACCCAAATATTAGGAAATTAAACAATATACTTCTCAACACCACAAAGGTAAAAGAAGACTCAAGAGAAATTAAAAACTATTTTGAACTACATTAAAATGAAAAGACAACTTATCCAAATTTCTGGGATGCAGCAAAAGCAACAATTGAGGGAAATTTATAGCACTAAAGACACATGTCAGTAAATAAGAATCTTCTAAAATCAGTAATCTAAGTAAACATCTAGTTTAGAAAACTCATGAAAGAAGGGCATTTTAAGCTCAAAATAATGAGAAATTTAAAAAATATAGCAGACATAAAAGAAATTAAAAACAGGTACACAATAGAAATCAATGATGCCAAAAGCTGGTTCTTTGAAAATATAAAAATTATTGATAAATCTTTCCAAACTGACCAAGAAAAAAAAAGTTAAAATGCAATAAATTACCAATCATAGAAATGAAAGGGGGAAATTTACTACTATGGTAGTAAATGTCCATGATATCATGGACATTAACAGGATAATAAAGAAATACTATAAACAACTCTATGCCCCCAAATTTGATAACCTAGATGAAACCACCCAATCCTTTAAAATATATAAACTTCAAAAATTCACACAAAGAGAAATAGATGATCTAAACAGGCATATGTCTTCTAAAGAAATTGAATCAATACTTACTATTGTTCCCTCCTCCTCCCACCCCAAATACCTCAACAGGCTCAGATGGTTTCACTTGTGAATTCTACCAAATATTTAAGGAAGAAATGATAGCAATCCTCCACAATCTCTTCCAGAAAATTGATGTAAAGGAACTACTTCCCAGTTCATTTTGAGGTCAGCATTACTTTAATACCAAGTAATAACATGGTAAGAAAAGAAAAACAATGGACTTCCTCTATGGAAGATGGAAGTAAATAGAAGAATCCTGAAATAATATTGCACAATGTTTAAAAGGAATTTAACACCATGATCAAGTGAAATTTATTCTATGTGAATGTAGTTCAATATTAAAAAGTAATATGCCATATCAACAGGCTAAATAAGGAAAATTGTATTATTATTAGTGTCCCTCCTTTCTATAAGTTATCATCATGACACTTTGCTTTTACAAAAGATCTACATTAGTACATGCTGCTGCTAACCAAAATAAATCTGAAGAGGATATTAGTTTTTTGAGAAATGTTGTTACTGTACTAATGTAAATCTGTAAAAGTGAAGTGGCATAATGCAAACTTTTGGAAAGTGGGGGATTCTCTTTGCTTTATAACCTTTGAGCTTATGAAGGGTTTCACAGGAATGCTTTACTTTCAGATAGTGGGGAAACCTGTACATCAACTGACACAGAAAAAAATTAGATAAAATCTAATACACATTCATGATAAAATCTCTTAGCAAAGTAGAAATAGAAGGGAATGTCCTAAACTTGATAAAGAACAATTACAAAATACCTACAGCTAATATCATACTTAATGGTGATATACTAGATACTCTTCCCCTAAGACTGGGAACAAAGCAAGAAAGTCCTCTCTTACCTCTCCTATTTACATCATACTGGTTGTGCTGTCAGTGCAAAAGGAAAAGAAAACAAATAAATGTTATACATATTTGGAAGGAAGAAACAAAACTGCCTTTGTTGGTAGATGACATGGTTGTGTAGAAAGTTCTGAATAATTAATAATAATAATAATAATAATAATAATACCTGCCGGATCTAGGGGCGCCAGAGTGGCTCAGTCAGTTAAGCATCTAACTCTTGATCTCAGCCCATTCTTGATCTTAGGGTTGTGAGTTCAAACCCTGTATTGAGCTCCACTCCTGGTGTGGAGCCTACTTATAAACAACAACAACAGCAACAAACAACACCTCCTGATCTAAAAATGAGTGCATACCAAGGTTGCAGGACGTGTGTTTAATACATAAAAGTCAACTGCTTTCCTGTGTGTGAGTAGTGAAAAATTAAAATTTAAAATAACACTGTTTTCAATAGTATTAGGAAGAAGAAATAATTAGGCTTAAGTCTGAAAAGAATTGCTTACTTATGTACATGCAGAAAACTATGACATTCTAATGAAAAAAATATGATCTAAATAAATGTAGAGGTATTCCATGTTCAGCAATTGGAAGACTTATTATCACTAAGTTGTCAGTTCTTCCCAAACTGATCAATAGATTTTTTTTTTTTGCCACCAAGTGAAAAGTAAATATTTGGAAAATACATGTTTCTAGGTACACACACATTTAAAACAAGCCCCATCAAATTCCCAGAAAGTTCTTTTGTAGACACTGACAGTTTGACTCTAAAATTTAAATTGATAGACAAAAGACCTAGAATAGCTAATTCAATACTAAAGAACAAGAACAACTTGGAGGACTCGCACTACTTAATTTCAAGACTCACTATAAAGCCACTCAACACAGCATGATATTGGCAAAATAATAAACACACAGATGAATGGAAAAGGATAGAAAATCTAGAAATATAACCATATAAATATAATCGACTAATCTTTGACAAAGGATTAACAGCAATTCAATGAAGAAAGGATAGTTTTTTTAAATAAATGCTCCTGGAATAGTTGGGTATCCATATGCAAAGTCGTAATAACAAGAATGATAACAACAATAAAGAAACTAGCCACAGTCCCACCAACTTCCACAAAAATTAAATCAAAGTGGTTCTCAGACTTGGATATGAAACACAAAACTATAAAATTATAGAAGGAAACAGAGGAGAAAATCTAGGTGATCTTGGGTTTGATGGTAAGTTTTAAGATATAATATCAAATGCATAATCTATAATAAAGAGAAGTTGATAAGCTGGACAAACTGAAATTAAAAACTTCTGCTTGGCTAAAAATCTGAGGAGACACTTTAACAAAGAAGATACACAGTTGGTAAATAAGGACATGAAAATTGCAAATTAAGACAAAAATGTGATACAACTATACATGTATTAGAATGGCAGATGAATAAGTCCTAGGCAACTTAATGGACAAGAGGGTTAAATTTGTAAATATTACTGTACTGTATACTTAGAATGTCAGAGAGTAGATGTTAAATGTTCTCACCAAATCAAAAAATTTTTAAAAGGTAACTCAATGAAAAAATAGATTTATTAAATAGTCTTATTGCCATGATTACTTCAAAATATAAATGTTTATCAAAGTATCACGTGTATACCTTAAACTTACATAATATTATATGTCAAAGACAACTCAATAAAACTGGAGAAAACAGCTATAATCAGAGAAGACCTGACCATACCAATAGCTGTTAGAATATGGAATAATAGGAACTCTCAATCACTGCTGAGTAATGCTATCACTTTTGAAGACAGTGTCTTGCAAAGCTAAACCTGGTCTTATAATATGCCTACACAAAAATGAGCTTGTGAAGGCTTATAGCAGCCTTGTTCACAGTTGATAAAAAACTGGAAACAACCAGGATGTTCTTCAATAGGTGAATGAATAAACAAGCCTTGATCCATTCATATAATAGAATATTACCCAAAGCTAAAATGATATGAGCTATTCATCTATGAAAAGACAATATGAATTCTAAACGTGTATTAGTAACTGAAAAGGGCCAATCTCATTCCAGTACTGTCCAATTAATTCCCAATTACCAACTTCCTAACAAAGGCAAAACTATAGAGACATTAATTGTCCTGTGGTTTCCGGGATTGAAGAGATGAAACACAGGGGATTTTTTTTTTTTTTTAGAAAAGTAAACTATTTCATATGGTATCATAGTAATAGACACTTGACACATGAATTCATCAAAATCCATGGACATTTATAGCATAGAGTGAACCTTACTGTATCCAAATTCAAAGCAAAATCATTACGAGGTCAAGGATTCCTAGGATAGAACGCATAATGTGACTAAATAAACTAACCACATCACGAACATGTGAAACAACTTTATAAAAGGGGGAGGGGGTTAGTTGGTGACCAAAGTAACTTTGAAAATGAGCAGAATTTATAAGACCAAAGGTAAAAGAAACTATACATACCCACTGCACTCTAGTTGGTAAAGTTTTTTCCCTTGGAGCTATGGGTTAAGAATTCAGATACCACTATACATGTGCACTAGGACTGAACAACTAAATAAATAGCTGGGAGATGGTGGGGGACAGATTTCTCACTGTTGGATTGGGAGTTAACAGATAAGCCATGGAAGGAGGTTAGAACAATTTCTATGGTATTTGACTAGAGCTGGGAATACCAGTATGAACTCAAGTTCAGGTTAAGATAGACACAGATGCATATAGAAATAATTACAGCTATGTGTATATATGCAGAGTGGGACACACACATATATTCCCTTATCTGTCAGTTGGGAGAGCCGAAAAGCAGTGACACCTCAGTACCAGTGAGCACACTTAGCACCCATCTCCTGGTTTCTAATACCATTGTCCAAAAAAAGGAACCAGGTCTCCTTAGAGGAATGGTTGATTCTAGAACTTGGGCAGGTAAAATAGACGTTGAAGCTGGAACAACTTATTAGTGCCAGAAAGTAAGCAAGGGCTCAAGAAAGAGAGAGACTGAGAGAGAGAGACAGAGAAAGCAACCCACAGTGATTGGGATATGTCAAAGGGACACTGGAGCCTACTGAAAGAGCCAAAGCTGAAACAGTGTGAGCAAGTAACTAAGAAAGTACTGGATTATAACCCAAAATATAATATAGATATCTGTAAGTCCACAGTGATTTTAAACACACACACATACAAACACACATGAAATGAATAACTGAATAAATAACTAAGTGGAGGAGAAAAAACAAATTTCCTAAGCAGAAGAATTCCAAATAATTTTGCAGATATTCTAGTATTAATACTCCCCTCTTCTTAAGCATGGATTATGCAGGGTGACTTCCTTCCAAACACCATAGTAGAGAGACAAACCCTACCTCAGTCAAGTCATCAAGAGCAATATCAACAGTGGTAAGTCATAGTAATAACATACTGTAGCCATATTAAGTGATGAAACAGCATTTCGTCTCAGTGATCTTCCTTCCAAAAACTTGTCACTCCACTCTAATCATTAAAAAAATCTGATAAATCCCAACTGAGGAACATCATCAAGAAATCTGATGATTAATTCTTAAGGTCATCAAAAACAAGGGAATCTGAGGAGCTGTCAAAATAGAGGGTCCCACGGAGTTATGAGAACCATATGTAAATGTGGTAGGTATCCTGGATGGGATCCTGGAGCACAGAAGGGACATTAGGTACAAACCAAAGAAATCTGAATAAATTACAGACTTTAATTAATAGGAACATACAAGTACTGGTTAGTTAATTATAATAAATGTACATATAATATAATATATTAACAATAGGGCAAACTGGGTGTGGGGCACATGAGAAATCCCTTTATTCTCTTTATAATTTAAAATAAAGCTACTTTAGAAAAAAAAAGCTTTGCTGATCCTACTTTAAATGAAAGGAAAATGGAAATGGTTGCTTTGTGGGAAGGTAAAAAAGTGAATTTGTTAAAGGAAGGTAACAAGATGGTTTTGGATTATCCCCCAAAATAGTTTAGATTATCCCCAAAGATATCCCCAAAAATAGATTATCCCCAGAGTCACTTTAGGTCCTAATTCTTCTTTGTGCAAGATTAACTATCTTTTGGAGTGAGGAGACAGCATATTGCATGGCATAGAAAATTGGAAAGAAATGTACAAAATATTGTGATATTCAACCCAAAACAGCCCCTTATAAATATTTGCTAAGGATTCATTACATATACCTTTTACTTTAAAAATTGCAATTTAAATTCTCAAATTTTATTATATTTAAAGAAGTATTTGTTTACAGAAATGAGCTATCAAGAATGGAATTAAATGCAAAGGAGCCCTTCTGATAAAAGGGGAAACTTGGAAAAAAAATCACTGCTTTTTTGAAGCAACCCCACAGAGTTAATTCCTTCATGGTGCTGAAGGCTTTTGCTTTGAAATTCATTTTATTGACCTAAAGCTTAAACTGCAGGGTGACTCAAGGATAATTGACAGGAGGGAGAGAACATCATGCTACCATTGTCCACGTATGCCCTCAGTCATTCCCTTGTTAAAAGATACATTATGTAAATGGATCCTCCACTGAATTCTGCAAGCATTTTTTTTTTTTTTTTGTTCCTGGTAAAGTATAACTCATGTTCATCAAGGAGGAGGGATAAAATCCACCCTTTCAAAGGGTTCAGTGATTATGTCCCCACACTGCAATTTCTGCCTGAACCTCAAGCCCACATAAAAGGTTGCAAAACCTAAAGGTACTTTTACTGTGTACCCAACTTACGTGTATCCTGTGGGTTTAGAAAAAATAAAGCATACTTAGAAGCAAGAAATAGAAATAATTAGACTCTGAAACATGTTTCTTTAATGAAGTTCTTTTCCAAAGTTACCTTGTAGCTGCAAAAACTCTATCACCCCAGCTGAAGAAATGATCAATTATCCATTCAGATGTGTCTATGTCAACCAAAGCCTAAAAATCAGGTAGAGGTATGTGAAGAGTTGAAAGTAGCAACAGCACGTTAGGCTATTCACTAATCAGGATCCGGATTACTCTTCAATTAAATACTGTGCAAATTAGAGGGAAAGCAGTGGTCTCATACCTTTGACGCAGTGGCTGTCAAGTATTTCTCAATGAAACCAATTATTCCTACTCGTTGTTCTCATAAAACACACAAGAACGCATTGCTGCTAGAAGAAATAAAAAGTAGTGGGCTTTTATGAAAAACAGATACAAACATTGAATAAATTAGAAATCGCTATGGTTTACCTTCAAGCTGATAGTTAGCCATGCTTTAATGTCAGCCTTTATTAATGGGAGCCCTGGAAAATCTGTATCTATTTTAAGGCCATAACGAGAATGTAATTAATATAAAGGGATACATAAAACTAATGCGAAAAAAATGCACTATGTCTTTGGGTTTTGGAAATAAAAGGTTAGCTTTTAGTTCTCTATTGGTGGTATCTTCTACTAGCATTAAGAGGAAAAAAAAGGGAATTTTGTTTTATAGTTTTAAAATCTCTCATATGTGCTCTTCCAGTATCAAAATATTCCAAGAGAAAGTAACTTGAGCAAAATAAAGTTGATGGCCCTGATCTTAACTGACATTTAACCTGTGTTATGTTAAATACCACGTTAAATAAGAAAACTTCAACCAAGTGAATTTTAAAGACCTAATTGGCTTTATTAAATGAATCATGAATCAGACAGCATCCTGTCTAGCAAATAGGGAGGCACTCTGAGGAGCTGCACAAAATGGAAGGTTTTTATAGAAAATGGGCCGAGAAACTCAGTGAGGGAAAAAGATTGTCCAGGCAAGGCTGCTTTCCCTTGGGGGAAAAGCCAAGGGGTCTTATCATGCAGGCTACCACATCTTCTTTTGGGGAATGGAGAGGGTCTGCATGGCACATTCCTAAGCTTGATGGAAAAATTCCTGACTGACTGGTTAAGACTACATTTCTGGGGAGACGTTGAAGGTGTTGAAGGAGCAATTACATTATGTACTAAGCCCCAAGTCTGGGCACTTGGCCTAAGTGATGCCATTTTGGGCCTTGGGGTCTTTTGTTGATGTTGTTATTGTTCCTGCTGTTTTAATACACAGAACCCAGAGCTATCAAGCAAAACTATTTTCTTTGAAACCTGAGCATCCTTCACATAAAACAGCTATCTACTAAGTGAATCAGAATTGTATCATTCGAGGACATCAACATTTTGGGGAGGGACCTGAAAATTAAAATACTGAATAAAATTTTGATTGTTCCATTTATACTTGAGCCGTCGTTTGAAATGCTTTTACAGCAAAAAAGAGTGCTTAAACCTCTTCGTCTTCACTTACAAAGGGGGAAGGGCTTTGACTACAGGTAGGTACATGTTCGGTGTCAACACTGAGTCATTCAAAGAGGGTAGGTTTTATTAACCAGAAGTAATTGATATAGGCATTAGTGTCGCATAGCTGTGAAGTCAAGCCACTGTGCCTTTTCTGGCCATGGTTTTCCCCTCATTTCTCAGTTCATTAGAATGCAGCTGGAAAATACCAGCAAAGAGCATGCCAAGGCAGAAAAAGGACTCAAGGGAGATTTAAACTCCATGACTATACATATTCCCATAAAGTTTAAAGAACACAACCACTCACAGCAGGGAAAACCCCCACAGTTTCCTTTCAGTGAAACAATCCACATTATCCCTGTGGCTAGAATGATGAGAAAATGAATTTGAAAATCTCTGCAGAATGTTGCTGATATCTTTGGTCAGAAAGTACTAGCAGGAATCCCTTTTATCTTCCCGGATCTACAGCTGCTTCCTGATAGAAAATGGCCTGTTGAGGCTGTGACCAAAACATTGGACAAGAGAGGCCAGAGTTGTAGTCTTATATCCACATTTCTTAATGATGACTGTTTCTCTGCAGCGGAAGGAGAGCAGAAGTTGCTGACCATCATCAGAATATTTAAATTCAGAGAACCAATTTTGCTTCATCTGGATATTTTGAGGAAAAAGTGCTACCTTTTAAAAATTTATTTTATTTTATTTTAGAGAGAAAGAAGGGAGAGAATCTCAAAGAGATTCCCTGATATGGGGTTTGATCTCATGATCCTGAGATCAGACATGACACTCAACTGACTGAGCTACCCAGACACTCCCTATCTTATTTTTTTTTAACTTCTTACCACTAGTAATAAACAATTTCCATGTATTGAGTATTCCTATATGCCAGGCTGTGTGTTATAGGCTTTAGGTACATTATTCATCTAACCCTGACAAAACTCTAAAAAGAGGGGATTCTGATGGGCATTTTACAGATGAAGGAACAGACGCTCAGAGAGATAAACATTCATTGTCACATGTTTTATTTTATTATGTTATGTTGGTCATCAATAGTTTTTGATGTAGTGTTCCATGATTCATTGTTTGTATATAACACCCAATGCTCCATGCAATATGTGCCCTCCTTAATATGTTTAATAGTCAAAACTGGCAGAGTCTTGCTAAATCCCAGGTGTGCACATCTATGCCTGCATCAAACAGTCTTCACTCTATGGATTTCCCTGGTTGCCTATCTCCTTAGCATTTTCCCAAGTATGTGCTTATCTGTGCAAAGTGGAAAATGCATTTGTTCTAACTTGGTCAGGTAAAAACATTCAGGCCTGGACCACCAAATTACTACAGCTTGATGGTGCTATGACTGATATTCAGAAATACTGACTGAAATGAACGGCGCTAACTTCTGGCAAAGTGATTCCAATGACTTTTTTGACACCATGGTCTCATTTTTGAAGATCATTGTGCATTAACCTTTTACTCACTGATTTCATCCAGAATGTAGTTTACCTCGCTGCCCCTAAACAATGAGCACAACCCTGACTTGTCTTCTCTTATTTCACTTCCTTGGAATGACTTTAGATTTATTTCCCTGGATTACAAAGAGAAAGGGACAAAGCATTTTCACTGGAGGTCAACTCTATTACACTTAGAACTAAATGGGAGACACCAACATGAATCAAGAAGGTCTGGGCATCCTTTTGGTGCAATAAGCAAATAATTTCCAACTTAATAGCCTTGGCTTCAGGCATCCAAATACAGGGCTATGTTATTTTAATCGAATTCACCACATATTCTGCCAGCAGCATTATAGGAGTAGCCATCAATGGAAAACTTGGGAATGCTACAAAACTAGCATTCCCTATCCTCACAGAGCTTACAACCTGATGAACAAAGGCATGTGTGTACACACACACACACATATATATACAGTATTTTACTGTATATGCTACATATATCTAATATGTTTTAGATAGTACTAAGTGCTTTGAAATGAGTCAGTCAGAGAAGAGAGAGCAGGAATATTGAAGGTAGACATCATTCTAGATAGAGTACTCCAGTGGTTTTAAAACATATCTGCAAACTCATTGACACATTGCCCATGGAAAGAAGAATCTGTATGTTCCATCCCCTTGAATCTGGACTGGTCTCTGTGACTTGCTTGTAACCAATAGAATGAAATGAAAGTGAAGTTGCATGATTTTTGAGGTGAAGAAATAAAAAAAAAAAAACAGTGCAGCTTACAATGGAGTCACTAGGGTTTCCCCAGACATACCCTACGAAGTAGTAAAGCTTACTCCACTTTTGAGAATCACTGGCCAAAAACATCTAGTAGCTTGAGTACAGTGTAGGTGATTTCTTCTTGACTTGAATAAGGACCATTGATCTTCACCCACTTAGAGCAATACTATAACTGTTCCTATGTACACATTTTTATGTAGTTGACAAACCTGGGAGTGGAGGATAAGGAGCATTTAGGTAGAAATGGCTGTGGTTAGTTCTTGAGAGAAAGTCATGCTTCATTATACTTATTAATTATACTTCGTGAAATATTCAGAGCCTTCTTCACCTGCTCAGTGGTCTTCTCCTCTCCCATGGGGTTTGGCTCATTCTCCAGACACAGATGTACACCTTGAAAGATATCAAGTCCCAATGGCACTTTCTTCTTTCCACATACAGCCAGGAAAATAGAAGTTGCTCTATGTATTTCAAGTATGAAAGGTTTCAATACAGGAAAAGAGAAACTTACATAAACTTTGTAAGATCTGGGGGAGCAGAGCTCAGGGAGGGGGCCAGAAACATCTCAGGATGAAGCATCCAAGCAGGTGGCTCTCCAGAATCTCTGGAAGATGCCTGATTAACCACTTTAATCTGCAGCAGTGAGGCAAGTGTTTCTCAAGGGCTTGCCCCGAGAAGCTCTGTGAACTGTGGGTTTGTTCACACGTCTCCCCACATTTCCTCAGTTTCCCTCTTCTCAGACTCAATCTTGGAACCAAACACAGAGAGAGCATTCTCAAAAATGTAGTTCCCATTTGCTCCTCAGAAATACAGTAGAAGTTAAAAGGAGGTGGTGATAAAGACAAGTCGACAGAGACAATCCAGCCCACTTGCTTTATACAGTCTCTGTGGTGATTAAATGAAATGATGCATATAAAATGACGGAAGAGCATTTAACTGGAATGAATGCTATCTATTATTAGTATTAGTATATTTTCATTGGCAACTGTATGCCTGAGGAAGAAGATTGATAGGATCCTGTTTTACTCTGACATCTTTATTCAGAACTGGAAATTTTGGCCAAAACTCCAGATTCTTTCTTAGAACCATATAGTTTCCTTTAGCACAGACTGAGGTTCCTTTTCAGAAGAGAATTTTGAGGTACATGTATACACAAATTAAATGTAACTCTCACAGTAAATTAAAATATTATCATCCAAATCTCTAACCTGATATAGGTTTGGAATTTGCTTACTAATTCAAAGATAGGGAAATCTTTAAAGAGTTTACAAAGAAGAAAGTGACAATATTGCTTTTACTGACAGAAAATATTTTCTAGCATCTCTTTCAAATGAGCAAATACATATTTAATACACAGTGTTTACACTTTTTAAAGCTATCTTAGTTATTTAAGCTGGGGCAATAACATTAAAGAAACACAAACAAATGTTACTTCTCAGCTGTAAAGGAGAAGGTACCATAATGAATTTATAGGTCATTTATCTGCAACTGGACACTTTTTATGCTTGAAATATATTTTATATCTCTCCATTAACATGAGGTAAGCATTAACTGTGGATTTAAATTGGAGTTTTCAGAATGCCTCACTGCACACTTCATACATAATTTAAAGGTATTCATGTAATCAAGCTTTGTACCAGAATTGTTCCCTCTGAGTGCTAACAAGGGCACGATCTGATATTTGTTTTGAAGAATATAACCAGAATGGTCAATATGGTGTTGCTACTTCTGCTCTTTCGAATCACTTTGTTGCTTTTTTTTTTTTTTAAAGTACTCAAAGCAACCATCAAATAAAATAAATGACAATGTGGGAGTTATAGGAAACCCTTCTCCTTCAGTAATTGAAAGCATGGTGATGTTTTTCCTTAAGGCACTCTCTTACAGAAATATTCCATGTATTTAATGGATGGAAAACAACTCCAGATTTCGTCAGTCTTCTGGGATTAAAAACACTTCAGCATTCCTACCACTCCAACTGTATCAAGTCAGTCTTAAAGATTATTCTGTAGGCTGGCCAAAGAGTTACTTTGATGCTACTTTTCTATCTTGAAAAATATCTGTATCTATTATACTATGAAAATAAAAGGTGATGCAAAATGTTGCATAAAAAACTCTTTTAAAAATACTAGAATTTGACATTCTTCATTCAAGTACAGAAACACTGCCAAATGGGAATTATATTCTAAAGTTGCTTATATAGTTCAAGTGCTTTCACAAATAATTCCTCTTTCAATTTGGTGGTTAGTTCTAGAGCTAAGGGAAAAGAATGTTTGTGAAAAGGGAGAGACATACAGGAAGCATCACTTGTCTGGTAATACTCATTTTATTAGGCTGGATCATGGGTGCATGGGTGTGTTTGATTATTATATTTTTACTGTAGGTATATGCATATAATTTTCTATATTTGAAATATTTTTATTTTATTTTTATTTATTTTATTTTATTTTTTATAAACATATAATATATTTTTATCCCCAGGGGTACAGGTGTGTGAATCGCCAGGTTTACACACTTCACAGCACTCACCATAGCACATACCCTCCCCAATGTCCATAACTTCACCCCCCTTCTCCCAACACCCCTCCCCCCAGCAACCCTCAGTTTGTTTTGTGAGATTAAGAGTCACTTATGGTTTGTCTCCCTCCCAATCCCATCTTGTTTCATTTATTCTTCTCCTACCCCCTTAACGCCCCCTGTTGCATCTCCCTGATATATTTGAAATATTTTTTATGATAAAGTTTCTGGGCTATAGTTTATAGACATCTTTTAACTGAGTAGGTAATGTCAAACTGTTTTCCAAAGGAATAACAAAAATTTATACTTCCATGACCAGTTTATAAATGTTCCAGTTGTTTCACATTTTCACCCAAACTTGGCATAATCAAACTCTAATTTTTTTGCCAGTTTGGAGAATGGAAAATTATATCTCCAGATGTCCTGGTAAAATGGCAGATTGAATATACGCCTTTATATCTACTTTGCCCAAAGTCAACTTAAACAGCAGTAAAGGATTTTTAAAGACATAAACTCACAGACAAAAAAAGAGAATAAAAGACAAGAGAAACACAATTTTGCAAGTGTGAAACTAGAAGGATGAGTAGAATTTCTCTCTGCAGACACAGGAAAGCTGAGAACTAGGCTGCTTGTGAGAAAAGCCAAGAAGCAACAGATTTATACTGAGTAATCAGTAATGCTGGTATTTCTGGAACTAGAAGTGTAGTTGAGACTGACAACAGAAGGACATGTTGAAATATAAAACAGTTATGGTCCCTAGATAACCTCCCTAGAGATTAGAGCTGATCAAGTACTCCTTTGGCATTCTAGAAGAAAATTAGAGGATTATTATCTAGGATTTGAAAAAAATAAAACATAAAACCTGGAAAACTCTAGGCATCACTGAGAGCAAGCATAGAAAACAACCACAACTACACAACCTGGATTAAGTGAATGTCTACACACTGAAAAGGAGCCCCACAGGTCATTTCCCCAAAATCTGACATCAAGGGATATATCCTCAACGCAATAGATTGAAGGATTATTTTCTGAGGTCATGCAGCAGAAAAAGAAGAAAGGACAGAAAATCATGGTATCAAGAGGTTTCCCACCCAAATGGCCCAACATAGACTTGCATACCTTGATGTCCACAGTCAATAACTGTCACCATATCCCACTATACCATTTAGTTAGTTCAGATGAGTAAGAAGCACAGACAAGGGTTATAAGATTTTGGAGGAAAGTCTCTATCATGGAGAGACAAAAATGAATAAAGAAGAAAATGATTCATAGGAAATGAAAAATATGCAAGCAGAAGAAAAATGAAATAGGTACCATATTTTGTACATATGAAATAAAAACAAGATGCAATTTAAAAAATAAAAGAACATTCAGAAAATTAAAAATGACCTTTTGGAAATTAAAAATATAACAGACATAACAAAACAGCTGAGCTCAAAGTGCAGGTAAAGAAAATCTAGCATAAAGTTGAGCAAAAAACCGAAGAGATGGAAAAGAGAAGAAAAATAGGAGAAAATTAGGTAAATAGAACGAACACTGCAATGATCAGAATTTCAGAAAATAAATCAATAAGATAGAAGGAAGAAAATACTCAAAAGGATCAAGACCTGGGTGTGGTGCATAAACAATGAATTTTGGAACAATGGGGAAAAAGGGATCAAGACATTTCTTCAGAATAGAAGAACAGGACTTTCGACTTTCTAAATTGAAAGGACCAACTGAGTCCTCAGCAGAGTGGGTGAATACTGACCTACACAATCACACAATTTCACAATAGTAACATAGGGAAGATCTCATGATCTCTGAACAGAGAAGAAATGGGAATCAGAATGGCATTTGGCCTTTTGCATATAAGATTGGAAAGCTGAAGATAGGTAAACAATGACTTAAATTTGTTTTACTTCAATTTCTTACCTCTAGATGATTGCAGATTTATATGCAGTTGTGAGAAATAATACAAAGAAATCCTTTCTATCATTTCCCTGGTTTGTCCAAATGATAACATCCTGTAACCCTGTAGAGTGCAGTATCATACCCAGTATATTGACATAAATATGATTTATCAATCTTACTCAAATGAACACTTGTATTCACTAGTGTGAATGTTTGTATGTGTGCTTGTATGTACTTCCATTCAAATTTATCACGTGTGGGTTTGTGTGTTCACTACCAGAGTCAAGATACAGAACATTTTCATCACCACAAGGATCTGTCATGTTGCCCTTAGCCCTCCTCTCAGTCTGTGACCCCTGACAATCTAGTCTTCATTTATCATTTCAAAAATGTTATATACATGGAGCCTCACAACATGTAATATTTTGGGGTTGACTTTTTTCATTTAGCATAATTCTCTGAAGATCCATTTAAGTTGTGGCACATAAAAACAGCTTGTTTTTAAGAAAAATTCTTAGTAGTACTTCACGGTATTAATGTACCAGTTTGTTTATTTATTTGTTGAAGGACATCAGGGCTGTATTGTAGTTTTATATGTTAATAATAAAGCTGCTATGAATATTTGTGTATACGGGTTTTTAAAATTTTTTTTAAAATTTCTTTTCAGAGTAACAGTATTCATTGTTTTTTTGCACCACACCCAGTGCTCCATGCAATCCGTGCCCTCTATAATACCCACCACCTGGTACCCCCAACCTCCCACCCCCCGCCCCTTCAAACCCCTCAGATTGTTTTTCAGAGTTCATAGTCTCTCATGGTTCACTTCCCCTTCCAATTTACCCCAACTCCCTTCTCCTCTCTAACTCCCCATGTCCTCCATGCTATTTGTTATGCTCCACAAATAAGTGAGACCATATGATAACGGACTCTCTCTTCTTGACTTCTTTCACTCAGCATAATGTATACGGGTTTTTGTTAGAGCATAGCTTTCATTTCACTGAAGAAATGCCAAAGGAGACAATTGCTGGGTCACATAGTAATTACATGTTTAGTTTTTGTTTTCCAGAGTGGCTGTGCCATTTTATTTTCCTACTAGCCATGTAGGAGATGTCCAGTTTCTCAAAATCCTAACCAGCATTTGGTGTTGGCATTTTTAAAACTTTAGCCATTCTTATAACTGTATAGTTATATCTCACTGGGGTTTAAGTTTGCACTTTTCTAATGGCTAATGAAGTTAAACACCTTTTCATGTGCTGATTTGCCATCTGTATATCCTTGGTAATGAAATCCTTGTTCATCGTTTCTACCCATTTTGTAAGTGGACTGTTTTTCATTATTGAGCTTTGAGAATTCTTTACATATCCCGGATACTAGTACTTTATTAGAATACAGTTTTTTTAAATACACTTATTTATTTTAGAGATAGAGAGAGAGAGCAAGAGAGATGGGGGGCTGCAGAGGGAGAGCGACAGTCTTAAGCAGACTCCGCAGGGAGTGTGGAGCCCAATACAGGGCTCAGTCTCACGACACTAAGATCATGACCTGAGCTGAAACCAAGAGTTGGACACTCAACCAACCGTACCACCCAGGTGCCCCTTTATTATAATTTGAAAATATTTTCTTCAGTCTGTAGCTTTTCATTCTCTTAACCGGATCTTCTGTGAAGCAATACTTTTAAGCTTGATGAAGCCCTATCAATTTTTCCTTTTATAGCTCATGCTTTCAAGACTGAGAACTCTGGGCTTAGCTTTAGACCCTGGAAATTTCTCCTACAAAAATAATTTTTACAGTTTTAGGTTATATAGTTAAACCTGTGATCCATTTTGAGTTAATATTTGTATAAGATATAAGGATTAAGATGATTTTTTTGCATATGGATTTATGTATGTTCCATCATCATTTGTTGAAAAGGCTATTCCATTGAAGTTTTTTTTTGCCCTTTGTCAAAAATATATTAGGGATATTTCTAGGTTCTCTTTATTATTCTATTGATCTATGTTTCTATCCTTCTGCCAATACAACATGGTTTCGCTTACCACACTGGTATATGGTAAGCCTTAATAGCAGGTAGAATGATTCTTCCCACTTTATTCTCCTTTTTCAAGACTGATTTAGCTAATCTACTTCTTGTGTCTCTTTATATCAATTTTAGAATAAACTTGTCCATGTCTACCAAAAACCTTGCTGGGATTCGAATACGAATTGCTTTAAATCTAAAGATCAGTTTAGGGAGAGCTAATATCTCTACTATATTGAGTTTACCAATTCATGGATAATGATATGACTTAAAATTTTTGAGGGAAAAAATTTATAATCTGAGATTCTATGTCTAGTTTTGTATTAGAATAAAAAGACATTTTTAGACTTCTGGTTTCTGGTTCTTCATGGAAGGAACTTGGAAGTTACTACTCTGTCCTAACAACAAGTACTAAGGTAATCAAACTAAAAGGTCAATACTTCTTCTCAAACCTGTAAGAGAAGCTAGGTCACAGGGCAGACTGCTGATCCTCAAACTGGAGAGTCCCACAAACAAATACAGAGAATCACTACTTGTTAGAGTAGAAAGCTATAAGCTGAAACTGCTTTGGGAACACAGCTTGGATAAGAAATCCAGAGATAAAACTGATGAATTGCCAAAGTACAAAGTAAACAAGTCTAAGAGGTTAAAAACTCTAGGGGGAACCAGTCATAGGGGGCCTCCCACACTTTGATGAGCTTTACCTCCAGGAGCTCAATCCAAAAATATCAAAGAAAAGATACCCTCATGCTTCTGGCAGGGGATGAGCAAAACAAACCATTTTGAAATAAGCCATTTTGAAAGATGCCAAATGAACCAGTTTGAAATACACCTCAATTCTTAATAAGGTCTGTCCTCAGGACAAACTATTTAACTAGAGGCTAATTGCTGGGGTTTTACCACAGCCTAAATGACTTGGGGACGTGAAATAACCAACTCCAGCCCATTCTAGCCTTCTACATGGGAGAAGAGAAACACCCAACTAGACCCACCCTACCCATCCTGCCCCACTTAAGTGGAAAAAAAAAAACAAACCCTGAGAAGCACTTGTGAAGTTCATAGTCCACAGGCATAGGCTCACTAAAACACCAAGACGATAGAACACTTTCACTCCTCCATACCTTACTATGACATTACTAACGGCCTACTTACAGCATTTCATTCTACCAAGTATATCATGTTTGATTATTAAGAAAAAAATAAGACATTCAAAAATGAAAAAAAACCACAGTTTGAATAGACAGAATAAGCATCAAAACTAGGCATGGCAGGGATGTTGGAACTATCAGACTGGGAATTTAAAACAACTAAGATTAATATGCTTAGAACTCCAATAGATAAAGTAGATAACAAGCAAGAACAGATGGGCAATGTAAGCAGACAGATGAGAATAAAAAGAAAGAATTTTTTTTTAAAGTTAGATGGTGAGTGCTGTGAAGTGTGTAAACCTGGTGATTCACAGACCTGTACCCCTGGGGATAAAAATATATTATATGTTTATAAAAAAAAGTTAGAAATCAAAAACACATAAGACAAATGAAGAATGCCTTTGATGGGCTCATTACTAGACTGGTAAGATCCTGAGCTTGAGAATATATCAACAAAAACCTCTAAAACTGAAAAGCAAACAGAAAAAGAAGACTGAAAAAACCAGAATATCTAACAACTGTAAGAACTACAAAAAGTGTAACATATGCCCAATGGGAATGCCAGAAGTAGAAGAAAGAAAGGAACAGAAGAAAAATTGGATATGATACATAATATTAATATCTTATATAATAAATAGTTGATATCAGATATTTTATATAATACATAAGGAAATAATAATGATTGATAATTTTCCCCCAAATTAATGTCAGACACCAAACCACAGATCAAGGAAGCTCAGAACACACCAAGCAGGATAAATGACAAAAAGAATAATAAAAACTGTACCTAGGCGTATCATACCCACACTACAGAAAATCAAATCTTGAAAAAAGCCAGATGAAAACAATTCTACCTAAATAGGACCATGAATAAGAATTATTTCCAACTTCTCAAAAACCATGCAATCAAAAAGAGATCAGAACAAAGTATTTATAGTGTTGATAGAAAAAGTCTGCCAACCTAAAATTCTGTACTTGTGAAATTATCCTTCAGAAGTGAAGGAGAAATTAAGACCTTCTCAACCAAACAAGAATTGAAGGAATTTCTTACCAGCAAACCCACCTTGTAAAAAAGGTTAAAAGAAGTTTCCTTTTTTTAAAGATCTTAAAAATTTATTATTTGACAGACAGAGACACAGCGAGAGAGGGAACATAAGCAGAGGGAGTGGGAGAGGGAGAAAGGAGCCTGATGAGGAGCTCGATCCCAGAACTCTGGGATCATGACCTGAACCAAAGGCAGACGCTTAATGACTGAGCCACCCAGGCGCCCCACAAGAAGTTTCTTAGAGAGAAGGAAAATAATATGGGCCAGAAATTCAGATATATGTAAATAAAGGGAGAACACTATAAAAGGAATAGGTGGAAGGGAAAGAACTTTTATTTTACTCATTCTTAACTGAGCTAACAGATAACTGTACTCAAAGTAATAACAGGAACAATGTTTTCAATCATGTATGTTTATGTATGTATCTTATGTATGTATATATATGTGTGTTTATGTAGTGATATGTATGAATAAATGAATGGCAGCATTAATACAAGGGCTTGGTGGGAAGGATTAGGATTCTTTCAAGGTATTAAAACTACCTGTGAAATGGTATAGAGTTATTTGAAAATGAACTTAGGTAAGTTGGAAATTTATATCGCAACTCTAGGGAAATCATTAAAAAGAATTCAAATAAAAATTTAAAAAGAAGTATAACTGATATGCTGAGAAAGAAGAGAAAATGGAATCCGAGAAATGCCCAACTAAAACCAAATAGAAAAAGAAAATGGAAATAGCAACAAATGGAAACATAGCAACAAATAAGGCAGATTTTAATCCAGTAATATTAATAACCATTTTGAATTCAATGATCTAAATGCCTCAATCCATAGATCAATAAACAGAACAGAGAGCCGAGTAATAAACCCATGTATATATGGTCAATTAATTTACAACAAAGGAGCCAAGAATATACAATGTGAAAAGTATAGTCACTTCAATAAATGGTGCTGGGAATAGTGGACAGCTACCTGCAAAAGAGTGAAACCGGACCCCTAATTTACACCATACACGAAAATCAACTCAGAATGGTTAAGACTTGAATTTAAAACCTGGAACCATAAAACTCTTAGAATAAACTATAAGATAGGGTAAACCCCCTGACATTGGTCTTGGCAACAATCTTTTGCACTTGACACCAAAAGAAAAAGCAACAAGAGCAAAAATAAACAAGTGGGACTACGTCAAACTAAAAAGTATCTGCATGGAAAAGGAAACTACCAAATAAAAAGGCAACCTACAGAATGGAAGAAAATATTTGCAGTTCATGTATCTGATATGAGGGTAATATCCTAAATAAAGAACTCATACAACTCAGTAGCAGACAACAAACAACAATAACAACAACAACAAAACTGAAAACAACCCAATTTAAAAAATGGACAAAGAAACTGAATAGGCCAACTGGTACATAAAAACATGTTTAATATGACTAATCATCAGAGAAATTCAAGTCAAAACCAGTGTACAATATCACCTCACACTTATTAGAACAGCTATCATCAAAAATATAAAAGGTAAGTGTTGGCAAGGATGTGGAGAGAAGAGAACACTTATTCAGCATAGGTAGATGTGTAAACTGTACAGCTATTTGGAAAACAGTATAAAGGTTTCTTAAAAAAATTAAAAATTGAACTACACTATGATCTAGCAATCCTATTTCTGGGTATACAAACAAAGGAAATGGAAAGATGATCTCAGAGATATTTGCACTTCCATGTTCACTACAGTAATATTCATAATAGCAAAAAAAATGGAAACAATCTAAGTGTCCATCAACAGATGAGTGGATAAAAATATGTGATATTTTTATGACAAATGACATATCTGGTGAAGGGTGAGTATCCAAATATATAAAGAACTTAACTCAACACCCCCCCCCAAAAACCAAATAGTCCAATGAAAAATGGGCAGAAAACATGAGCAAATATTTCTCCAAAGAAGACATACAGATGGTCAGCAGACACATGAAAAGTTGCTCATCATCACTGATCATCAGGGAAATGCAAATCAAAACCACAATGAAGTACAATTTCACACCTGTCAGAATGGTGAAAATAAAAAACACAGGGAGCGACAAATGTTGGTGAAAACACAGGGAGCAACAAATGTTGGTGAGGATGTGGACAAAGTGGAACCTTCATGCATTGTTGGTGGGAATACAAACTGGTGCAGCCACTGTGGAAAACAGTTTGAAGGTTCCTCAAAACGCTAAAAAGAGAACAACACTATAATCCGGTAATTGCACTACTGGGAATTTGTCCAAAGAACACAAAAAGACTCACTTGAAAAGATATATGCACCCCTATGTTTACTGCAGCGTTACTTATAGTAGCCAATTATGGAAGTAGTGCAAATGGCCACTGACAGATGAATAGATAAAGAAGGTATGGAATATTACTCAGCCATAAAAAAAGAATAATATCTTGCCACTTGCAACAACATGGCTAGATCCAGAGAACATACACTAAATGAAATGAGTCAGGGAAAGACAAATACCATATGATTTTACTCATCTGTAGAATTTAAGATACAAAACAAAGAAGAAAGGAGACAAACCAAAAAACAGACTCTTAACTATAGAGAACAAACTAATGGTTACCAGAGGGGAGGTGGGTGTGATGTGAGTGAAACAGGTGATGGGGATTAAAGGACACTTGTGATGAGCTCTGAGTAATGTAAAAAAATTGTTGAATCGCTATACTGTATACCTGAAATTAATACAACACTGTATATTAACTGTAATTAAATTGTTAAAAAGTGATATCTATGTATAATGGAATATTATTCAGTTGTGGGAAAGAAGGAAATCCTGCCATTTTTAACAACTTGTATGGGCCTAGAAGGCACCACACTAAGTATACTAAATCAATAGCAAAAGATGAATGCTTCAAGGTTTCACTTTTTTTTTTTTTTAAAGATTTTATTTATTTACTTGACAGAGAGAGATCACAGTAGACAGAGAGGCAGGCAGAGAGAGAGAGAGAGAGAGGGAAGCAGGCTCCCTACTGAGCAAAGATCCCGATGCGGGACTCGATTCCAGGACCCCGAGATCATGACCTGAGCCGAAGGCAGCGGCTTAACCCACTGAGCCACCCAGGCGCCTCCAAGGTTTCACTTACATGTGGAATGTTTAAAAAAAAAAAAAGGCAGTATGCTGAAAAAGCATTTGACAAAGTACAGCATCCCTTCCTGATCAAAACTCTTCAAAGTGTAGGGATAGAGGGCACATACCTCAATATCATC
>NC_081575.1:106184090-106187386 GCF_022355385.1 Mustela nigripes | reverse complement strand
GGGAGACAAACCATAAGTGACTCTTAATCTCACAAAACAAACTGAGGGTTGCCGGGGGGAGGGGGTTTGGGAGAAGGGGGTGGGATTATGGACATTGGGGAGGGTATGAGATTTGGTGAGTGCTGTGAAGTGTGTAAACCTGGTGATTCACAGACCTGTACCCCTGGGGATAAAAATATATGTTTATGTTTATAAAAAATAAAAAATTTAAAAACTCAAAAAAAAAAATGCAAACACAAAGAAACAGAAAATAGAAAAGTGATTACCTGGGCTAGATACTAGGGAAAATACAGAGAGGTTGGTAAAAGGGTACAGAAGTTCAGCTAAAATGAATAAAGCCGAGGACCTAATGTAAAACACGGTTACTACAGTTGATAACAGTGTAATGTACAATTCAAATTTGCTAAGAGAGCTGAACTTAAATATTCTGACAGAGAGAGAGAAAGGGAGAAATATGTGAAGTGATGGATATATTAATAAACTAGATGGAATCATTTCACAATGTATAAGTATACCAAGTCACCATAATGTATCTCAGATTCATATTTCAATTATGCTTCAATAAAGCTGAAATTAAAAATAAAGTCTCTAGGGAGTGCCTGGGTGGCTCAGTCATTGGGCATCTGCCCTCTGCTCAGTTATGATCCCATGACATGGTCCTGGGATGGAGCCCTGTGTTGCATTGGGCTCCCTGCTTGGCAGGAAACCTGCTTCTCCCTCTCCCACTCCTCCTGCTTGTGTTCTCTCTCTCTCTGTCTCTCTGTCAAATAAAATAAAATCTTTTTTAAAAAGTCCCTATACTGATTTAAAAAAAATAAAAGTGGTAGATATTAATCTAATTACATTAATAATCACTTTGAATGTCAAAAGTCTAAATGCTTTGAACTAAAGATAGATTTTCACAATGAATCAAAAAAGACAAGGAACCCACTTTAAATATAAAGAAATATATAAATTAAAAGCAAACAGATGAATAAAAACACCATGCCAACACTAATTTTTAACCCACTGAGCCACCCAGGAGCCCCACCATGCCAACACTAATTTTTAAAAAAGCTGGAGTAGCTATATTAATTTCAGACAAAGCAGACTTCAAAGCGAGGAAAGATACCAGAGATAAAGAGGGTCATTACATAATGATAAAGACTTCATTTTTCCAAGAAGAATTCATTTTTCTAAGAAGACATCACAATCCTTAATTTGTATGCATCTAAGAAAAGAACATCAGAATATGTGAGACAAAAATTGAGAGAACTGCAAGGAGAAAGAGATGAATCCACTATTAGAGAGTTCAATGCCCCGCTATCAGAAATGGACAGACTCAGCAAGCTGAAAACCAGTAAGGACATACTTAAACTCAAAAACACCATCAAGGAACTGGATCTAGTTGACACCAATAGCTGACTACACCCAACAATGACAGATGACAGAATTCACACAATGTATGCTCTCAGATCACTGAAGAATCAGACTAGAAATCAGTAACAGAACACTAACCAGAAAATTCCTAAATACCTGTAGATTAAATAACACACTTCTAAATAATATAGTAGTCAAAGAAAAAATCTCAAGGGAAATTTAAAAATATTTTGAATTAAATGAAAACAAAAACACAACTTATCAAAATTTGTGAGATGTAGTGAAAGCAGTGCTTAGAAGAAAACTTTAGCATTGAATGCAAATATTAGAAATAATAGAAATATTAGAAAAGAAGATCCAAAATCATCTTTGGGAAACTAGAAAAAATTAAATTTTTTAATATTTTTGAGCAAATTAAATTTAGTTTTGAAAATTGAATCCAAAGTAAGAAGAAAAAAAAATAAGAATTAGAGCCTGGTGGTGAGTATTAAGGAGGGCACGTATTGCATGGAGCACTGGGTGTGGTACATAAACAATGAATCTTGGAACACTGAAAAAATAAAATTAAATTTTAAAAAAAGATTTAGAGCAGAAATCAATGAAAGTGAAAATAGAAAATTAATAGAAAAAAATCAAAAGTTGGTTCCTTGAAAAGATTAATAGAATTGATAAGCCTTTAGCCAGGCTAAGTAAAAGAGAGAAAACAAATTACTGATAGAAGAAATAAGACAGAACACCATTAAAGATTCCATGGACAGTAAAAGAATAATAAAGCAATACTGTGAACAACTCTATGACCACAAATTTGTTTACCTAGAGGAAATGAAAGACAATTCCTTGAAAGATACAATCTGCCAAAACTCACACATGAAGAAATAGACAATCTAAATAGGCCTGTATCTATCAAAGACATTGCATTAATAATTAATTACATTCCCAAACAGAAAGCAGCAGGTCAAAATGAGTTCACTGGTGAATTCCACCATATATTTTTTAAAAGATTTTATTTCTTTATTTAACAGAGAGAGAGATCACAAGCAGACAGAGAGAGAGGGGGAAGCAAACTCTCTGAGCCAAAGGCAGAGGCTTAACCCACTGAGCCACCCAGGCGCCCTGAATTCTACCATATTAAGGAAGAAATAATATCAATTCTCTTTCAGAAAGTATAATAAGCAGGGCACCTGGGTGGTTCAGTTGTCAAGCATTTGCCTTCAGCTCAGGTCATGGTACCAGGGTTCTGGCATCGAGCCCCCGCATCAGGCTCCCTGCTCAGCAGGGAGCCTACTTCCCCCTCTCCCTCTGCCTGCTGCTTCCATTACTTGTGCTCTCTCTCTCCCTAATAATTAAATAAAATCTTTTATTTTTTTTTTAAAAAAAGAAGGTATAGTAAGCAGAAGGATTACTTCTAAGTCATTCTATGAGGCCAGTATTACCCTAATACCCCAAATAGAAAAAAACATTATAAGAAAACTAAAGACAAATATGTCTCATGAACATAAATGAAAAATCTTCAACAAAATATTACCAGATTGAATCCAGCAATGTATAAAAAGAATTATATGCTATGACCAAATGGGATTGCAGGACTGACAATAGTCAGCTCCAAGCCTGGGATTGGTGAAAACAGAGACAGATCAGCATCTAGATATATCTTACACCCTTCACAAAAATTAACTCCAATGGATACAGACCTACATAAAATTGCAGAACTATAAAACTTCTAGAAGATAACATAGAAGAAAAGCTAGATGACCGTAGGTTTGGTGAAGGTTTTTTTTTTTTTTCTTTTAAAGATTTTATTTATTTGTCAGAGAGAGAGAGGGAGAGAGAGCGAGCACAGGCAGACAGAATGGCAGGCAGAGGCAGAGGAAGAAGCAGGCTCCCCGCTGAGCAAGGAGCCCGATGCGGGACTCGATCCCAGGACGCCGGGATCATGA
>NC_081575.1:106026667-106183990 GCF_022355385.1 Mustela nigripes | reverse complement strand
TTATTTGTCAGAGAGAGAGAGAGAGAGAGCGAGCACAGGCAGACAGAATGGCAGGCAGAGGCAGAGGAAGAAGCAGGCTCCCCGCTGAGCAAGGAGCCCGATGCGGGACTCGATCCCAGGACGCCGGGATCATGACCTGAGCCAAAGGCAGCCGCTTAACCAACTGAGCCACCCAGGCAGGCGTCCCAAGGTTTTTTAAGATAAAATACCAAAGGCATAATCCATAAAAGAAATAACCGATAAACTGGATTTCATTAAAATTTAATTTTTCATCTCTGCAGAAGACATTGGCAAGATAATAGAAAGACAAGCCACAGACTGGGAGAAAATAATTGCAGAAAACATATGTGATTAAAGAAGCATTATCCAAAATATACAGAGAATTCTTAAAACTCAACAATAAGAAAGCAAAGAACACATTAGAAAATGGGCAAAAGACCTTAATAAACACCTCATCAAAGAAGATATACAGATAGCAAATGAGCATGTTACCAGGAAAATGATTTTTATTTTTTTATGCCAGGCATCTCTGAATATTACCACGCAGGAAAGCACTAAGAATAATGAATACTGTTATGCTGAAAATAAAAAAATTTAAAAAAATTATTAAAAAAAATTGCTTGGCCTAGGAGTTTCATACAATCCAGAGAATATAAACTGGGGTCCTAAATATATCTTAGGGAACATTCTCTACCAGCGTCCCCCATATACCCATATACCCATATACCCATATACCTATATACCCATATACCCATATACCATAGAGATCCAAGGTTTAGAGATAGGAAATGTCCTTGCTGTCTTCTTTTTTGAGACATATTTTATTCTTTTTATTGGGGGTTTAACCCTAGGACCCTAAATATATTCAACAACATCCAGGCTGCTTCAAAACATTTCGTGGGCCCTCAGCTTGCCTCCTGCTCCCCATATGCCTGAAATTCTAGGGCAAGTACTGGTTTGAGAGCTTGCTTACATCTCTAGAGTTACTGTCAAGGATTTCCCTTACTTTCATTCAGACTTGCTCACAAACTCCCTGCAAACAAACAAACAAACAAACAAACAAATAAATAAATAATAGCCTATTCATTTTTGGTGTTATTTTATTGCTAGAAAAATTCTTTCTGGGTATTTACTGTTACCCATAGCCTATATTTCAGAGAAATAATTTCAAAGAGATCTTGTGATCTGGATCAGTGCCTTAAGACAGACTGCATACCATTAGCCCCCCCTTTTTTAAAAGATTTTTTTATGTATTCATCAGAAAGAGATACAGAGACACAGACAGAG
This sequence comes from Mustela nigripes, assembly GCF_022355385.1. Classification (NCBI taxonomy): domain Eukaryota; kingdom Metazoa; phylum Chordata; class Mammalia; order Carnivora; family Mustelidae; genus Mustela; species Mustela nigripes. The sequence goes on along the minus strand of NC_081575.1, from coordinate 106,182,703 downwards.
AGAGCACAAGCACGGGGAGAGGCAGAAGGAGAGGGAGAAGCAAGCTCCCGGCTGAGCTGGGAGTCCAGCATGGGGCTTGTTCCCAGGACCTGGAGATCATGACCAGAGCCTAAAGCAGACACTTAACCATCTGAGCTACCCAGGTACCCCTAGCCCCCCCCCCCTTTTTATTTATTTGTTTGACAGATAGATAGAGATCACAAATAGGCAGACAGGCAGGCAGAGAGAGGGGGAAGCAGGCTCCCCGCTGAGCAGACAGCCCGATAGCCCCGATATGGGACTCGATCCCAGAACCCTGAGATCATGACCTGAGCCGGAGACAGAGGCCCAACCCACTGAGCCACCCAGGCGCCCCCCTAGCCCCCTTTTTAAAGCTTCCAGTTTCTGGGAAAGTAATTTCAGAAATCCATTGAAAATTCCTAAAAAGTCAGTTTTTCCAGAAGCACAAATAAAACCAATCTGCTCTCAAGAGACTTCTGTACCAACACCTAGCCTGAGTGAGTGTGGAAGCTTCTGTGAGTGAAAAAGTGTTGGCACATATTAACTACCAGTTATAAAAGCAGTCTTGGAGATTATGTTGAACTAAAAAACTTTGAAAATGGATTCCATAGCATATTTCTGAATGAAAAAAGCCAATTACATACATAATAAGACAGAAGACTTTATTCTTAAATGCCTATTGAGGATATCAGAATACTCTCTCCAGATCTGGGTGAGAATGCCTGCTTCTCCATATCCTTGCAAACATAGGATTTATATATTCTTACCAGATAAAACTAATGGGTCTTTTATGTCAAATGATAATCTATAGAATTTAAAGCTCTGAAAAGTGACTCTGGGATTGTATAAAGTTCTCCTTTATCTGAATATACCAAAGGTTTACATAACCTTTACATAGCTAAACAGTTTGACATTTTTTACTGTCTCCTTCCATAAATAATGATGCAATAAATTTGTACAAAAAAATTCTCCTTTAGTAACTAAATAATTTCATAAATACTTGGCCTTATGTACAGGGAGGAGATATTTTACTGTGGTATTTGTACCCTTATGGATGATTTGTTTTATTTTTGTTGAGATAATATTTAACTCCTGTAAATATATGAAACAAAATAAGAGGGTTACAGAGAACCTGTTTAAAAACATTAGTTCTCTGTATGTCAACTACATTTCAGTAAAAAAAGCTTGAGTTCCAGAGTTCACTGACGAGTTTGAACCCTTGATTTGCTAAATACTAGCTATATGAGCAGAGGAAAATAACCTGACTCAGAGATCTGAAATGTTCATAAATTTCTTATACCATCAAGTTTAAAATAAAATGTAATTTAGGAATATAAGTCCTTAATTTTCTTGAATCTAATATATTAAAAGATTATTCTACTTGATATTTTTCTTCATATATAAGAAATTAAGTTAGCAGGAGGTAGAACAATTTTTTACCTTTGTACATAAAGATTATCAAAAAAACAAGATAGACAAATATATCTACTGTTTGAAATGCCTTTATAAATAAATTTAAAAATTAACTTTACATAAGAATTGTTTTTTACATCAAATTCCCTCAACTTTGTCTACTTAGATATTTCCCTCAAGGATTCATTCATGAAGATTTGTATACCTTCTAAAAGTGATTCATATCCCAAGTGGTATAATTTCCAACACCATATGCTTAGGCAAAAACACTACACAAATCTAAATAATAGGACTCCCTTTCCACTGAGACTCTTCCACTAGCTCAACAACCAGCATTTTCTAAGTTTGCAAACTTTTTGTAACTAAACACTGGTTGTGTAACAGCTCTATCATTTGCCCAATAATAACTCTCGTATACCCCTCCTTCTTAGGAGCTATGCCAATGTTTGATCACAGCTGTGAGCAATTTGACTCAAAAAAGAAGATTATGAAGTGGTGGAATCAAGTCATGGCGCATTGAGTGCCTGCCAGAGAATCGATAAAGGACTTGGATTAATACCTGGGAATCATAGCTTTGTCTAATACTTAAAAATCTAAGGCATAAAACACGTAAAATATGACACGCTTCATGACTACAATGATCCTTCCCAGGCAAAAAATGGTATTGAGACCTGTTTAAACAGGCTACACTCAGCGTGGCTGGCTCTTAATGTAGCAGATGTGATGGGCCTTTGTGAGTTAATTCCAGTGAAAATTGTATTTGGACTTTATCTCAGTATTCAGACTAATTAACTCTTTATTTTTTAATAAGACATATTTTTAAAATCTTACTGAAGCTACTCTTATGCAGTATCAGGAATGAGGTGAACATATTAAAAATTCACAAACTTGTAGAACCATTTGGCAGGTGAAACCTTGTTTTACAACTGGGGAGATGAGTCTAAATCTCATTTGTTCCCCAGTAGTGGTCCCATGTATCATTGCCAAGTCAAGAATGGTCTCAACACTTCTCCGCTTCCCATTTGAATTACATTCTTCATATACTGGATAAATTTTACAGCAATCCAGATGTCAGTTATAGCCTAGAGAAGTCTGTTTACCTGTCAAATTCATGTCTTGTAGAAAGCTCAATGCCATTTTGTAAACCTCTCTATATTATCAGTGAGTTTAGACTCCTACAGCCAACCTCTGGCTTTACCATCCCATTTCTTTTGAATTAGTGCATTGTATCTAAGTGTTTTACTATTCAGTGTATTTTCCATAGCATTACTTACCCACTTATTCATTTACCAAATACTTATTGAGGGCCTGTTGTTTGTTACACCACATTAAATGTGAGACAGTAGGCTGGTTTTAGGGAAACAAATATGCTGGTGTGGGATGGAGACATTTGTTAAATAATCACAGAAATAAACAGAACTTATAAAAGATAAGTGCTATGATGAAGAAGGGTATGTTTCCAAAAGCACACAATTAGTAGATTTTATATAGTAGGAGGTTAGAGACAGCTTCCCTGAAAAGAAAATGGCCATTAATATGTGATCCAGAAGAACTGGAGGAGTTAACTGAGCCCGAGGAAGGGGTAAGAAAGTTTTGTGTTTCATTTAATGGTTATGCTTTAAGGCCTAGTGTAAAGGATTCAGTTCCATAAGAAAGCTTGGAGTAGGAAAATGATAAAAAGTAACGGAAAATACACAGTTCATGAGGTGGAAGGATTCACCCTGTAACAGGAAGAAAGGGGGCCCTCTCTTGTCCAGAAGCAAAGAGGGATATCCCAAAGTTATAGTTCTTTGATCAGTATGTTAGGTGCATGTATGCTGGGGGGAGATAAAGGAGTTATCATCTGATGCAAATAAAGTTCCATATGGAAGGGCCCTCTGGTGGGAAGGAAATCATAAAGGAAGCAGATGGAGCTGAAGAACACAAATCAGGAGGGAATGTAATATGAAATCATACTGGGAAAAGTGGCCATGTCATATAAAAAATTAAGGTCATGTTATGGATTGTGGCCATTTTCCAAACAACAATGAAAAACCACTGATAAATGTTCTAATCAGGTTTGCATTTCAAAATATCACCATAGTTACCCCCATTTGGAGTATTAGTGAATGGAGAAGCCAAGAACTAAAGTAAGCTATTGTTGTAGTCCACGTGAAAGTTAGAGACAGCTTAGGTTATGGTGGTGGCTGTAGATATGGAAAAGCATGGGAAATTTGACATTATTTAGGAGGTGAAACTGAAAGCTTTGTAATTAACTGAATATGAAGGTTGATGTTTATTTTTTTAAGATTTATTTATTTCAGAGAGAGAGCGTGTGCGCACGTGCTTGTGCAAGGGGGAGGGGCAGAGGAAGAGGGAGAGCAAGACTCAAGCAGTCTCTGTGCTCAGCACAGAGCCCAGTGCTGGGCTGGATCCCACCACGCTGAAATCAGACTTGCGCCAAAACCAAGAGTCAGACACTTAACCCACCGAACCACCCAGGTGCCCTGGGGGTTGACATTTAAACACGGGTCATGTATTACTCCTAATCTTCTTCCCTAAGAAAGTGTTGAATGATGATACCATTCACTCCTCACTCTAAGAGGACCGAGTATGAATATCAGAAATTTGATTTTTGACATGGATATGACACATTTAAAAAGCAATGTCAAAGAGGCATTTGGAACTATTGTTTAGAATTCCAAGAAGAGTTTTGTTCTGTAGAAATAAAACTTTCAGTCACCAGATGATAAGTGCCGATTAAAAGCCTGAATGAGAAGAAGATCACTTGGGAGAGAACACAGAATAAGAAGAAAGTGAACCTCAGTTTTAGTTTTGAGGAACTGCAACATTAGGTGTCCAGGGACCAGAAGGAGTATAAGGCTGCAAGTAAGGCAGCCAATGAGACATTAGTGCAGGGGTAAAAACAACACAACAACAAAAAGTAAAACAAAAACAAACCAAAAAAAAAAAAAAAGGAGGATAATGACTTTCAAGTGAAGGAATGAAACTTCTTCAGAAAGAGAGTGGTTAACAATGTCAAGTGCTGTGGAGATCTTGAATAAGTTAAGAATTTAAATATTCCCTTGGATTTAGTGAGCTGACAGCAAGGAAGAGTCTGGATTAGAGTGGGTTGAGAAGTGAAGGGGGAAAGAGGAAAATTTTGCCAATTACTTTTTCAAGGAGAAAAGTAGTGAAGAAAAGAGAGAGGGCAGTTGGTGGTAGAGACCGGAGCAATGAGCAACAAAAGGTGTTTTGTTCTGTTTTGTTTTTTCTTTTTTTCTTAAATGCCAAGGACTTAAGAGCTGATGTTAAGGATTCAGTTCCAGAGAGAATTTGGAATATAACAGTGAAAGGGATAACAAATACTGTACTGAGGAAGAAGGATGCAGCTTACACAGGAGGAGAGGCAGATTTTCTTTTCAAAGAAGGGCGGAAGGATATTCCCAACTTACAGGTTCCTTGATTAGTATAGGAGATGGGGGGGCGGAGATAAAGTAGTTACCATACTTCCTCTTTTCATCTAAAATAACAGGTTACAGCTTGATTAATAAGGGAGGGAGGAGTAAACTTGATATTTTGAGTAGAGGGAAGAAGGTGCGAAATAACCCTTGCAAAGAGTCTGTGGGCATTGATGAGCTCCCCTTTGAAGCTGGATTTTTTTACTCATAACTGGACGAACCTGTCCTGTTAACAGGACTTTCTCTAGTGGTGTTTGAAAACAGGAAAAGAGAAGACAGATGGCTGAGCTGTAGAAGGTTGGGTTTTAATTAAATGCCACACACACACACAAAGAACTGGCCCAGACAAAAAACTTAGCTACCTTTCTTAATTCCTCCTACTACCACACACATCCTCCAAAGCCCATTCATAAAAGGTCTTTGATTTGCGCATTGGTTTACTTAATTTTTGAAGATAATGGGGGTTTGCATTGCAGCAATGTAGCCCATTAGCAACTGACTAGACATCTTCTTAAAACTCTTTCTGCTGGAAAAGAAGTATTCAAACTAATTTTGCTGTGACATAATTCAGAATATTTTATGATTCTGATGTAATTAACTCAATGTGCACAAACAATAAAGCCAGCTAAGAATATCAGGTAATAGCTACTTAGGTAAGATAGTTATTTTCCATTACATACCTACACCCTCATTTAAGTGTTAGCAAAAATGAGATACACAGGTGAGACCAGATACAATAAAGAATCTCACTGTGGTTCCTTTGTTAGAAATAGCCCTTCAGAAGGTCAATAAATGCTATTATGAGAGTTGAAACGTCTTTAAAAGTTCTAATTGGAAATTTTCTTCAAAACAGATGTGATAAATTATCCTTTCTCTCTTATTCCCACTCAAAAGCCTCTACAATTGAGCATGACTCAAACACCTTTCTCTTTTGACTTGTGAGTGTCCCCCAACACATAGGGTACTCTCTAACAAGTTGTTTTACTATGTTGATTTTTCATGGAAAATTCATGCGAAGTAGTATGGACTCAACAGAAAAAGAGGTATCTCCTATCCAAAAGTCATTCTGGGAAAATGAAATAACAGTAAGTCTTAAGGAATTCTAAATAACCTCTAAATAATTGAAGCAAGTATTAGTGAACACCTTTGTTAAAGCCAGCTTAGAAAAAAAAACAATGAGGATCCTTCAAAGAAAAAAAGACGGCCAACGCAAGAGCAACCTAATCTAGGTAAAAAAGTACAATATACCCTCTTCCACTGTTGGTGGGAATGCAAGTTGGTGCAGACTCTTTGGAGAACAGTGTGGAGATTCCTCAAGAAATTAAAAATAGAACTTCCCTATGACCCTGCAATTGCACTCCTGGGTATTTACCCCAAAGATACAGATGTCGTGAAAAGAAGGGCCATCTGTACCCCAATGTTTATAGCAGCAATGGCCACGGTCGCCAAACTGTGGAAAGAACCAAGATGCCCTTCAATGGACGAATGGATAAGGAAGATGTGGTCCATATACACTATAGAGTATTATGCCTCCATCAGAAAGGATGAATACCCAACTTTTGTATCAACATGGACGGGACTGGAAGAGATTATGCTGAGTGAAATAAGTCAAGCAGAGAGAGTCAATTATCATATGGTTTCACTTATTTGTGGAGCATAACAAATATCATGGAGGACAAGGGGTGTAAGAGAGGAGAAGGGAGTTGGGGTAAATTGGAAGGGGAGGTGAACCATGAGAGACTATGGACTCTGAAAAATAATCTGAGGGGTTTGAAGTGGCAGGGGGGTGGGAGGTTGGGGTACCAGGTTGTGGGTATTAGAGAGGGCACGGATTGCATGGAGCACTGGTGAAAAAATAATGAATACTGTTTTTCTGAAAATAAATTTAATTTTAAAAAAAGTACAGGGCACCTGGGTGGCTCAGTGGGTTAAGCCACTGCCTTCGGCTCAGGTCATGATCTCAGAGTCCTGGGATCGAGTCCCGCATCGGGCTCTCTGCTCAGCAGGGAGCCTGCTTCCCTCTCTCTCTCTCTGCCTGCCTCTCTGTCTACTTGTGATCTCTCTCTGTCAAATAAATAAATAAAATCTTTAAAAAAAAAAAAATAAAAAAATAAAAAAAGTACAATAATTTGGGGTGCCTGAGTGGCTCAGTCATTAAGCATCTGCCTTCAGGTCAGGTCATTACCCTGGGGTCTGGGGATCCAGCCCTGCATCGGGCTCTCTGCTCCACAGGAGGCCTGCTTTTTCTCCCCCTGCACACCTGCTTGTGTTTCTCTCTCACTGAGTCTTTGTCAAATAAATAAACTCTTTATAAAAAAACAAACAAAAAAACTCCTTCTGCTATCCCACACTGTTGCATGGCTCTTCACTCTTTCCCTTTCTCTACCTCTCCATTTTCTCTAGTTTCTGTTTATTTCCAATGCACAGTCACTGAGTCACCCTTTTCGTTTTATTATTTCCAGCTAAACTCCACTTTCAGAATGTCACCTTCTCCCAGAAATAACTTATTAACATGTGTTCCTAAACAAAGACAGTTCCCTCCCTAAAGTAAGTTCAAGGGCTGGTAGTTAAGGGGCTAATTTTATTTTCATCCATGACAATAATGTTATTTAACTCTGTCTCTGTAATGATTTGCTCTCAAGATGTCTTTGTCTTTTACAATGTCCAAGGAAACAAGTTTGTTCGACCTTCTATCATCAACCATCAAATGTAAGACCATGGGAGAGTCATCTCATGGTTCTAGATTACAGATAAAGAAATCACAGTCTGAGGGACAAATTAGAACACAGCCACACTCTTTGATTACTTATTATTTATGGCTGTTTCTGGGCTATAATAGGATAGTTGAGTAGTTATGACAGAGACTGTTCAGCTTGCAAAATAAAAAATATTTACTACCTGGCCATTGAACAAAAAATGTTTGCCAACCTGTTTCAGATCCAAGTTTACCCTTCTGTACAATGAAGGAATCTGATAATATTCTCCCTCATTATATTTTCAGTTTTAATATTTGAAGGTGCTAAAGCTATAATGATTAGCTATAAAAATCACCTCACCTGAGAGGATTTATTTGACTACCATTGAAAAGTAGCACTTCTGCCCCTTATCATTCTCTATACTTTTACTCTGAGTTATTTTTATTAATAGAATTTACTACTCTGGCATGATATATGATATAGTTATCTTTCTGTTTCCCTTTATTGGAAGGTACATTTCATGAAGGAAAACCGTTTTCTTCATCACTGTACCTTAGTGCCCAGAATAATCTGGCACATAATAGATGCTCAATTAATGTGTTAAATAAATGAATAGATGAAAAGGTGAAATACTCTCATTGGAATTTCTTTCCAGTCCTATATATAGAGACAGCAGACATTTAGAAATAGATGAAGGTGTGCCCTTATTACTGAAGCTTTCATAAGATGTTCATGGCTCCTAGGGGATTTCCTATGGACTAAAGGTTTTTCTCTCTCCAAAATTCATATGCTGAAGCCCTAATTCCCAACGTGTCTGAATTTGGACATGGCAAACTATTTTTAGCTTTGCACAGAAACTCTGACCCCAGCAAATATAAGAGAATACATATGGGGTTAACAGAAAACCTCCTTTCATTCTCTAACTACTTTTACAATTCCCCAGGTGAGAACTCAATCATCTGGCTGCAACAAATATTTTCATTCTTTCCTCAAATTGATTTCTTCAAGAAAATACCGTAGAAGGGATACAATGGAGAGGTATCACTCTTATCTGATTTTGATAAGATACCTTGGCTTTTTTCTTTTAAGTTCAAGATTTTGTTTGTTACTAGCTACATGGATTAGTGATTCTTTATTGGGCTACATTAATATGTATGTGAAGGCCCCTTAACCTCACACTCCTCATATATTAATATTATTTTTAAATCTTGGCTTGCCATGAATTTTATTCCTATCAGTTTTCTGAAGCAGCAAGTAGCAAATAAAATAGCACTGTGATCCTTATTTTAAAGAAAAATATAAAAATAGAGGGTTACCTACTGACACAAGTGTTAAGACAATTTGGTTCCAACTCCTGATTTAACTAACTAGTTATACTATCCTGATCATGTCACTTAATCTTTTCTAAACTAACTTTCTTTATCTAAAGAATTAAGGGAGTTAATTTAAACCTCACTTACTTCTACCATACCATCTAGGGTGATAGATGTTCCCTAAACTCTTCTCTAACATCAAATATTAGCCCATGATGCTAAATCTTCGGCTCATAGTCACATTAGCATACAATATGTAGAAATTAAATTAGATTCCTCAATGTCATTTCAAGCTAATTTTCTAGAAGCTCAATTGATTGGAATGAATTTAATTGCTCAACTGTTGGAGTTTCTTATTCAAGTGAAACCAAATTTCACAATTCTGTGCAACTCACTCATCAATAATTATTAGCAAAACCATTTGAAATATATTCAGTCTGCAATTAAAAAAGAAAATGCCCTCTAAGTAACAAAGTCCAAGAATGAGAATGATTAATCCAAACTGTTGAAGCTTGATTAATAGTTTTTCAGAGGCATCCACATTAGAAATCTAATGATTAGAGATTCCAATGACATCCATTTAATTTTTCAAATCTCTATTTAATTTACCACATTGTTTCTCAAACAATGACATTAGTCTTTTTTAACTTGAGAAATCTGTTCAAAAGCTTATGCAACTGATTTTCAAGTTAAAAAAGAACCAGTTCCAAAATTTTTCTCCAAATATCTTTTCAGTATTTATTTTTTAATCTTTCATAGAATAAGTGTTATTTGTAATAAGTCACTTGTAATTCATGGTAAATATTTTCCTTATTAACCAATTAAAGATTTTTATACTGAAAGCATACTTTATCATGATAAAGCACTGCAAAAAGTTTTATCTCACAACTGCCTATTTTCATAAATTTACCTTCTACAGTCATATAATGGTGCATAAGAAAGGACTTATAAAACCCAATTAATTTAGTTTATGTGTCAGATATCCAGTTGTCTAACCTAATAGCCATTGATCCCTTTCTTTTTCTCACTATAAATGATAAAAAAAATAGTGAAGAATCAGTTCACCAACCTTCATGAAGCTAGAAGTTTCCATATGACCCATATTCAAGTAATGAGATGTAAGGGTTTGTATACGAGTGTGCTTCTGGGAAAATTTTGCTTTTATGATAAAAGGGCCATGCATGGCAGTACGAGACATTTCCCTTCTTCCTGTGTTGATAATGAATTTCACAGTGGAGCTGCAGAAATTCCAATGCCATCTTGATGTCAAGGTATGAAGACCGAGGGCCAATACACCAAAGATGGTGAAACACAAAAAGACAAAGAATGAGTCCTTAATGATACTGAGGGGCAGCTGCACCAACAATACCTACCATTATCACCTGTAAACATCTTCTTATGTGAAATGTTCATTTCTTTCAGTCAAAAACATCATTTGATAAAATAGTTGGTATGACTTGTTTTGATTTGCATACTTTAAAAATGTATGCACTATCTCCCATTTGCTAAATTAATTTTTTTTCTGTTGTAATGTTTTAGTTAAAAAAAAAATCTTTGTAAAATCAGTGGAACAAAAGGTCCTTAAGAGATTACCTAGAACTTTGTGCCTTCACAGAGAAGCTAAATAGTCCCACAGACATGATGATTTCACTCAAGGCTTAAAAGGAAAAATGTTTTGCGTTCTATCATTAACCCTTCTAACGGCTTTTGGGAACATTAAGGATGTGGGAGAGGAGGTAGAGAATAGCCCAGCCAAACTTCAGTTGACTTCCGGCAGTTGCTATAAATCCCAAGAGAATGGTATAGAGTCAGGCAGTGTGAATTTCATAGCATCTCTGAGCATCCTGGGAATCTCCCACAGTGTCTCAATATGGCAAGCAGTTATTTGTTGCTAGTGCCCTTTACGTCTGCACTTATTTTAACTGTGGACATTACATTTGTTTTTTTCTCTCAAGTTGTTTTTCTCACCTTTCATGAGACCTGTCCTATATTGGGAAATTAGGTCAATAAAATTCAACAAGTGAGATATGAGAAAATCACAATGAATAAAAGTGAGAGAGAAAGGAAAAGGACAATATTCAAGGTAACATCAACCATGTTTAACATTCAGTTTCACACATAATCTAGTCAGGCATGCATATATACAGTGTGATGAATTGTATCAAAAGCAGACTCTTCTGGTTCCAAACATATGTGTGAGAAAACCTATAGGGGAACCTTACACCATCCTGATTTAATTTCCCTAAGATCTTCTATAGTTTTTTACCTCATAATCAATAGGGCAATGTGATAATAAAATCTGGGACTACAAAGAAAAGGGTAACTTGTGTTGGGACCAAGGTGATAACTCTCAGAAAAGAGGGTTCAGAGTTCCCAAGACAACCATTTACCTACAGTCACATTTTAAAAATCTGGACAGGAAATGTATATGGGTTCAAGCATTTCAACGATGTGGGAGGTTTAAAAAGAGTGTGAATTATTTTTTTATATCTTTCTTTCCTAAATCTATTATTTTATTATTCAAGCCCTGTAAAAAATATTTCAATATTTCCCCCCAGAACCAGCAAAAGTGATTTTGTCCTATATTCATCTTTACTTCACCAAAACCTGCCACACTGAAGAAAATAAATATTTTAACATAATCTGAACATGTTATGCAAAGATAAGTTGTCTATGAATAGAAAGGCACAACAGATATCCAGATAGGAATGGATATGGCACAAGATTCTCCCTTTTCCAAAGAGGTCATCAGATGTCATGCTCTTTTAATAGCAGAATAGAGAAAATAAAATGGCAGCCAGAGAATTCACTGAAGGCAATACAAAATATGAGCCATACAAGCAGTTTTTGAATAGTTGAAAGAAGGAATACAGTGCTATTAATAGTTGGAGGAATTAATGAAGTGATATTAAAACTATAACAATAGCCTTACAGCTTTGGGGAATTAAGGAAATCTTATTTTAAAGAGCTTGCTTTGCTCTTTAAGAATGGTAGCAGAAACCATAAACACTATGAGTTGTGCTCCAAGATTAAAATACAGAGACATTTATGAAAACATGCATTTACTTAGCAAAGATATGGTTGTGTTCACCCGGGCAGAAGTGTGAAAGGAGGGATGTTCTACATGAGTTTCAGAAGAAGGCACGTTCTGCTGTTAGACGAAATACTTTTTAGATGTCAGTTAGGTCTAGTTGACTGACAATGTTGTTGAGTTCAATTATATTCCTACAGATCTTCTGTCTGCTAGATCTGTTCATTCCTGGTAGATGGAGGTTCAAGTCTCCAGCTCTAATAGTGCAGCCATCTCTTTCTCCCCACAATTCTATCAGTTTTTACTTTAGGTATATTAATGCTCTTTAGTTAGGTGCATCCAGATTAAGGATTGTTATGTATTCTTGGAGAATTAACCCTTTTACCACTATATAATGCCCTTCTTTATCCCTGATAATTTTCCTTGCATTCAAGTTTGTTGTCTGAAATTAATACAGTAATTTCAGCTTTCTTTCAGTTAGTGTTAATGTTAATCTTTCCCCACTCTTTTACTTTTACTTTTTCTTTCTGCACTCTTTTACTCTATATATGTCTTTACATTTAAAGTGGGTTTCTTATAGACTATATATAGTTGAGTCTTGCTTGTGAAAATCCACTCTGAAAATCTCTTTTAATTGGTGAATTTAGACCAGTGATGTTTAAATGTGATTAGTGATATGGCTAGATTAATAGCTACCATATTTTTAACAGTTTACCCCTGCCTTTTGTGTTTAATTGAGCATTTTATATGATTCCTGTTTTTCCCCTGTCTTAGCATATTAACTATACTTTTCTGTTTTTCACTTAGTGGCTGTTTTTGGTTTACAGTATACATTTACGACTGTTCTAAATCCACTTTAAAATAACATTAAATCACTTCATGGTGCAAGTACCTTACAGTAACAAAGTAGACCTAATTCCTCCCTCCCACATCTTATATTACTGCAATCATTGATCTTAATTATTCATAAAGTATAATTGATGAATACATGTTGCTATTATAATTTTGAATAGATTATCATGTTAGGTCAATTGAGAATAAGAAAGATAAAAGCTTTTTTTTTACCTTCAGTGATTCCTTCTCTGAGTTCTTCCTTTATTTATATAGATCCAAATTTCGGAGCTATATCATTCATCTTGTCTCTCTTTTTTTTAAAGATTTTATTTTTTTATTTTACAGAGAGAGAGAGAGAGAGATCACAAGTAGGCGGAGAGGTGGGCAGAGAAAGAGAGAGGAGGAAGAAGGCTCCCCACTGAGCAGAGAGCACAATGAGGGGCTGGGATCATGACCTGAGCCAAAGGCAGAGGCTTTAACCCACTGAGCCACCCAGGCGCCCCATTCATCTTATCTCTGACGAACTTTTTAAAACAGTTCTTCTAAGGCAGGCCCACTGGCAACAGTTTTCTCAATTTTTGTTTGAAAGAGTCTTTATTTCCTCTTCACTTTTGAAGGATAATTTCACAGGACATGAATTCTAGGTAGGTGGTATTTGTTGCTATTATTTGAATCAACACAATAAACACTTCGCTCCATTCTCTTCTGGATTCCATGGTTTCTGAGAAGTCCAGTGTATTTCTTTGTTCCTCTATAGTAAAGTGTTTTCCCCATCTGGCTTCTTTCAGGACTTTTTTCTTTATCTGTGTTTTTCTGCAGTTTGAATATGGTATGTTTAGGTGTAGTTTTTTTGCTGTTTTCTTTTTCTTTCTTTCATATATTTTTGCCAGTATGATAAAAATCATCCTAAATTTCAGTTTAATAATTTAGACTCTGGCATATGATTATTAGGCCTAGAAGACAGAAATTGGATAAATATCCCAAAATCTTTGAAGAAAAAAGTAAGTATAATGATTTCTCTCTCATATTACAAGAAAACCATATGCTTTTCTCTGTATGTCTTCACTTGGTAGAAGACAGATTTTGGACTCAGCAGAAAGCCAGGGGGTAGAATTTGAAGTCTGTGTGCCTTTGGAGTCTACAAGCTTGGGGCACATATAAAGTATTCAATAGTCAATAAATTTTTAATGTTGCAGTCCATAGTAATGGTCGTGCCACATACTGGTGCCAAGAATCTACAATACCCAATTTCCACATAATAATTTTAAACAATTAGTTCCACTTAGTGTTCACTGCACACACTGATGAGAATTCTTTGCTTTCCTCAACTTATATTTCATGATATACCCTCTGGCTCTGAAAAATATTGCCCTTATATATTTATCCTTGTGTTCATCATGTAAGACTTAACTCTATTATTTTTTTAATTATTGCAGTGAATGGGAGGCTCTAACATGGTGATACTAAAATGCATTTGTTTTTCATGCAATTTACAATTTAAAATTAAACTTGCTTAAGTTGTAGGTAAGAGCTGATTGAGCTAGGGTGTATCTCTAGGTTTCCATGGATCTTTTTTTAATATGTGCATTTTATAAATAAAGAAATGTTGGACATAGTAAATATCACTTTGAAGCATGTGGGGTGAATGAAAGTACTCACATAGATTAAAGTGTCCCTTAGCATATATAAGGATGTATTTCAGAATAAAGAATGGACAGAAAAAGAAAATATGACACAAAGGAAAAAAACAAAATAATCAATCCAGTAAGTACAACAGTCTAGTAATAAGCATTTCAGACACCCATAATTAATATTATAGTATGGAAGAAATAAATGGAGAAATAGGAGAAAATATTCCCTAATCTAAATATATATTTTCAGTTAAAATTGTCCTCTGATTATAGGTAGGAATGATGCAAATAACTTACAAATGACTTGTTCTTAGAATATGTTTGAACGATGAAAAATAAGAGTGCAAATGTTTTCAAAGACAGAATGAAGAGTCACACAGTGTGTGTGTGAGAGGGACGGAAAGATAGTTGACATTCAGAGGAATCAGGTAAGGATCAGATTATACAAAAGCATTACTGCAAGCGAGAACATCATGCAACAAGGCCTTCAACGTGGAGAGGTAAAATAAACTTAAAATTTTATAGCTAGACAAATTATGTATCAAACAGCAAACTAGGAAACTGGTAAGCACTCAGAAATTTTGACAACTATGCACCCTATCTGACAAAAAAGACAGTTATTTCCCGGAATAAGGAAGGCTAGAAGCCTTGACCAATTCACACAATATGAACACAGAAAATGTTGACTAAAATAGGCAAAAAGCTCTCAAAACCTTGTATGCATTCATAAGGTGGGAAGACAATAAATATTCCATAGCTTTCAAGAATTAAATGAAAGAACTTGAAGAGGCAAACAGAGTACTTTTTTCCCTAAGACCATTTGACCAGTGCTCATAGCTTCTTCGTGAGCAGAGCAGAAGATGCAAAATGGAGAACCTGCCTCTTAAGAATTAACAATTTTAAGTTATCTTTCATATCACCTAAATACACACTACTTGTTCCCCCAAATCTCAAGCTTATATTCACTTTAAAGTGATGTTCTGTAGGGGGAGTCCCTGGCAAAAGCAAATATAGTTTGTTTCTGGGAGACTGACACTTCAATATGTGTCTCGGAATTCTAAGAAATAGTAATTCAGAATAAAAAATAAACATAAAAAATTCCACAAAGAAATAAGAAATCATAGGCAATAGCTAGAAGAAACAACAAATAGTAGAATCAGAATAATAACGACTTTAGATATTGAAATTTTTAGATCTGTATGATGAACTAAATATATTTGATATGTTTCAAGTCATCCAACAGGAGACTGAAAATATGAGTTAGGATATAGAAACTATTTAAAGTAAGAGAGAGCCTTAGAAAAAGGACCAAATGGAATTTCTGAACTTGAAAAAAAATGAAAATAAAAATACAATTTTAACTTTAAAAAGTTTGTTCAGTAGTCACATTTAAACACAGAATTGTGCAACAAGATTTATCTGGATGGCTCAGTCAGTTAACTCTTGGTTTCAGCTCAGGTCTTTTTCACAGGGTTGTAAGATCAAGACCCACACTGGGCTCCATATTCACTAAAGAGTCTGCTGGAGATTCTCTCTCTCTCTCTCCCTCTGCCCTGACTCTGCAGTCTCTCTTCCCTCTCTCTCAAATATATAAATAAATAAACCTTTTTAAAAAAGGTGAATCTGAAGAAATGACTGAAGGAGAGGAAACAAAGAAAATGGAATGGAAAATATGTAAAAAGGCATGGAGTACAGATAGATGACAGGACCTTTTATATCTTTTCTTGGAGTTCTAGGAGAAGATGAGAGAGAGATTTGAAAAGATACTTAATAATTTCCCAGAAACTAAAGACAACAGTTCCTTGATTTCAGAAGTCCAATGAATCCAAAGGGATGGAACCTCAAAGGGACCCCATATTATGGGGAAGGAAGGGCTTCAATTTCAATTTAATCAAGGTCTGCAAGGTTGTCATAATACTAGGATATTGATTTATATAATTAATAATTTATTTATATTAATTTATATAGTTCTAGAATATAATTATAATTCATATATTAATTTATGTAATACATAGAAGAAAAATCACATAGTCATCTAGTACATATGGTAAAAGCTAATCAAAATAAATTCCTTGTCACTATAATAACCCCTGGCAAAAAAGAACAGAGCATTTTCTTCATCTAACAAAGGTCATGTACCAGAAACTTACAACAAATAGAGGAGGGAAGAGAAGGTGGGGGATAGGGTGCAAAGTGACAAATTGCTTGTATAATATGAGAGGGAGGGAGGAAGGGGGAGACTGAGTTTCCCTAAAAAGGATTAAACCCTGACACAGGGACTGTTAAACAGTGAAGTGATAAAAGCCCAAAGGGATAAAAGGAATACTTTTGATAGAAGTTTCTTCAGAAGTGGGGCTAAGAATGGAAAAAGGAGAAAAAGATACATTTCACTCTGTGTTCTTTTGTCCCATTGAATATTATCCCCTCAACATACATGCATGTCTCTTGTAATATAAACTTAACAAAACATAAGCATATTTGGGGGCGCCTGGGTGGCTCAATGGGCTAATGCCTCTGCCTTCAGCTCAGGTCATGATCCCAGGGTCCTGGGATCTAGATCCACATCGGGCTCTCTGCTCCGCGGGGAAGCCTGCTTCCTCCTCTCTCTCTGCCTGCCTCTCTGCCTGCTTGTGATCTCTGTCAAATAAATAAATAAAATATTTAAAAAAACAAAAAACAAAAAACATAAGCATATTTGAAGAAAGAGAAGTTCAAGGCCTACTTTAGTGTTGATATGGACATATATTCTAAATAATTAAGTGGGAAAAGGAAGCTGTAGATGAATATATGCATATAATATGCTCAAATATGTTCTGACAGCATGTACAAAAATTGAAAATAACCTGGGAATAAATAATGAGGGTTAGAGTGGCATACACTTTACACTTCAGTGCCTCTTGTCATGTGTGTATTGAGGTATTATTAATTTCACAGTAACAAAGTACCACAATAAACATTATCTGTAATTCCTCCTCCCCTGCACCTGAAATTATCATTCCCGTTTTTTATTCACTTAAAAAATATTATGCCCCTATCATCCCCAGAATTCTTTCTATAAAATTGGGGATTACAGATGCTAGGCATTTTGTAATAGGCCGGACAGTCTATACAACAAGCAGTCACTCACCCAAAATGCTCACAGCACCCCCACTGAGGAAAACTAGTTTCAGCTTAAGGATGGACTTTGTTGGTTTCTCTGTGCACACTGTTTCTCATGTCAGATGTCTTCCTCTTTTTTGGATTTTTTTTTAAAGCTCTTCTAGATCTTCTCTTTCAGTCATATTGTTTTTCTGTAAAAGATTATACCTAGTATATTTTCCAAATCCTTTCCACGTTTAAGAATCTCATTCCCCTCCCCCCATGATTAAATTGTCTAAAATTCAAGGTTCAGAATCATTTGCCCTCATGCTTTCATTGCCGACTAGCATCTCCTATTGGAAAAAAATAAAAGTCTAATTCTTCTTTATTATGTAACCACTTTTTTCTCTTTTTCTAGGATGCTGTATTTTAGGTTCAGAAAAATACCTAGCATGTGTCTAAATGTAGTTATTTTATTATTTCTTTTTGCTATTTAGAATCTGTATCCTTGAACCTTCTTCCTGCTATTAGAAAGAAGAAATAAAACCATGGAAGCAGGAAAATGTCTCGGTCTTGCCAAAGCTAGAATATTAGGGAAAGAACTGATCGGGAAAGTAAATAGGTAAGATTTAAAGCAGTTATTTTGTGGGCACCTGGCTTGCCCAGCCAGTGGAGTATGTGACTCTTAATCTCAGGGCATGAGTTCAAGCCCCACACTGGATGTAGAGATTATAAAAAAATAAACTTTTTAAAAAAATGGAAACAGTTATATTTTAACTTTATTTTTAGGCCAGTGATACTTAGCCTCTCATGGGTAACAATTTCACTCCTCTCAGAATGGGAGTTTCCAAAAGCAATGGACTATTTTTTGCAATTTATTTAATTGCCTAGAGATATAATTGAGAAAATTATCTGACAGAACCAGCAGTGCCTTGGTTTCATATAGGAATGGGTAAATCTGAAAATTAGCCTACTTGCACAAAAGCATTAATGGGCATTTAAAGACTTCTGTAATAACACTTTTAATTCAGTCCAGCTATCTTTACCAAAGCAATTTGGAGATAATTTCAGAAATTTTATTCAAATAAAGGAAGGTTCAACTGGCTATCATTTATGTGATAAGCCACATCACCAGAATGCCACCCATTTCTACTTGCTTCTTAATAAACACCTATTACTTTATTAATATTCATCCATTCATTTGTCACATTCTGGGAAGGATGAAATAAATCCTTACCTCCCGACTTTATAAAGGACAGGGCTGAAGTTCAAAAGAAAATAAATGATACACTCATTTGCATTACCTTATTTACTCAGTCAACATCTCTTGAGCTCTTAGGAAAGCCAGGCACTAACACAGCTACCGATGACACAAAGATGACCAAAGATTTTTCAGTGTACTGTGTAAGATGGGCATATAAAGAAATTATTATAATACACTGTCTGTAGACTATTTCCAAATTTAACAGAAGTTTCCCTAGTATCAAAATCTTTGGTATCCCAGACTATGAGTCTCTCTTTTTGTTCAAGAGAGCCATGCTTTCTTCTTGTCACCAGGTTCTTCCTTCATCCCAACCACCTTCTTCAGTGGTAATTTTAATGCTCAAGTCTAATAATCCTCTCAACTAATAGAAACACTCAAATTACCTTCTCAACCCAAGGAAAAGGGCACATGAGATCACACAAAAGCCCGAATCTCACTTTTACTCTACCATATCCCTTTTATATCTCTTTTAATATCTCTACCTCACTTAACACTTAAACCATACCAAAAACCTATGAATTCTGTCCCACTCCTCCCCATTTTGTATTTCTCTGGCTTTGCACACACTTGTATTTTCCTACATGCTACCTTTTGTACATCCTCCAAAGGCTTTTTAATTGTTACCTCCATTTAATGAAGCCTGTATGTAATGTCTAAGGAAAAATTTACCACTATCTCTTTGTCCTCTGATTGTACTTTGTTTTGCCCATATCATAGGCCTTAACCATTTATTCATTGACTACATTTATGCATACATGTCTCCTATTTACTCATGAATTCCTTGAAATCATGGATAAAACATTCTTTATCTCTTTATAAATGCTACCTAGAAGCATGCTAAGGTACAGTAGATGATTTTTTTAATTGTCAAACAACTGTATTCTCAGCTAGAGTATTATGAGTGGTGATCATGGTAGATTGGCTTTCGTTTTTTCCTCAGTCCAAGGCAATGGTTTTCAAAGTGTGGTCTCTGGACCTATAGTACAAACATCACCTGGGAATGTGTTAGAAAAGCAAAGTCTTAAGGCCTGTTTTACCCTCCCCCGATCCAAGACCTACTAAATCAGAAAATCTGGAGGTGGGCTCAACATCTTGTGTTTTCACAAGTCCTCTAGGTGATTCTTATAGAAGCTCACATTTGAAAACTACGGTTCCAAAGAAATTATCCTCCTGGGGGCACTGTGTCTGGTGGCCATTTTATTGCTCCTCAAATGAAATAGTTGGAGTAGATGAAGAAAACTAAGTCCTTAACTTTCTAGAACATTAATTGTGGATAAGTTCTAAGAGTTAACCCAGAAGAGAAGGCAAATTCTCATAGACCAGAATGTCACAGGACAATAGCATGAAACATCACATAGAGAAACAAATAATGTGCTAAGTAATAAATGATAGAAAAGGAGCACAGCATATCAAGGAGCCACAACAATATGACCAGAAAATGAAGATAAGTCATCAGGAGAGAGAAACTACAGAACAGAAAAGCATGTGTGTAGAAGCAGGAGAAAGAGAGCTGTCAATAAAGTCCAAATACTTGGAAAACCAGTAACTGGAGACTAGATTACTGTAAAAGGATAAAGAAGTGGTGTATATACATACAATGGAATATTACTCATCCATTAAAAATAATGAAATTCCACCATGTACAATGATGTGGATGGAGGTAGAGAGTGCTATGCTAAGGGAAATAAGTCAGAGAAAGACAAATACCATATGATTTCACTTGTATGTGGAATTTAAGAAACAAACAGATGGACATAGGGGAAGGGAAGAAAAGGGAGAGGGAGTAAACAAACCATAAGAGACTCTTAACAACAGAGAACAAACTGAGCGTTGATGGTGGGAAGTGGGTGGGCAGTGGGCTAGATGGGGCTGGGATTAAAGAAGGCACTTGTTAGCTGAGCACTGGGTATTGTATGGAAGTGATCGATCACTGAATTCTACATCTGAAACAAATTTTACCATATATGTTAACTAACATATATGGTAAATTTAAAGAATTTAAATAAAAACTTGATTGTGTTAATCATTTCATCATATACACATACATGCAATCATTATATTGTACACATTAACCTGAAAGAATGTTATATGTCAGTATATCAAAACAAGCTGGGGGAAAAGAAAAAGAACTTGAAATTTTAAAAAAGGGGGAGGGAATACTCAAGTCTTTGCCATATCCAGAAGAATCTTGCAGAAGATAAAACAGAGGAAAATGGCAACACATAGAGATGAAAGTTACCTGCAAGAGAGACCCAAGCACTCATGGTTGGAGATAATTCACTAACTTCTTATGTGAAGAAGGACTGGGAGTTAACAGTAGACTTGTATCTACAACACTCTAATCATATGGCATAGCCAAGTTGTCCAGAGACTGTGCTTTGGCATTCAACACAATGAGATTCTAACCCTGGCTTCCCCAATTATCATCTTTGTGGTCTGAGCATCAGAATACTTATCTAAAAAAATAGGAATTAAAAAAGGTCCACCACAACAGAGGAATTTAAATAAATGATAAAATGGCAATAAAACATCTTGCGATCTGGTTGACACAATAAGCTATTCAATACATGATAATGATTATTATATTTAGTTTAAGAATTTGGTCATAAGTTCTGAATATAATTGCCATAATACCTGCATAAATTTCCCATAATATGATAAAGTGATTCTTATATAAACCCTCTCATGTCATAAGTGTCAATTAGTAACGTTAATCTAGTGTGGTAGCAGTGTGTGTGTGTGTGTGTCTATATATTTGTGTAAGGCAAAATCTCCAATTCTATGATGCCCCTTCAGTTCTCTCCTACTTATTTTGGGGTTTATATTTATCCCTACTCAAATAGTGGAAGAGGTTACTTGATTGCTATAGTGAAACAATTGATTACATCTCATCAGAGCAAAATAAATTCTGTGGTATGATGTTATTAACTTGGCCAAAAATGTATTTCATATATCATATTGTGGTCTACTCAAAAACAAGGTAGAATTTTTACTGAAACAATAGAATAAGGGTACCCACATCACGTCTTCCACCTTTTATTAAGAGGCTTCAAGGAATAAAGTGAAATGGATTTCCTTTACTTTGGCACCTGCTCACATTGATTTGATTAAGACCAGAGAGATTCTAGCAAAAATCTAATTTGTAGGACTTTAATCATGGTGTGGTGTAAGGTGCCAGTTCATGAGCTGTGAGATCTTAAGTAAGTTACTTCATCTCTCTGAACCTCAATATTCTTCATGTGTAAAAGGAGGATGAGGTCATGCACCTACTCTCCTTCACATGGTTATTTTGAGATGCAAAGGCATGGGAAGTCACTGCTTAAAATGTGTAAACATTAGCTGCTCTCTATTCCTATTTTCTCTATTAGGAAATATTCCTTCATATTTCACTGAAGATTTCACCTAACCCTGCCTGAATGAATGCTGTTTTAACTTGCTAGGACATATCTGTAGATGTGTTTTAGTTTTGATCTGTAATAAATTCATACAGAGAATAAACACCATAACTATCATGTTGCTTTGCTATATAATCAGACATTTCAGTTCTGCCCTGTTAGAGAAAGAAAAATTCCTTATGCTCTCAAATTTTCTACTGATGAGTGAGCTGGCACTCCCCTTGGCCCAGACTTTATAGTCTTCAAAAATGGAGACACCAAGTATATGGTGTTTATTACAAGAGGCACTAATAACAGCCTACTGAATAAAGACTGTCTGTTATATGTCAAGTGGATCTAGATGCCTGTGCCTCGCAGTTCAGAAAATAAAGCTAACCTAAAGAGCAGGTGGTGAATCCTAATTCAAGGAAAGATATTTGTTGTAACAGGTTGTTCTTAGAGCTAAGGAAAGTCTTTATCATCTGCTTGAGCATAAGGTGTTCTGGTATTTGGGAAATGGGTAAATAAAGAGCTACTAAGTAAGTTGTAGAGCGATGGCCAATTATAGAAATAGAATATAGGATATGAATTAGCATTAAAATTATATAGAGCTAGCATTGGGTAGAGGAATATTGGTTTAAAATATGATAGAGATAGTTTCTAGTTCTAGTTTAGAGATAGTTCTATTTCTAGTTCTCCGCCTTACTGTGTAGGTTAGAGCAAGTCACTGAAATAGTGAACCTGTACTTTCTTATCTATTAAGTGAGGAACATGATCTCTACCCTAGGAAATTGTTGCAGAGATATAATGAGAAGTTACATGTGAAAGTATTTATCCTGGTATCTAACAAAGAGAAGTACTAAAACATCTTTCTATGACTTGACTTGGATTTAAAAAAAAATTCTTTTCTTTTCCTGCTTTCCTTTTCTTCATCTTTTATCTTCCCTAGGAACCAAATGATCCCTTTTGGGTGGGTTTAGAAGACATTTTAGGAAATTATAAAGTGACTTCAAGCTAGTCTAGTGGGTTCTTATTATCACTACATTAGTTGTAAAAATGGCTGTTTCATAGACATTTCTGGATAATAAAATGCTTGTATTACCCAGATTTATATATGCATAAAAATAAGAACTGGTTAGCGACCAGAAAGAGAAGAACAAAGCCTACTCAGAAAAATGGTTGATTCTATGGCTTGGGGAGGGAAAGGAGAAGGTAGATGTAGAATATTTTGTGATGTCAGAAAGTAAAGAGATCCTCAAAGAATTACCAAAACATGTTCAAAGAACAAAGGAACAAGCTTAAAGAGGATAGCAAAATCTGGGACAAATGGAGCAGCAAAGTAAATTATAATGGTAACAAATGATAACTAATAAAATATAAATTCATTATTGTTTACAAATATAAATAAAATAAGTAAGTCATGGGATGAAAAATACAGCATAGAGAATATAGTCAATAATATAATAACTTTGCATGGTGACAGATGGTAATTACACTTACAGTGGTGAACATTTCATAATGTTTATAATTGTCAAATACTATGCTGTACACCTAGAATTATTATATGTCAACCATACTTCCATTAAAAAGGAATAAGAGGCACCTGGGGGTCTCAACAGATTATGCCTCTGACTCTTGATTTTGGCTCAGGTCGTGATCTCAAGGTCCTGGTATCAAGTCCTACGTTCAGCTCCATGCTCAGTGGGGAGTCTATTTGATGACTGCCTCTATCCCTCTCCCCCTACTCATGTTCTCTCTCTAAAATAAATAAATAAATCTTTAAAAAATAAATAAAAACAAAAAATAAAAGGATATATAAAAATAAGTAGGAAAGAAGGGAAAGCTCTTCATTAAAGAATAGCAACTAATGAATGTAGACAAAGTGATGGGATTAGAAAATAGCCATTTTGTTACATAATGATAATAATTCAGGCTAGAATCTTCACACTAAAACTAGTGGGTGAATATTTGTTGATGAACAGGATATTTCTCTTTCCACAAAACACTTAGTAATTATAAAGGGAAATTTATTTACTTTAAAATGAAAACTGGTGGACACCACCTTCACGAAGTAATTAAAGTTACCATCAACAGTAATAAAACAACCTGTCATCATGGCCTCCAACATAATGCACTTGAGAAGGACATAATATCCCTTTTGTGGTTTTCTAGCCAAAAATGTACAATCTGAATTTAATCATGAGAAAACATCAGACAAACCCAATTGAAAGATAGTCCTCAAAATAACTGTCCTGTGCTCTTCATGAAGGACAAAGAGAGGTTGATAAAATGTTCCAGATTAAAGGAGACCAAAAAGACAGGGTACCTAAATAAAACACACAATTCTGGAGTTATTCACTCTTTGAACAGAATAAATTTTTTTTTTTTACTAGACAATATCACATTATTGGGACAGTTAGCATAATTTTTTAATATAATATATAATGCATTATTTGTCTCAGGGGTACAGGTCTGTGATTCATCAGTCTTACACAATTCACAGCACTCGCCATACCACATACCCTCCCCAGTGTCCATCACCCAGCCACCCTATCCCTCCCCCTCTAGCAACCCTCAGTTTGCTTCCTGAGATTAAGAGTCTCTCATGGTTTGTCTCCCTCCCAGTCCCATCTTGTTTCATTTTTTTCCCTTCCTCCCCTCACGACGCCCCGCCCTGCCTTTCAAATTCCTCATATCAGAAAGATCATAGGATAATTGTCTTCCTCTGATTGACTTATTTTGCTAAGTATAATACCCCCTAATCTCATCCATGTTCTTGCAAATGGCAAGATTTCAGGGGTTTTTGATGGCTGCATAGTGTTCCATTGTGTGTGTGCGTATGCGTCCGCACGTGCATGCATGTGTGTATATGCCAGATCTTCTTTATCCATTCATCTGTTGAAGGACATCTAGGTTCTTTCCATAGTTTGGCTATTGTGGACACAACAGTTAGCATAATTTTAATAAGTTGGTGTTGATTAAATGGCAGTATTGTCCCAATGTTAATTTCCTGATTTTGGTGGCTATAATATGATTATACAGGAGGGTGTCCTTGTCATTTTAGAAATAAACCCTGAAGTATCTAGAGAGTGCCTTAGTTCCAGCTACTATGACAAAAATATCATGAGCTGGATGGCTATAACAACATTTATTTCTCATAGTTTGGGAGGCTGGGAAGTCCTTTGGAAGATCAAAGCACCAGCCAGTTTGGTGTCTGGTAAGAGCTGGCTTCTTGGTTCACAGACAGTCATCTTCTTGCTTTGTCTCACATGGCAGAAGGGGCCATGGAACTCTCTGGGGTCTCTTTCATAAAGGCACTAATTCCATTCCTGAGGGCTCTATTCCCATGATCCAATCACCCACAAAGGTCCCCCACCTCCTAATGCCATCACAAGTAGGAAGTTATTATTTAACATATGGATTTTGGGGAAACACCAACATTTAGTCTATAGCAGAGATAACGGGGCATCATGCCTGAAGCTTATTATCAATTGATGCAGAGGAGAAATTATAAAAATAAAAAAAAACTATGTATCTATCAAGAGAGTACAAAATGGTAAAGCAAATATGATAAAATACAAACAATTGGGGAACCTAGATAAGCACATATAGGAACTCTTTTATGATCCTTCCAATGTTTCTTTAAGAGTAAAATTATTTCAAAATAAAAGGTTAAAAAATTAGAAAAAGCAACACCTTAACAATGGACAGATTTTGACCCAAGCTTTCCTTCACTGATTGATTAGGTAGCTGTGTGAGAGTGAAAATCTTGCTTAAATTCTTCAGGTTCAAGTTTTCTCATGTGTAAATGGAGGAAATGATAATATCAATCTCCTGGGTAATTAACAGGATTAAGTAAAGTGAATCATATTAGGTTCTCAGCACTGTGTCTGAAATGTATTAAGCACCCAATAAATTACAGCTGTTGTTCTTATATTATAGACCTAAAACAAATTTAGTACATCATTTCTGTTTTAGGCCTTTATTTCGAATTTCTCCATGTGTTCATAGGACCTTATATCTAACTTCATTTTACTGTCAATTAATACTTTGTTATCGGGGCGCCTGGGTGACTCAGTGGGTTAAAGCCTCTGTCTTCGGCTCAGGTCATGATCCCAGGGTCCTGGGATCGAGCCCCGCATTGGGCCCTCTGCTCAGCAGGGAGCCTGCTTCCCTTCCTCTCTCTCTGCCTGCTTCTCTACCTACTTGTGATCTCTATCTGTCAAATAAATAAATAAATAAAATCTTTAAAAAAAATACTTTGTTATCAACATGCGTTTGTATGTCTGCCTTTCTCAGTATAGAGGCAGCTCCTTGGGGGTGATAAAGCTATTTTCTCTTGTTTGTGGCACTAGTGCCTAGCATAAAACTAGGTGCATATGTTCTGAAGAACCTTATAAAAGATAACACTCGCACGCAGGTGCTCTATGACTATGGTTGATTAAATGATAGTAAGGAATAGTGGGAAAGCACAGAATGAAGTCCTATAAACCAAAACCTTTAAGATTATGTTGCTTTATTTGCATCAAGCAACTGTTTCTTATGTTCTATAAGGCTATATACATCA
Source organism: Mustela nigripes (assembly GCF_022355385.1). Classification (NCBI taxonomy): domain Eukaryota; kingdom Metazoa; phylum Chordata; class Mammalia; order Carnivora; family Mustelidae; genus Mustela; species Mustela nigripes. Next base: position 106,156,062 of record NC_081575.1, on the reverse strand, counting down.
TCTGTAATTGTGAATGAATTTGAGACTCTAACATCATTAAGATAACCAACCAAAGACTACTGACATCAGATTACAAAAAAAGCAAGAAAGGAAGCAAATGAATGGATGCATTGTAAATATTGTCCTTTGCAATCTGGTAGCCTGGACTGCTCAAGCCATCATGATCAGTTATAATTCAAGACAAATGAGAACAAAGAGTGTTTACCTATGGTTCAAGAGAAATTCCAATTCCTTGGGTTCTTCTTACTCCAAAATACAAAAACCTGTGCCAGGTTAGAGGGTAGTATTGCAAAGCAGTCAGATGGGTCTATCACAAAGTCATTTATTTAGAATTCTGCTTTGTTTCAGTCAAGGAAGCCACTTCCACACTAATATTACTAGAATTCTTTAATTTGCCTTTCTTTTTTCTTTAATGATTGTGTTTTGCCTTTCTCCCAGATCCATTAAAGTATCATACAATGATAAAACTGAAAGGAGTTTTTTTTTCCCAGAAGATTTATGTTCAGAGATGATTTTTCTTCTCAGATTATTTGAAAGATTCTCAATATTTGCTCAAGAATTAAACTGCCCTTCAAATATCCTTTTTCATTTTGAGACCTATTCCCTGAAAACATTCCCCCATGATAATTATTCTGTGGTCTTTGGAAGAAATTTGTTATTCAATTTGAAGGCAGACTAAAAATGGTCAAATGTTTGTGCATCTAAATATGGTAAATATTCCTACAAATAAATATTCACTTCATTTTTACTTGACATATTTACACAGCTGTGTGAAATTGTTTTGTCTCTCTTTTCAAAATATACAAAGGGCTGTTAAAGGAGATATTTGTCAGGATAACATTTAATGCCAGATACCAAAGATCTTTGGGTGTGTTTTTGTTTGCATGTGTTTTGTATTGCTTCTTATACCTTGAAAAACACACTGTATATACTTGTATAAGAACATGACTAGAAAACAAGGTATGATATCTTATTTTAATAAAAAATGAAGTCATAAGAGAAAAATATGATTTAAGAATATGAAGAGGAGGTTAAAACTCTTTAATGTAAATGGAAACTGATAGAAAAGAATATCTGAAATAATGCATAAATCTGTAAAGCACAAGGAATCTTGAGGTACTAATTTGATTGACTATTATTAAACAAATGTTTAAAAGCCCACCGCTAGTTCAGGATTCACAATTCACTAGAGTAGTATTCATCTCCAAAGATTACAATAATCAATATGTTGACTATATCCTTTTGGGGAGTCTGAAATGTACTTAGGATTCTCACAAAAGATAAGAGAATAACATTAAAACAAGTGTATCTCACTCAAGGCCTTTTTAGCTATCATTTGTACCTGCACTCTTTTAAATAAGTGTTTTGAATAAAAACAGAAAAGAGAAAGTTCTAAATAATTTCCCTATAGGGTATGAGTAACTACCACCAAGTGTGGGAAAAAAGTCAATCAACGGACTTTTGCCCTTGAGAAATAGAGAATTTAGGAATTCAAGTGCCTGAACAACATGGTTTCATTCACTATACATTTGTCTTTCCAAAACATAGTATGAACCCAAAAGGCATCACACTCCCTGAAGTGTTTTACATCTAGATGTAAGATGAAAGCACAGGTGTGCCATCAGCAAGTGGACTTGAGGGTTTTGAGAGGAGCTGCAGCTATCTCTCTACCCCTGGAATATTTGAGTTTTCTTCTTTCATGCTCTGTTGTTGCCATCTTGAAATTCTTTATTTCCCAAATTTATTGAGATTATTTTCCATGAAACACTGAGTAAGATTAAGTTTTACAAAATGATTTGGAAGGCAGCTATGTTCCCCTCTGTATTACTAATTCTGCACTACAACTATGTTTTGAGATATATATATATATATATATATATATATATATATATGTTTTGAGATACATACATATATATCTCAAACATAGTTGTATCTACCTATCTATCTATCTAGTGAAAGATTACCACAAGATGGTAATATATATTAATATTTATAAATATATATGTATATTTTAGATTACACATTTAACTGAGATTATAGAGCATTTATCTTTCTCTAATTTCTTCTACCTAGCATGATGTCTTCAAGATCATCCTTGTCATTGATGGCAGGATTTCCTTCTTTATTAAGGTTGAGCCAATATTTAATTTTATATAATAATATATTATACATTGAAATGTATAAGGTATATTATTTAGATAATGTATGATATATGAAATATACATAAATGTCTAATGTATATTATATGTTATACACACACATACACCCCCATCTAACTTTTTAAAATTAAAATACAGTTGACACACAATGTTACATTAGTTTCAGGTATACAACTTAGCGATGGGACAAGTCTAAATATTATGCTATACTCAGCACAAATGTAGTTACCATGTGTCACCAAACACTGCTATTACAATAGTACTGAACAGATTCCCTATGCTGTACTTTTTATCACATGACTAAAGGCCTATATCCCCCATATATCCTCTTCACCCATTTTTGTCATCCTCCTACCCACCTCCTTTGTAGAAAGGATCAGTTTGTTCTCTGTATTTATGGGCTGTATTTTGCTTTCTGTTCTTTTTTTTTTTAGATTCCACACATAAATTAAATAATATGGATGTTTTCTTTCTCTACCTGACTTATTTCACTTAATATAATACTTTCTAGATCCATTGATATTGTCACAAATGGCAAGCTCTTCTTGTTTTTTTATGGCTAAGTAATATTCCAGTGTGTGTGTGTGTGCATGTGCGTATCACATGTATATCTTTATCCATTCATCCATATATGGACTCTTGGAATGCCTCCATATCTTAGCTATTACAAACAATGCTGCAATAAAACATAGGAGTACTCTTATCTTTTCAAATTAGTGTTTTCATTATCTTTGGGAACATAGCCAATACTTCAATTATTGGGTCACATGGCATTTCTATTTTTAATTTTTTGAGGAACCTTTATACAGTTTTCCACAGTGGTTGCACCAATTTACATTCCTACCAACAGGACATGAAGGTTTCTTTCTTTTCTGTCCACATCCTCACCAACACTTGTTATTTCTTGAATTTTTCATTCTAGCCATTCCTACAGGTGCAGGGTGGTAGCTTATTGAGGTTTTGATTTGTATTTCTCTGATAATGAATGATGTTGAGTATCTTTTTATGTATCTGTTGTCTTTTTTAGAAAAACGTCTATTCAGGCCCTTTGTCCATTTTTTTTTTTTAAAAAGACCAAGTGAGACTATATTTCCCAGCAAAGAATTTTAGGAACCAGAATCTCACTTGGTACAAACCCACTGCAGTTGCGCTCATCTGTAAAGTGCTTTCTGTCCTTTGTCCATTTTTAATTGAATTTTGTTTTGGTGTTGAGTTGTATAAAGAAAAATTAAGAAACAGTTCTATTTGCAATTGCACCAGGAAGAATGAAATACCTAGGAATAAACTTAACCAAAGAGGTGAAAGTCTTATGCTCTGAAAACTATAAAACACTGATGGAAGAAATTGAAAATGATGCAACAAATGGAAATATGATTCATGCTTATGGATTCAATGAATTAATATTGTCAAAATGTCCATACTACCCAAAGCAACCAAGAGTTAACCCAATCCCTATCAAAATACCAAGAGCATTTTTCAGACAACTAGGACAAATAGTACTAAAATTTGTATGGAATGATACAAGACCCTAAATAGCTGAAGTAATCTTGAGAAAGAAAAGTGAAGACCATCCCAGATTTCAAGATCTTTTTTTAAAAAAAGATTTTATTTATTTTATTTATTTGACAGAGAGATCACAAGTAGACAGAGAGGCAGGCAGAGGGAGGGGGGAAGCAGGCTCCCCGCCAAGCAGAGAGCCCAATGTCGGGCTCGATCCCAGGACCCCGGGATCATGATCCAAGCCGAAGGCAGAGGCCTAACCCACTGAGCCACCCAGGTGCTCCAAGATCTTTATTAAGCTATAATAATAAAAACAGTATGGTACTGGCCTAAAAATAGATACAGAGATCAATGGAATAGAATAGAGAGCCCAGCAATATACCCTTACTTATATGGTCAACTGATCTACAACAAAAAAGGCAGGAGTACACAATGAAGAAAAGAATGTCTTCAGTAAATGGTGCTGGGAAAGCTTGCCAGCTACATGTGAGAGAAGGAAACTGGATCACTTTCTTACACCATACCACGGAAATAAACACAAAATGGATTAAAAACCTAAGTGTGAGACACGAAACCATAAAACTCCTCTTAGGAAATAAAAGCAGTAACTTCTTTGATATCAGCTGTAGCACCATATTTCTAGATATGTCTCCTCAGGCACAGGAAATAAAAGAAAAAATTAACCTGAGACTATACCCAAATAAAAAGCTTTTCCACAGTGAGGGCAGCCATCGGCAGAACAAAAATGTAACCTACTGAATGGGAGAAGGTATTGGCAAAAGGTATACCCAATATCTAAAATATATAAAGAACTTAAACTGCCCCTGGAGTATGTGATCATCGTGCATTTGGTTACATTCTAGTAGGTGAACCCAAACAATATTCTTCTGCAAAGTAACTACTATCTGTATTATGTGGTCTTTAGACAATAGTAAAAATTTCTTTCTAGTTGGATATAGGCCTTAATATATTTGAAAGTTGAACAGTGACTCGAAGAAATAATGAGTAACTCTACATAAAGGACATCCCGTGATCCTTGAAAGCCCAAGATCAGCCCAAGACTACTATTATTTCTGAAAAATTTAAAGCAACTGAAGCAGGATCTATATAAAGGGTACGTAAAGATAAAAATATATAAACCCAAAGAGCTTCTGAGAAACAGGACATTGTCCTTAGTTAAGTGGTCTTTCCTTTATTTTGCATAGTAGATAATTTTCCTGGGCCATGATTCTTACCAGACTTCTTATTCTGTTTTTCTTTCAAATGTGAATTTCTTAGTTCAGAATTTACCTTGAATATCATATATACAAACACATACAGGATTAGAAGATAGAAACACAAAGGCACTCTAAGGCACAGAATATAGATTCTTGGCCAGAAAAAGATGATTTCAAAGGAAAGAAGAAATACAAAGAAAATCAGAGAAGTCATTCTCTGAATGTCAGTCAGAAGTGTCAATCAGTCAGAAGTGTCAATCAGAAAAGTCATTCATTCATTCATTTGCTCTTCAGTTATTATGGAGATTGTCTTTGAGCCTCAAGGCATGCTAGACAAGGCTGGGAATACAAGGAGAAAAAGGAGAATTTGAGAAGTCTGTGCTAATCAAGCTTTTCCAAATGCTGAACAACAGAAAGAGTGCCCAGGGAAGCAAGTACTACACTAGCCCATATGGCAGATGTAGCTCTAATACAGACCACGGAGACTGATGTAGGAAATCCTTAAATCACATCTTCTCTCCTTGTTCTGATCTCCTACTCAAAAAGAAACCTTACAGTAATTTGCTTTCCAATGTACTATGAAAATAAGGAGAAAATATATTTGCTCTATGACCACAGTCAAGTATCTACTGGGGGAAGACTGGGAGATTATATTTCACATTGCAATATAATAGATCGATATTTCAGTTTATAGACTTCAACCTGAATGTAATATCTCTGTGAATGAACAAGTCTCACCAAATTTTCTACTTGAAGGCCTTCATATAATATAGTTTCTGTACCTTCAAAGCTAAGGACTAGAACCTAGAAGTGGAGCTCATTTAGTAACATTTCAATTCATTTCTTCCATTTACATTTCTGCTTGCAATGCTAGCTCTTTTCTAGGTTTCTTGACCATCTTTATTCTTGTTCCTTGTTGGGGTGCACTCTAACAGAAGAACACGGGTTTTCCACCATTTTTTTTTTTCTGCCTGGTATTCTAACTAACCATGCTTATTTCTGACTCACAGTCTTAGCATGTATTACTTTTCCTGGAATGTTCCAGATGGCTTCTCATTATTCAGGTCTCAGCCCAAGCACCACATACTAGCAAGGCCTTCTCAGGCCATGCAATCTAAGGTAGTTGCATCTCCATCATCACTCTTCATTGCATTAGCCTTAGACATTTTTAATGAATTTAGTTTGTCTCCTCCCACTAAGATACAAGCTCTCTGGAGGTAGGGGCCTTGTTTGTTTTGACCACCATTCACTCCCCAAGCTCTAGAACAACATAGGAGCTTCAGAAATATTGGTTTCTATGAACAAACGAACGGATGAATGAACATGACTCATAGATTCAGGGCAGGAGTCTACCTAACAACCTGAAGCAAGCTACTTGAGGAAGCAACTTATTTCCTGAGCCTGATACCCCATCTGTTAAATAGGGATGATATTTCTTTTCAGAGAGGATTAACTGAGACGATTTGTGTGAAAATGTTTTCAATAAGATAATTGTCAACAAACACTGTTTTCCTTCCTTTTCCTTTTTAATACATATTTTGAAATGCAAAGAAAGTTATTTTTAAATTCATCTAATTAGTAACTAACAAAATGATTTTGCATTTTTCTCCTGCACACTTAAAATGTCTGGGCTGCAGTCTCACATACCTTGCTTTATAATGTCTTTTTGATTCAAATCCAATATTCTCATTTCAGCAGAAGTGAGCCTAGAACATTGACTTTCTTTTTATCAACGTTTTGTTTTTTACTTCTTCATCCTGAGAAATATACAGTAGGCCAACATTCTTTCCTCATTTTTGATTGTAGTAATAAAAACAGCTACAATTTACTAAGTATTTCTATGTGCTTGGGAATGTGCTAAGCATTTCACACATATTTTACTTAATTCTATCTCTGGTAAATATTATGACTCTCATAATATTTAAGTGAGTACTATGACAATCATTGTAAATGATAAAACTGGAATTGAAAGGGACCTGCCAATGGCCACACAATTAATGAGTAGAAGGGAAGAGATTTGAAAGTCAGCTCTCTGACTCCAGAATCTTTGCTCTTAACTACTGTACTATACTGCTTTCTCTACGGGGCCTTTGAGATCCAAAGATCAGTAGGATACTGGCTTTATCATTGAGAGGTCTATAGTCAGATGTAGAGATACACATAAACAACTAGCACACGTGTGATGAGTACGATAATAGAGTATATACAATTGCTGTCACAAAGAATGAATAACTTTGTATATGGGAGTTTTGGCAAAGCTTTACAAATTAGTAGAAACCTTCATACAGAAAATTGATAAGGGGAGGGTAGATTTCCAAATCACTTGGAACCATGTGTGCAAATCATTGAGGCATGGGAGAGCACAGTGTGCTCAGAAAAGACCAAGTTTCCATGAAGCTGAAACCTAGAATGAATTTGTGTAGGGGGTGGGAAGGAAATGTGACAAAATGTAGGAAAAGATTGATGAAATAAAAAATAAAGTTTTGAGGAAAACTATTAAGGAGTTTGGACATTAGCTAATTTTATTTCAGAGAGAAACATCATCAGATCTGCATTTCAGAGAGAACATTTTAATTCTGATCTCTCTCATACTTATTTGAATAGTAAGAGCAGAGCTTCATTTGTAATGTCATCACTACTCAAAATGCAAACCCAGCTCCTTTCCAATAGTGTGCTTCATCATTGTTTCCAGACGTTACTGACTCAAAGCAGCCATTTTTCTTTACTTCCTCTAGAACCCTTCAACAATAAATGATTATTCATTAGGAAAGAGAAACACATGTCCCTAACATAAAAAGGGGGGGTGTTTCTTTGAACAACTGTACTATTTAAATCTGTGATTATACTTGCACGTATGTATTTGGGATTTTCTGTGCTCTATCCTACCTTAGCTATCTGTAAATAAATGCGGAGGTTTGGGATTTCTTTAGCAGCTTCTGAAGACTTTCTCTTCATTTAAAAGGAACTACTACTCTCTCCTCCATCTCCCCAGATTTATCCCAAGTAATTACTTTTTAAATTGTTCTTAACCTGGTGCTTACAATAGGCTGGTAACAGCACAGCCTAAACCCTTCTGTTTTTTGGCATGACATGTATATAGACCTGGCAGGCACTCTGTGTCCTTGATTAGATGGTTGCTAATCAGGAAAGGAGGACATTCCAACTGTGCTCTCTGGTGACACTAAGATTTGTGCTCAGGAAGAAGCTTATGTTTTTTGCCTCCCTCTGTCCCTTCAGTGATCACATCCAAGTTATTTTCCAATTCTTGTTGCTGTCTTCTACCTATACTAAATGAATACTAATAGCGTTTATAAAAACCTTTGTACCCATCTAAGCTGTTAGCCTATTAAAGTCACTTTCTTTGGAAACATTTTCTTTTTTCAGGTTTGTGTTTTCTTCTCATCATTCTGCTCTTGTCTCTTTTGAAAATGCATCATCCTTTTTAGCATATTCAAAGACAACGAAGTATTTTTTTGGTCGGTTTTGGCTATTAGAGGTATGGATGGATCTCCTGACATTGAGGTCATCAAGGATCCTGAGACATCTTAAAAATGAATAGTCTGGGAACTAAAAAAAAATAACACAAAAGCCACTGGCTTAACAGCCCTGAGAGAAGACCAGACATGTTTTCCCTTGAGAGTACTTCTGGTAAGTACCCCAGACATACAAGATGATTAACCTAAATGATTATCAAGGTAAATTTTTATATTACAAGTTACCATATGATCTGAAATCAGCTGCCCAGTACTCACAAACTTGAACTGAGAATATTTTTTATGCACACACTCCTACAAAAGTTAACTTCTTACTGAAGGATGCATCCTTGGGATTATTGTCTCTGATGTAGAAGGGGAACTTGTTGCTAGGTACAATGTCATCACTGGGACTCAAGCCAAGTACATGCTAGAAAGCCTCAACTGTTGATCGATGGCAAGTACACCAGCTTGTTTAAAATACCATGGGGTTCTTCAGGCATTTCATTTCCTAATTGTGAACAATTATTTGCATTTAATTGAGATCTCGTCTTGCTGCCTGAATGTCAGATGGCAACACCACTAGAGCCAGAGGAAGTAATTACATAATCTCCAATATCTTTTCATCAATTAATTTATTTGGATGAATTTAAATGATAACATAAGGAAGTGCTTGATAGTATTAGCTACAGACAGGCAAAGAGGGGGGAGGTGATCATAAAATGAGTCATCTATACTCTCCAGCTCAGCCATATTATGGTGAGCTCATGCTTATTAAAGCAACACTGCAATCTTGAACTTGCTTTTCAGTAAAGATTAATGGAAATCTGGTAGGGCTTGGGGATGTATTAAACATTTTTTTCTGATAATTTACCAATGTTCTTATTCAGTTTATCTAATTATAATCTGAAACTCATAAGTTAGGGATAATAATAACACTGTTGAAAGTTTTTGTAAGTATAAAATGAGATTATATATGAAAAATTACTTCAGTTACTGGCCAATGGCTGTAATTTCTCAATGCATGAAAGTCATTGTTTTTTGTTTTTGTTACTATTAATGTCAATTTATTTCTAGAAAAATACAAGGCAACAACTTTATGAAATATCTCAGCAACAAAATTTTGTTACTAGAAATGAGTTAGGAAATGGAGTTATTTCTTCTCATTCTTTCAAATGCTAAGAGGAAGAACAGAGGCCCAAACGACTAACCTTGGATTTGATAAGCTATTACACATTTCATGGAATTATGGTGCTCAAACTTTTGGTGTCTGTAGCCTGCTTTGTTGAAACAAAAGACCACACAGACATATAGTCAACCCATCCCCAGATACCAGCCCCAAATAAACCAACCTAAGAATCTGAAGATTAGAAAGAGCACGTTTGGTAAGACAGGAAGAAAACTAGTATGCTGTGTGCCAATTATGTGCTTGGAGTTGAGACAGACAGTTGACATAAATCCATGGGCAGTTTTTATAATTCACCTCAACTCCTGCTATTAAGTTGCATTATTCCTTTTTCTCAGTCAGCTACACTACTAACTCTGGTACTTGTGCATTAAGGTGGATAAGGAGGATAGGGGAATGGTGATGGGAATAAGGACAGAATAATAAACAGTGGCAATAACAGACCATCAGAGAAGATGCTGTCTGATCCTTGCTGCCTCTCCTTCCACCCATGCCTGTGGGTGGCCTTCCTACAGTTATCCTGAGATGATGGAAATAAACTGCATTCCTTATCAGCACCATGTGAGCAGCAGTGCAGTAGCTGTCCAGACCTTCCAAGCTGTACTTGTGAATTTCCAGTCACAAAGTAATTCAGATTAAAGGAACTTCTTTTATCTCCTCTGTCCCTTCTCCCTCTGCTGACAGGGACCATCATCCTGATACCATAGGCGTATTATCTCATCTGCTTTTCAACAAGAAAACCTTCTAAGCTTACTGAGGATTACGAGGCAACCATACTAATTCCATCCTTCTTAAGTGGTGTATCTGTATTGATATGGGATGTGACCAGGGGTGGATTTCACCACGTATACTCATTTGCTTATAGTGGGCAAGAAATGAGAGGGAGCACAAAATGTCTGTGTTTATGTAAGTACATATAAGAGGCAGGGACTTCCAAATGTATCCCAAGGTTAAGTACAGATTGAATGTTTTGGGATCATCTATTGTTTTAAATTATTAATCATTATTTTTCCCTGTAGTGACAGAAATATTAACAGATCAACTATCTTTCCTTAAGCACTCTTCAATGTACAATGTTCTGAAGCCATTATTCATAGTATCTCTTCATGGGAACTACCCGCAGTTGAACAACCTTTAATAAAATGTTTCCTTTATGTCTTCCTCCCATTCCAGGTGTATTTTCCCCTGCCCCTATTTCTGATTTTTCTTGTCTCTTTTTTTCTGGTATATCATCTTTCCTTTTTTAATACTTCTTCTTTTCACTGAATTATATTATCCTAAAGGCTCTTTTTTTTCCCCATACGGATTAGAGAACTCTGCCCTCCTTTAATTCAAGAAAAGTAGTTTTTGTAAACAAAAATTTCCACACTCACAAGGCATCAGGAAAGTTGTTTCCTCTAAACTAAAAAAGAAAATACTTGCCGCATTTAGAAGTACAACTAGGAGTTTCAGAATCTCAGGATGCTTATCTGAACCTCTCCATTTTTTGAGATTCATCAACATCTAATAAATACATCATTTGCAAATTCTATTAAATGACAGTCACACATATAAGCTCTATATGCAATTTGGAATACCTAAACAGCCACAGTGCCTTGACATTCATTATCAGCCATTTCAAATTCTTACCTGTAAAATGGTAGTGGATTTTCAAGTTCAATACAGGCATAAACAACTCAACTCATATCTATGGGTTGCCAGCAGCGGAATCCAAGAGCTGTTTAATGCACATCACAGAGCCTGTTCTCAGACTTTTCTCCCTTTAAAGCTTGTTTTCCTGGCAGTGACAATAATGCATCCACAGGCAAGTAGCCACAGTGAAAGTATTTCCCATCTCACACTCCCCCTATAACCTAATCTCTGTGGCAGAGTAAGAGTATAGAAAATGTGGAAAATGTGGCAGGGAAACACTAGAATGTTTCCTACCATTCCCTCTAGTTAGAATTACTTTCTTCTAAACTAACTTGCTCCTGGAAGCTTAAAATCTGAATTAAGCACCATTGGTGATAACATGAAATTTGGAGTTAGAAGAACCTGAGTTCAAGTAATGACTATGGAATTCACTTGCTCTAGAACCTTGATTAAACTTCTTCTCTACTTAGACTTCAAGTTCCTCATAGGTAGATTAAATAGTAACTCTTTCACAGGGTTGCTATGAGTAACACAGTCCATATTGTTTAAAAGTTATTTGGCACATAGCCAGGCAAGCAGAAAGGGGTCAGTCACTGGTATCTGCTATTCTTTTTAGACACTTTTATCTCATACTACTTACCAACCTCACAAAAATATACTGGAAATGTTCCTCTGTGAAAATGTGATTTGTGTTCCTCTGTGAAATACGATTAAAAACAAAGAAAAAAGCTTCAAATGAATGTCCTCTAGGTCCTGACATTGCATTCTATAACATTTATTGATGATAGTAAAGATCAGAATACGTGAGATTATGCTCTTGTGACAAACAGCTCTAAAACCTAAGCAACTTATAGGAAAAGGTCTCTTTCTCAGTTCTTTTACAATCTAGTATCTAGTCTAGTTGGACAATTGACACTCCTTAACAGGTCTCTTCCTATTATAAATTTGGCATCTAGGGCCCTTTCCTCTTACAACCATCTTGGAGGATTTTTATAGCAGGTATGGATGGTGAGGCGTTGGAGAGGGATACATCATATCTGCTCATTTTCTATTCGCAAGAATCAGTCACATGGCACCCAAATAACATAGAACCCAAGATAAAAAGGACCATGGGTAAGCATGTAGGCAGCCTATACCACTATGATGATAACAGCAAGGAGAGAATGATCATATGTTAAGAAATCTTGTTATTGTTAGGTTAAGATGTTGCAAATATTAGGCTGCCTTCTCATCGAGACACAATATGAACTTGTCTCAAAGATCTAGGTATTTTGACTGAGTCCTATAGAACCGAGAAAGGAACACATTTGTGAATTTTTCTTTACCTATGGACCATAAATGCTTTTAAATTGGTTTCAGATTATCCATCTTTTGCCCTCTTTTTGTTCCCCGTACTCTGGAAACTTCCGAGGCAAGTGAACATGTTGCATTTGCCACCCAACAATTTAATTAATCAGAATAGGAGGTGTGTAAAAGGAGGAGAGAACTATAGCTATATACATCAACATGGATGCATCTCAAAAACATACAGTTAAAGTTGAGTTGAAGGACCAAGTGGCAAAAAATACATAGCGTATGCTTTCATGTTCAAATCCTGGGAAAATAAGGAATATACTTTTTTTCAGGGAAAAAATATGTAAGGAGGGGTGATATCAGCATCATTGTGGCATAAATTCTTCCTTTTTTCTCTTGCCTTTGATTTTTTAACTAATCAGATAGTCATAACAGGAAAAAAAAACACTTCTGCAAAGCAAACTGGTATACTAGAAAAATCTCTCCATCTATACACTCAAAGGTAGGTCAACCAGACCATGGAGGAGGTCTGAGTGAGTGAGGTGGTAGTGAAGCCATTAGTGGCAAAGGAGATAACTGGAGAGAAGGCACTGGCCAGTCCAGCAGTGAACTAGCACAACTTCCCTGGCAGAGGACATGGAGGGTAAAGGCCCAGGCACATATGCTGCAGCTGGAGAGACCCGTTGCTCTCTCTGAAGAGAGACCACAATGACTGGAGGAAAAGGAAGTAGGCAAAGTGAACTGAAGGAATGTATCTTTTGCTCTTTGCCCTAAGAGTCAAGGACCACGCCATAGGCCTCTGGGACCCCCCCCCCAACTTAAGGATCCCCCAATGAGGCTAAGGGACACACTCAAAGCCCTACATGCTAAGTACACCTCCCCCTGCTTTGCAGCCCCCTATTGCCTTTTTTGTTTTGTTTTGTTTTGTTTTTGTAATGTCTGCACTCTTTACGTTAACAGCAAGTCAGCCCCAGTAAAAGAAATTAAAACTGGTGCTATAGCGTCACTTTCTGGAAAACAAAAGGAAGGTTTTTAACTACCAAGCTGTTGAACACTTAGAATCTTTCTTTTTTTTTTTTAAAGATTTTATTTATTTATTTATTTGACAGATAGAGATCACAAGTAGGCAGAGAGGCAGGCAGAGAGAGAGGAAGGGAAGCAGTCTCCCTGCTGAGCAGAGAGCCCGATGCGGGGCTCGATCCCAGGACCCTGAAATCATGATCTGAGCGAAGGCAGAGGCTTTAACCCACTAAGCCACCCAGGTGCCCCTAGAATCTTTCTTAAATAATAATGGTATTTGATAGTTCAAATGTGGTGGCAGAGGTGCTTCTCATCAGACATCATGAAAAATCACAGTAATATGGTCTCACAAAAAGAAATTAACAGTTTTCCAGCAACTGGATATGGAATATTGAGATCTAAGTGATAAAGAATTTAAAATAGCTGGTATGAAGAAATTCGACAAACTACAAAAAAACTCAGAGAGGTAATATAATGATCCCAGGAATAAAATTAAGGAAAAGAAGGAGTACTTCACTAAAGAGATTGAAATTCTAAAAAAAGGCCAAACAGACATTCTGGAACTGAAAAACTTAATTAAATGAGATGAAGAATACATTAAAATGCATTGGAAATATAGCAGATCATATGGAAGAGAGAATTAGTAAGCTCAAGGAGAGAAATATAGAAATGATTCAAGTGGAAGGGGAGAGGGAACTAAGATTTTTTAAAAGTGAAGGAAACATATGAGAACTGACTGATTTCATTATAAATCCAACATGAGAATAATTGATATCTCAGAAGAAGAGAGGGAGAAGGGAACAGAAACATATTTAAAGAATTAATAGCTGTGAATTTCACAAAATATAGAAGGAACTGGATATACAAGCCCATGAAACAAAAGGATACCTTAATATCTCTACATGAAAAGATCTTCTCCAAGACATTACCACTGACAAAAGTCAATAATAAAGAATTTTAAAGGCACCCATGAAAAAAAAGACAGTAGCTTGCACAGGTACTCCCATTAGGCTAACAGCAGATTTCTCAGCAGAAACTCTATAGGACAGGAGATAGCAGAATGACATATTCAAATACTCCATCTGGCAAAGCTATACTTCAGATATGAAGAAGAAATAAAGCCTTTCTCAGGGAAACAAAAGGTGGAATCACTACCATTACCACTATACTTGCTCCACAAGAAATGTGGAGCTCTTCCAGTTGAAACAAAAACAAAATTATACAAAATTCTGATTAAGTTTATAGTCAGAATTAGAATACTCTCTTTTTTAAAACAGCATATTAAACACTTGACTATAGCATAAAGTTTAAAAGAAAAGGGCATTAAAAACAAGTATAGCATTAAAAATAAGTATAGCTACTACAACATTATGACAAAATCACAGCATAAAAGAGGTAGATTGTGATACCAAAAATATGAAAGGGGAAGAGTAAAAGGATTAAATCTTCACAGGCAAATAAAGATAAATTACTATCAGTAAAAAAGGACTAGTGTTTCTATGAGTTGTTTTATATAAACTTCATGGCAACTACAAAGCAAATATCTACAGCAGAAACAAAAAAAAACCACATTAAAAAAGGAGAAACTGATCAAATGACCATGGAAAACCACCACTTCAAGGGTAGAAGGAAAGAAAAGTGATAGACAAAATAACCAGAAGGCAAAAGATAAAATGACTAGTAAATTCTTACCTAACAGCAATCACCCTAAATGTAAATGGAATGAACTCATCAATCAAAAGACAAAGAGTAATTGGATGAATAAAAACCAAGACGCAACCACATGCTTGCCTACAGGAGACTCATTTCAGCTTTATAAACATGCATAAGCTCAAAGCAAAAATGTGTCAGATGATATTCCAAACAAATGGAAATGCAAAGGTGAGTATAACAATACGTCTATCGGACAAAATAGACTTCAAGCCAGAAAGGGTAATAAAAGACAAAAAAAAGGTCATTCTATATTTAGAGGTCAATACATCATAATGCTTGAACAATTATGAATATATATGCCTCCAACACCTGAGCACTGAAATATAAGCAACTAATAATAGATCTTAAAGAAGAAATAGACAACATTACAGTATTTGTAGAGGACTTCAATACCCCATTATCAGCAATAAATAGATCGTCCAGACAGAAAATCCAACAAGGAAACTTTGGAACTGACCCATGATTTAGGACAAATGGCCTTAAAAGACCTATATGAAACAATCTATCCAATGATAGCAGAATACACGCTCTTCTCAAATGTACATGGAGCATTCTCCAGGATAGATCATATGATAGGTCACAAAACAAATCTTAGCAAATTTAATAAAAGTGAAATCATACCAACTATCTTCTCTGACCACAATGGCATAAGGCTAGAAATCAACAATAGGAGGAAAGGGAGAAGGATCTATACATAGGTGGAAATTAAGCAACACACTTCAAAACCACCACTTGGTCAAAGAAGAAATCAAAAGGGATATAAAAAATTATCTCAAGACAAATGAAAATGAAAACACAACATATCAAATATTATGGGATGCAGCAAAAGCAATTCTGAAAGGAAACACATACACACACATACACACACATATACACATAATGGAATATTACTCAGCCATCAAAACAATGAAATCTTGCCATTGGCAAATACGTGGATGGAACTAGAGGGTATTATGCTAAGCAAAATAAGTCAGTCAGAGAAAGACAAACATCATATGATCTCACGCATATGCGGAATTTAAGAAACAAAACAGATGAACATAGGGAAGGGAAGGAAAAATAAAATAAGATAAAAACAGAGAGGGAGGCAAACAATAAGAGACTCAACTCCAGGAAACTGAGGATTGCTGGAAGGGAGGGGGCTGGGGGGGATGGAGTAATTGTGTGATGGGTATTAAGGAGGGCACTAGATGTAATGAGCCCTAGGTGTCAAATGCAACTAATGGATCACTAAATTTTACCCCTGAAATTAATAATATACTATTATTAATTAAATTGAACTTAAGTAAATTTTTTTTCAAAAGGAACAAGGTAAGGGTGTCCACTCTCACCACTTCCATTGAATATAGTACTGGAAGTCCTAGCTAGAGCAATTAGGCAAGACAAAATAATAAAAGATATCTGAATTTAAAAGAAAGAAGTAAAACTGCTGTCACATGATGATGATAAAATTCTATATACAGAAGATCTCCCCTAATGAGTTAAGAAACTGTTGGAATTAATCAACAATTTTAGGAAAGTGGCAAGATACAAAATCAATATATCAAAATCAATTGCATTTCTTTACACTGGTGAAGTATCTAAAAAATAAAGAAAATCATCACATTCACAGTAGCATCAAACACAATAAAATATTTAGAAATAAATTAGGGGTACCTGGGTGGCTCAGTGGGTTAAGCTGCTGCCTTCGGCTCAGGTTGTGATCCCGGGGTCCTGGGATCGAGACCCGCATCAAGCTCTCTGCTTCGGCGGGAAGTTTGCTCCGCTCCCCCACCCACCTGCCTCTCTGCCTACTAATGCTCTCTGTCTGCCAAATAAATTTTAAAATCTTAAAAAAAAAAAAAGAAATTTAACCAAGAAAATAAAAGATCTGCACAATGAAAATTATACAACTCTGCTAAAAGAAAAATCAAAAGTGATGTAAACTGATGGAAAGACCCCCCACCCCAGGTTCATGGATGAGAATAAATATTGTTAAAATGGTCATACTACCCAAATCCATCTACAGATTTAACACAATCTCCATCAAAATACAAAAGGCATTCTTCACAGAAATAGAAGAAACAATCTTCACATTTGTGTGGAAACACCAAAGACCCCAGAAAGCCAAAGGAATCCTGAGAAAAAATAACAAAGCCAAAAGGATCATGCTGTTAATATCAAATTATACCACAAAGCCATATTAATAACAATATAGTAATGGCACAAAAGTAGACATGTCAACCAAATGGAACAGAACAGAGAGCCCTGAATTAAACTCCAGCATATACAGTTAACTAATATTTGGCAAAGTAGCCAGGAATACCCAATGGAGAAAGAATAGTCTCTTCAACAAGTAGCACTGGGAAAACTGAAGAAACACATGGGAAACAAGGAAATTGGACCCCTAGGTCACCTCACTCACAAAAATTGGACTCAAAATGGATAAAAGACTTAAACACAAGACCTAATGCCATAAAGTTCCTAGAAGAAACCATAGGGATGAAACTCACTGACAATGGTCTGGGCAACAATTTTGGAGGTATAATGCCATAAGCATCCAAACAAAAGAAAAAACAAGAGTTACAAACAAGAGTAAATCAAACTCGGAAGCTTCTGCACAAGAACTGTGAAATCTACAGAATGGGAGAGAATTTTTGCATATCATATACTGCGGAAGAGATTAATATCCAAAATACATAAACAACACAACTCAGTAACAACCACCACAAAATAGTCCAACCTACAAATGAGAAGAACTAAATAGATATTTCTCCGAAGAGGACATCAAAATGGTCAAAAGACATGTGAAAGGATGTTCAACACCACTCCTCAGCAGGAAAATGCAAATCAAACCACAATGAGCTATTACCTCATACCTATGAGAATGGCTATCATCAAGGAAGCAAGAGACAACAGGTACTGGTAAGAATGTGGTGAAAAGGGAACCCTTATACACTGTTGATGGGAATCTAAATTGGTCCAACCACTATGGAGAACAGTTTTGAGGTTCCTCAAAAAATTAAAAATAGATCTAGCATACGATCCAGCATTTATACTCCTGGGTATATAACCAAAAGAAGACCAAAAGAGGTTTTTGACAATATATATGCTGTCCTATGTTTCATGCAGCATTACTTACAATACTCAAGACACAGAAACAACCCAAATGTCTATCAGCAGATGAATGGATAAAGAAGATGTGGCACAAATGTATGGTGGAATATTATTTGGTCGTGAGAAAGGATGATACCTTCCCATTTGTGACACAGATGGACCTTGAGCATATTAGGTTAAGCAAGAGAAGTCAGACAGATAAAGACAAGTACTGTATGACACCACTCATATGTGGAATCTAAAAAAGGTAAACCTGGAAAAAATAGAGAGCAAAATGGTGGTTGCCAGGGGATGGGAATGGGGGAGAGAATAGTGACAGTGCCTGAAGCTACACACTTATAATGAGCAGTAAATAAGCCATAGAGATCTAATTCACAATAAAAGAAATAGAGACAATAATATTGTACTAGAATTATATGATAAATATCACTATATGAGCAATCATATGACAATATAAAAGTATAGATAAGTAACACACTGTACACCTTAAATTTATATAGTGTTACATGTCCATTTTTTTTTTCAGTAAAAAAGTGGAAAAATTAGAAAATTCAAATTTTGGCATAGTGGTTACCTTTGGGAAAGAGGGAAAGGAGGGAATTCAGAAAGAGAAACTGTGGGAGTCGGGGACTTCAAATGTTTTACTTACATTCAAGTTTTGCAGAAATATTCATTTTGTTATCAGTTATTAAGCTAAAAAGATATGTTTGATATACTTTTCTCTATACACATTTAACAAAACACATAGGAGGTAATACATTTATCTGTTGGTACTTTTTTTTTTTTTTTTTTTTTTTTTTACCAAATTACGTTATCTTACTGGTTTATATTTAGATAGATGGGGGTACTTAGATGTATTATTATTTGGAGTCTCAAGATTAGACCTGAATTTTAGATAATTAATTCTCTATCTGTGGCCTTGTTTCATTTTCAAAAGAAGCCAGATGGACCCTTAGCACTCCAACTTTGCTGGTTCTAACCTAAACTCCACAAGCTCCATTTGTCTTTTGTTAGGTAACAAATCACCTCAAAACTCAGTAGCTTAAAAAGAGCACCATTTTGTTCTCTTTCATGATTTCTGTGGATCAGGATTCCTGAGTGTGTGGCCAGATAGCTGTGGCTCAGGATCTCTCATGCAGTTGCAACCCCATGATGACTAGAGCTGGACCATGTGGGGGCTGGCTGGGCACCTCCCCCTCCACGCAGAAGCATCTCAGGGCCTCTCCTCATGCATTAGCTTGGGCTTCCTTACAGTATGGCACCATTGGGGCAATCAGACAGCTCCCACAGTGACTAAGGGCACCAGGGTGGGTTTTCCATTGAAGGAGGCTGCAGGAGAACTTATGGCCTCAGCTGGGAAGCAAGGGAGCATCACTGTGCTGTATCTTATTGGCTACAAGTGTGTCACAGGCCCTCCCAGATTCCAAGGGAGAGAAATTCAATTAGGCTATACCTCTTCATGAGAGACTGGCATGTGGATAAGAAATACCTGCTGCAACCCCTTTGGAAAACATAATCGGCCACACACAGGTAATTGGGATGGTGACCATGTAATTTATTATACAAAATGGGACCATTCTTGAGACTTAAAGGGGGTGTGATTAATAATTACACAGAAATAACAGGTGCAAAGCTGGATTGCACTGAGCATAACATGGCATATGGTCACCGTGGAAACTAAACTTAAGAATTAGATTGGGTATTTCCTACTTGAAGATATTGAGAATATATCATCTTTGAGATCTGCCTCATCAGAATTCACAGGCTTTATCTCACAGAGACAAAAATGCACAGACATATTTTTAAAAGAGTAATAAGAATAGAAAAATACTTTGTAATTGCTCACTCTCATTTTATCATGGCTAGGTCATCCTTCCCTCCCACAGGCAGTCAAATATTTAAAACTGCCAGTTGAGAATGTTATCAGTGACACACACAACAGAAATTTCAATGCCTTTGAACAGCAAGCACTTTAAGCTCTATGCAGATAGTCTTCTTGTTTTTAAAAATCCTACTCTTGCCAGGGCTTCAACCCAGTATTTCACATAGTGTGTTCCATGGAACACTATGATAGCTAGGTTAGTTGACAAAAAATATTTTACATGGCAAAAGCAGTTTAAAATGAAAAGTATTTTTATCCTCTTGGGTTTCATAATTCCTAGTATGAAAAAAATTCTAAGAAGTCCCAAAAATTAAAAAAAAAACTTGTTAAACTCTGTTCTTTGGCCTAATTCAGCACTTCTAGAATTCATTTGACCACGGAAACAGTTTTTCTCCTCCTGAGCATCACCAATTAACACTTGTAGGATTAGTATTCTGTGAAATGCACTTTGGGGAACACTGCTTTAACCTAAGCCAGAACACGAGTCTTTTCAACATTTATCAAGAAAATTGGAATGATCAAATACAATTAAATCAACCATTTTAAATAGAGAAGAACTGAGAAGGAAGTATTTCAACTGTTTTACTAACAGATTGATTAAGTGCTTTAAAAAGTTTATTGCTTCTAAGTTTAAGGGCTTAGATTAATAAATTTGCTTTGGGCTCATTTTTAATGAGCATGTTCATCAAATAAAACTTCACATCTTAAAAAAGGACACATATGATCACCAAATACTAAGGAGTACACAGATTAATATCATTCACATTCTGTGTTGCCGTATGGGAAATGCAAGGCAGGTTTAATGACAACTGTAGACTCTTCCCCTTTTTACACATTTTAAGATGTACTAAATACAGACAACCTTCCAATACTACCGTAAGATGTCTAATTTGGGCAGGGTGCCGGTAGGTTAAAGAAAACGTTAGTATATGGAAGAAAACTAAGGGAGTAGTTTCTAACACATATTATGGAATTCCAGAAATTTAATGAGAGGGTATTTTGAAATTTTAGATACCTCAAGGATAGATTTTTTTTTAAAGAAGGAAATTGAGTAGACTAGTCTACATCTGCAAGTACTTTCATGTGAAAACTATGACACAAAGTCCAAATTCACTTTAACCAGTCTATTTCTTTACTTGCAAAAGGATGCTAACAATGATATGAGTTAATACTATGAAACTGTATAGAGCACTCTGAAAAAGACAACAAATCATGACAAAGAAAGTGAATTATCTGTTCTAATTGAAACATGATATGATTATCTCACCTAGTATACATATACTTTATAGAAGTACAGTCACCGCATATAGAGAAAAAAATGTCATGAGAAATTTGCAGAGATGGTAAGATAAACCAGATAATGGCACACTTATCAACAACTCTGAAGGGGAAATAAAACTACCAAACAAAAAATACGTCATATCATAGAAGATGTTTTTTTTTTCTGTACTAAATATTTGAAATTATCTAGAAATAACTGAACCCTAGTTACACTTCACAAAAAATTAATATTGGGTGAATGTATTCAAAACCTACCTGTTTAAGAAACATTTCTGAACTTCTGAGAGGCCATTCAACAAAATGTTCAGAAGTGCTGTCTTCGAAATTTGATTGCCCGGATGTTATTCATTCAATGAATATTTGTTGTAGACTTACACATGTCAAGTGCTGTCGTATCTACTACAGATACAGTAGTGAGCAAAAGAGGACAGGAAAATCCCTGTCCACATGGAGCTTACATTCCAGGAATGGAGAAAGATGAAAAACACCTAAGAAAGTAAAATGTGTAGTACGTTGATAAATGATGTGTGCTAAGGAGAGAAAGCGACAGTAAGGAATAGGAAAGATCGCTGGGTTGGGAGCACTATAACCTGAGACAGATGATCCAGGAAGGTCTCATCAAGAGAGGTAAGTCTGAGTAAGGATCTGAAGGTATCTTCATATCATCATCACATACCTTCTCCTCCATCCAACTCACTCTCCTTCCCTGGACCCTAAGTATTCCATGCTCATTCTCTACTTTAAGACTTGGCTCATACACTATCTACTGTTGAGAATTCATTCCTACTTCTTTCCCTCTTCTCCTGACTCCAAGTTAAAATCAAATTCTACCTCCTCCACAAAACTTTCTTCTTCCTCCTTTGATAGAAGTTAGCAACCTCTCCATTCTTCACTAATATCCAAGTTTCTCTCTTTCACAGTACCCATTTGTATGTGTTTGCTGCCTTTACAGAAAGGTGATAGAATAGAGAGGGAGTTGTGGTGTCAATCATCACACCAGACTATGAAAATGGACCCTATCTACTTAGGCTGGGCTGCCTTGTCTTGGTCAAGTTATTTCTTCTCCTGTAAGATGACAGCAACAACTCTGTGTCTGTAATTGTCACAAGAACTACACATGTATCTTATTTCTAATTGGACTGTAAGATTCTGAAGGTGAGGGATTATATGTGGGTTATATTCATTTGTATCTATCAGGAGCTAGTACAATGGCTTTCAAGCTATTGTGATGATAATTTATAATAAGAAAAATGCATTTATATCATGTCTTAGGCCACTCACCCATCTCATTATATAACAAGTATACATCTACATCTATATATAAATGGATATATAAACACATACTCATATATATGTACATATATATGAATACACACACACATATTAACTGGGCAAAGTTTGGTAAAATAATACCCTTACTGAATGAGATGCATTTTCCTGTACTTCATTCTCTTTTGCTCCATTCTATTTTTTTTACTTTGTGTCATTAAAAATCCAGTTGCTA
This sequence comes from Mustela nigripes, assembly GCF_022355385.1. Taxonomy (NCBI): domain Eukaryota; kingdom Metazoa; phylum Chordata; class Mammalia; order Carnivora; family Mustelidae; genus Mustela; species Mustela nigripes. The sequence continues at coordinate 106,133,106 of NC_081575.1, read as the reverse complement.
TCTACAGACCTGATTTTCATGAGCCACTAAAGGGTCTGACTCTAAGTCTGAAACAGTGAAAAACAGTAGACTATCCCATAGTTTGTGACACATTTACTAAACGAGTACTTGCGATGTGGAAATTTGTTTCAGGGTCCCTTTCCCTGATCTCCCTGGCAATCTCCCTGCCAAAAAGCTACAGACAGATGAGATATGTGTTTCCCACTAGATGGCCTGGACTCTGGGTCATTTTGCATTCGGGACGTGCCCTCTTCTATAATCCAATTCTGACAACCCACTTAAAATTTCAGTAGGTATCACTACACACTGAGCCTGGGCAGCCCGCTACGTAAAGACCTTAGTCTTCTGAGCCAGTACTGAGCAGTGTGTCCTCTGTACATGCATTTGGCTTTTTTGTTTTCCTGGGACCATCGCTGACTGATTCCCTGCTTCTTCCTTGATCTCTCTTAGAGGTTCTGATGAGCATGGAATAAACTTGCTCTTTTCATTTTTAACCCCAATCAAATGAAAATCAATACTCCTTCACAAAATACAAAGGAGGCACAGGAAAAAAGTGCTTCCCCATGGGGCATGCATACTCTTCTCCACATCATCTCGGGCACATGAAACCCCAATTCAAATGACCCAACTCCAAGGAAAATCTGAGTTTTTCCCCAGAGTTCATCCAAAATCGATCAATGTCTCCAAATGAAACCACCTCCTAAAGTTTCCGCCTAAGGCTTTGCACAGCACAAAGTGAGAAAGAAAGCATTTCAGGCACACCCACTAATCTCTCCCACACATTTTCAAGAGTTCTGCTCTTATAAAATTACAGCCCCTGGCAAGAGGACCCGATTGGACCAACTGAAATTAAAGCAATATGTGCTTGGAAATTAACTGCTTCTTGCTGTGCAGTAGGAATACTTAGAAAATTACTGCCCACCTGGCCTATACCCGGTGAGCTATATCAGCCGCCGAAAGAAACATGGGCCTCAAACTGTAAATAAGATCTTGGTGTACAAAATCTTCCCCTGAAAGAGGTTCATTTTGACACCAGAAATAGTGTTACAAAGTGTAGAATCTTTGAAGCAGGGATTCAGACACAGTCCCAGCTTGTATAAAACAAATTAAACAGACTCCATCATTTACATGTTTCTGGCTGTTTCTCACACATGAGTAAAATGAGATTAAAAAGAAAGATGGATTTTTTTCAACATCCACAAGAGTTACAAGAATTTAATCAAACCTGGGTTGATGGGGTAGAATTATTAGAGAAGAGAAAAACAAGCTTCCACGTATAACTGTGCCTTTGAGTGGTGCTTATTTTCCCACTTTCATTTCTGGATCTATTTCTTGTTTGGCACATAGTAGGAAGTCTATCAATACTGGCTGCCTTGAATGGGCAAATCATTGTTAATTTAAGTCTCTACCAAAAAAACCCAGGCATTAGCCTTTTATTGACATTGAGTGAGGGTCTTCTCTGTGTCAGTTCTTTCTTGGGTGGGGGGGCGTACACACAAAGATGAAAAGAACTATATTCTCTACAACCCAAGAAACTCTCAGTTAGCAAGAGGGTGAATAGAAACAATTACAGTGAGGTATGAGAACTGTTCTTGTAGAGTTATAAAGATAAGCCTGTAGCAAAATATAGAGAAAATGATAACAGAACCAGGGAGTACTTCATAGGAGGAGGGGCATTTAGGATGAGTCTTGCCAAAGACAACAAAGCCCCTTTCCCCATGCAGAAGTGCAGTCTTTAACAATATGGTCTATTTTGTCATGGACACTTGATTTCAATTCCAACTCTGCCCTTATAAGACCCTTATAGGATCTGATCTTCTGTCTTCTCATTGTATAATAAAGATAGAAATGTTCACCACACAGGATCATTGCAAGGATTTAATGAAATGATTCCTGCGTGCTGATGTTGTTGCTATCCTGTCCGTATCCCATCTGTACCCCTTCAGGGTTGGAGTGGCTTAATGTCTAACATGGGCTTTTCTGCTGGAGGGCTTTGCCTCCTCTGACCATGAGGGTTGACTGCCAGCCCACATGTAGGCCAGAAGTGCTGGGGAATTGACATCTTAAGGGAGTGCCTCTGGCCAGTGACTGATAGAGTTGTGCCAAAAATATCCCAGCTCCCATGACCTCTAGGTGAAATAAATCTGAGGCACATGCATTATATAGTTTCTGAGAGTCTCTCTGCAGGATGAAGCACCAGTTACCCACAATGGTAGCTGGCTTTAGGGTGCACCTTCTACCGGCTACCCTCCTTTTCTTACACATGTCGTTATTTTCCCACCAACACTCCCAAGACCTTTCAAATAAACTGCTAGCACCTGAATCCCTGCTTCAGGCTCTGTGGGATCATAGAGCCTGGCACACTGAGAATGGGACAATGAAGAGTGAGTGCCAGGTGCTGAGAGAGCCCTAGCCTGTTTCCTTCTGGTCAGTGGCTCATACAGTGCTTCGGCTGCCTCCACGTTAGAGGCAGAGGAGAAGTCAGGCAAAGCACAATGGACATAAGCTTTCAGTTTTCTGCACCTTGCCAAATTGGTATGGGTCCTTTATAAGCATGGGCATAAGGCTGCTCATGAATAATGCAAACTACTAGCTCTCTCGTTTGCCTTTTCTCATTTCTCATTGTGAAGACTCTTTTGTGGATTATGTACTCAAACACAAAATCTCATTACCATTTTTTGTTTCCTAGCTAATATTCAAAATACAGAAACCGACTGGATTTTATCACTTACCTCTGTTATCATGTCCATGGGTGTATGTAATAAATGGAATCAATGACTAATATGATCCTAGAACTGAAAAGAACTTGGAAAATATATAGTCCTAACCTATTATTTATCACTAGGAAAACTTTGAGTAATGTTGTCAGGCCCATGACAACATGGCCAGTAAATTTATTCTGGGACTCTTTGTCTAGGTCTCAGACAAACAATGAAGTCAGCTAGGTTGTGAGGCTCTTCCACAATCTCTTCTGTCTCCATCACTGTCCCTATCGGTCCTCTACCTTTTTTCTCATTTAAGATGATCGATCTGCGGATGCTTCCCTTTCCTCTAAAAGATCTGTTGTTAGAAAAAGACCTAAAATCATTCAGAGCAAAAACGACTGGAAATAGCCTCCACTGTGACATACACCAAGGATATTTTTATTTAGCAGGTATCAAACTATTAAGCTCAAGGGATGAACCGTTTCAGAAATCCACAAGTAGGCAGGAGAGATAAGGGAGGTAAATGTGATTCTTCTTTGCATGCCTGCCTGAAATCTCTCCGTTTATTATGTTCTTCTCTGAGTCTGGTGTCCAATATTAGACATAATATACTTAAGCAGTGATGCTATGCAATACTGCACATAAGAAAACATTTAATATAATGATCCAGGAAGCACCCAAGGAATTTGTAATGGGGCATCCATTGCCAGCTCACTTCCCAAGGGGGAGGTGACCTTTCCTACAACATAGATTTTCAATACTCCTTTTTTTTTTTAAAAGATTTTATTTATTTATTTGACAGAGAGAGATCACAAATAGGCAGGGAGGCAGGCAGAGAGAGAAAGAGGAGGAAGCAGGCTCCCTGCTGAGCAGAGAGCCCGATGCGGGACTCGATCCCAGGACCCTGAGATCATGACCTGAGCCAAAGGCAGCGGCTTAGCCCACTGAGCCACCCAGGCGCCCCGATTTTCAATACTCTTATTGCCACAGTCCAGGCAATGAGAATCCTGAAGACACAATCCACGGAAGAGTAACCAGAAAAAAGGAATGCGGCAGAAAACACAGAGGTCCCAAACACAAAGGCTAACAATTCCACATGATTGCTTAACATCTTTAGACTTCAGTTTTCTCATTTGGGCACTGGGGCTACACACACTTGCCCTTTCTACCTCACAAGCCTATTGCAAGAATGACGTTAATTAAAGGATAAGAAAGCAAAGTACGCACAGTGCCTGTGTGTAAGTAGTCAAATAGGGCATATTTGTCATGTTTTCTGAGAAGAGTTTTTTCAGGGATTTTCAAAGTACATCTAGAATAATGAATTGTTCCCTTAAAGGTTTTATTTTGCTATCAAACAACAAAGAAACTCAAAACTGGAACTATATGCTGGGAAAGAATGTAATATGTGACTTCCCACTACTAGCACCTTCAAGTATTCCCATTATCTAGGTGGAAACTCTCCCCTATAGTTTGGAAAGGTGTTAAACACACACGCGCGCACACACACACACACACACACACACACACACAGTGATCACTATTGGCAGTTATAAATTTCAGAAACCTCTTTCCAAGCCCAGAAGAAAAGCTGGGGGAAAAAACTAAAATCAAAGAATGTTTTTTAAGAGAGAGGGAGTATATGCATGTAAGGGTGATGGGGGGAGGGGGGAGAGGGAATCTTAAGCAGGATCCATGCCCAGTGTGGAGCCTGAGGTGGGGCTCGGTTTCACAACCCTGAGATCTTGACCTGGCCAAAACCAAGAGTCAGATGCCACCCAGGCACCCCCAAATCATAGAAATTTATAGCTGAAAGAACATTTTTTTTAGATTCTGCAATTTATTACATGAGATACTGAATGGTTGGCTGACCATGTGAAAGGCCAATGACTATGTGTTATTTTATTTTGGGTTCCTTCAGAAGCAAAGGTAAATCAAGGAGAAATGAGATACAAAAGGGTGGAAAGCCCATATAGGGTGTATTATCAAGGCAGCTGATTCTGTGGAAGACTGGAATTTAATTTGGCGGGGAAATTCCTGGAAGGCAGTATAGGCCATATATCTCAGTCTCCCTGCTTAGGGAGCTGGAGTTTTAATATCCTCATTGTTTGAGGGCTGCCCCCAGGGGCAATGATACCTCAGCACTTCCAGGCTGCTGTACGGCAGTGAGGTGAGCTACCACAGCATGAGAATGGTCTCACAGGGGTGCAGACGCTGATAGATGCTGGGTACTGGGTGGTAAGGGCAAGCAGACATAGGTAGGTCCCCAGTGAGTATCTGTTATATGCTGTGGAGTGGCTGAGCTAGAACTTGAGTCCTGGTCTTTAGATGACTTGTCCCAGCATATTCCTCTCTGGCCATGTTGGCTTCTAGTGTATCTCATCCCTGTTGCCTAATAACCATGCTAGGTTCTGTACTAAATATCAGAAGAAATACATAAAAATTTCATAAAATAGTGTATACTGAAAATATAAGGTGACGGTCATTACATTGGAATAGCTTGGTGTTTTAAAGCATTTATTTTCAAAAGTGACTTTCAGTCAATCACACTGTTTGGGAATTTAGAGTTGAATTGTAATAAATAATTCTATGGTTACTATACTGACTAAAGAGAGTGTATTTTTCTTTCTTCCAAAGAATGCTATGTTGCAGCGCCTGGGTGGCTCAGTCGGTTGAGCATCCAACTCTTGATTCTGACTCAGGTCATGATCGCAGGGTCATGAGACAGAGCTCCTCGGGCTCCATGTGGTGCATGGAGTCTCCTTAAGAATGTCTCTCTCTGGGGCGCCTGGGTGGCTCAGTGGATTAAGCCTCTGCCTTTGGCTCAGGTCACAATCTCAGGGTCCTGGGATTGAGCCCCGTATCGGGCTCTCTGCTCAGCGGGGAGCCTGCTTCCTCCTCTCTCTCTGCCTGCCTCTCTGCCTACCTGTGATCTCTGTCTGTTAAATAAATGAATAAAATCTTAAAAAAAAAAAAAAAAGAATGTCTCTCTCATGGCACCTGGGTGGCTCAATCCATTAAGCATCTGGCTCTTGATTTCCACTCAGGTTGTGATCTCAGGGTCATGAGATCAAACTCTGGGTCAGGCTGCATGCTCAGTGCAGAGTCTGCTTGTCCCTCTCCCTTCGCACCACCTTAGCTTGTGCTGTCTCTCACTCTCTCTCTTTAAATAAATGAATAAAATCTTTTTAAAAATGTTATGTTTGTAATAAGAACAGGCTTAGGAATTTGGTAAAACTTTAGCTGTATTTGAGGTACATGCACAATTAAAACACACACACACACACACACACACACACACACACACACACACATTTCTGCCAATGCCAACATGTTTACTGCCAGGATTGGTAAACCCTGCATAAATAATCTCGACTCCACCACTGTTTATAAGGGGAATTCATCATCTATATTCTGTAAAGACATAACATGGACCTCTGGATTTATACTACTTAATATATCACATAGTTTCAAGTTCCAAGTCACTTTTCTATAGGGAATGTAGATGATATGGCAACCCAAAGCCCAGTATGATTAAAAATCATGCAAATGGCTCATAGAGCAACTTAATAGTGGGATTAAAATAGTAAAAATAATAAAATAAGAGGATATCATATTACTTACCATCTTTAATAATATTAACCTCACCTTAACAAGTAATGTGAGTGATTTTTGGTATTTTTAATCACTAGCAGCCTCCATGTCATCCAGAAAGAAGAAAGGTATCTTGATGGGTTATGAATGTCCTCCTAAGCTGATTATATAAATTAGAGCAGACATCTCACTTTAAGTAAGATATAACTACAGTGATACAAGGGCATCTTCTCCGGCTCCCTTCCAAGCCATAGAGAGAGAGTAAAGACGGCTACACGAGTTAGAGAAGCCTGGCTCACTAGTCACTCACTGGTAGCCCAAACATGCCCAGGCTTTACCACCTTTTCGTGAGTCCAAGAAACCACACAGAAACACTTTGTAAGAATTAACTCCTTTCCTCCTTCTCCTCCTCTAACTTCCTGAGTAAGTTTCAATGGATGCTTATTTTCTGAGCAAAGCAGGCATTAATACTTCCTTACTCCTCACAGAGTGTAGGACACTGAGGGTGATTTGGGCAAGAAAATAATGTATATCCCTTTGCAGTGTCAAATGATAATGATGCAAAATCCTTAGTGCAAGGGATGATTCCATTAGTTTTAATATATACCTAATCCATTCTCATGAAGACATAGAGAATTTTACCCCCTCTTTCATGTTGCTATAAATTTAATTATCACCTACTTTTAAAAAATATTTTTATTTATTCATTTGAGACAGAATACAAGAGAACACAAAAGGAGGATCAGAGGGATAGGGAAAAGTAGACTCCCTGCTGAGCAGGGAGCCCAATGCAGGGCTTGATCCCAGGACCCTGAGATCATGACCTGAGCCCAAGACAGATGCTTAACCAACTGGGCCACCCAGGTGCCCCATAATTATCACCTACTTAAAAATGCCTCCATCAGAAAGGATGAATACCCAAATTTGTATCAACATGGACGGGTCTGGAGGAGATTATGCTGAGTGAAATAAGTCAAGTAGAGAGAATTATCATATGGTTTCACTTACTGGTGGAGCATAAGGAATGACACGGAGGACATTAGGAGATGGAGAGGAGAAGTCAGTTGGGGGAAATTGGAGGGAAAAACAAACCATGAGAGACTGTGGACTCTGAGAAACAAACTGAGGGTTTTGAAGGGGAGGAGGGTGGGAGGTTGGGTGAGCCTGTTGGTGGGTATCATGGAGGGCATGTATGCATGGAGCACTGGGTGTGGTGCAAAAACAATGACTCTTGGAACATTGAAAAAATAAAATTTCAAATAAATAAATAAATGGAAAAAAGAAAAAAAACTTCTCTGTCGATTATAACAAAACTCCATTTTCCTAAGCTTGAACTTCTATTTTTAATTGTTGATTTTCTTTAAAATGATATTGTGGAGTCTCTCTAAAAGAAAAAAGAGAGTTCAAAAAAAGAAGCCCTGTCACACAAATCCAGGTAACTTTCTCTTTAGAGTGCACATTCCATAAAAGAAGAGAGAAAGCACCAAACTTAAACTGGTGCCCTAGGGAAAGTTTTCTGCTTAACAAGATGCTTTGGAATTGGCAAAGAGTAAAATAAGGCATTTTCAGGTCTGAGGCTGTTTTAACTGTGGTTAAGAGAGGATTTGAAATGGTACAATTATATGGATAATTCAGACCAACTGAATAATTTTAGCCTAATTAGCTGCTAACTTTTGGGCATTATTTGGGCTGAAAAATTGAATCTGTTGTCACCATCTCCCCAAAACCAAGTGTAACTATCATTTTTCTTCCCCAATGCAGACTTATCAAAATCAGTCCCTTAAAATCCCTGCACAGAGGAAAAAACTGACGATTCCTTCTGTTCATTCTACTACCAAGGACCATTATTTCCACTATTGAAAGGTTTATGATGCAGTTTTTCATTTACCCTCCATTCCCTTGGTTACCGCCACTATCTCTCCTCCTACTCTGCATCTTTATTACTGTATTAAAGTCCTACTTACATGTATCTCTCAATTCCTACCCTTATTCTGTAGCATCCCGAGACCAAATTTCTTAAGGCATTCTTCTAATTAAAGTTGTCCCTTTACTCAAGAACCTATTTTCTACCACATCAAAACCAAATTCCTTTGCTATTTTGAAAGGTTATTCAAAACCTTGTCTCTCTCTGACCAAACTCAATCTCCTCTATACGGTAACATAATAACTTCTCACTTAAGTTCCCCCATTTAAATGTCAACTAAAAACTAAATTGTGAGGCTTTAAATGTAGCTAAGATACAGAAATGAGTTAGAAAAGTAAGCTGGAGAAAGATCATGCAAGGTCCTTGTGAGCAATATTAAGGCATTCCCATTTTTATTCTAAAATGAATGAGAAATCTCCTAAGAATTTTAGGTTAGAGAGTGATATATTCTTATAAAAATATCTGACTACATTTTAGAGAACAGAATTGAAAGGTAAGACAGATTATCTCTTAACATCTCAGTATTATCACAACACCTTCTAAATTTCCTTCACCATCACTACATTTCTCAGAGATCTCTTCTAGTTACTGTTTCACATTACAGTACATGAATGAGAGGCAGTAGTACAAAATTTTTGAAGGCAGAAAAGAATGCAGAGCCATTGTTCTCTTGAAGCAGTTACAGTAAGACCAAAGGGAAAATGTGACATTCACAACAGCTTCCTGGTGAGCTACTAACGTACCAGCTTCGGGCTGAGTCTTTAAGAGTCAGCTTCCCTGATCTTCAATGTCAGCTTCTCTATCCTTTGCTCTCCCAGTTCTTCCAACAGTTACGGAGCACCATTTCCTACGTTAAACCTTTTATACCTGGCATAAAGACTGTGACTTCCATTTCCCTGATCTCTCCTTGACTGATAAAGACATGTCAAAAAACCAGGATGAGAGATTGGGAAGGAGGTGCAGCTGTGATGTTCGTGAGACAAGGTGCTAGTCTGAATTAGTTTAATGGCAATGGGAGTATTGGTGGTGGCAGTGAGAGATGTTCGGGAAGTGGCACAGACTAGGCTTTTTGGTTGAATGGACAGTAGGGTGGGGAAGAAATTGAAGATGATTGCCAATCAGTGTCTCAGCCATTAGATAGATAGAGCATTATTCACTGTAAGAACCAACAAAGAAGGAGAAGCAGGTTTGGAAGAGAGTTGATGATACTTTAATTAGACCCCTGTGGCTCATTCAAGTACAGATGTCTGGTAGGCAAAGGGCCACACAAGTTGAAGGTAACAAAAAGAGCTGGAACAATGGACTTAGGAGTTATCAGCGTGAAACAATAAAGCTGTTTTTATGGATAAACTTGACCATGGGGAATAAGAAGAGAGAAGACAATGCCCAGGTATACCTGCCCAATTATGAGCAATCAGAAATGTAACACAGAGTGATCCATACAGGAAACTGAGAAATAGCACCCAAAGAGGTAATTTCCCCAAAACCCCACAAAACATAGAATCAGAACATATAACCATGTGAAAAAGACACATCTTCCATTGTAAAAGTATGGGAAGAGGAAAGAAACAGAGGGAATATAGGGTTGATGGGCAGAAGAGGAGGTAATTTTTGTTTGATGCCTATGTTTTCTGTGAAATAAGGGACTAGATTGGCTGCAGAGGGTGAGGGAGCAAATGATGAGGTTATAAATCCGAGGAGAATAGCGGTTTGAAAAAAAGCCTTTGTGGAGAATGAAACAGAGACTTTCCTGGGAAGAAAGAGAGGACAGAGATTGCTGGCCCAGCTGTGCCAGTAACCTGCTGGGAGACCTTGCAATTTTTTAAATTCCCTTCTAAATCTCCTTGTCTTTATATCCAGGTAGATGAGGGAGCTGGGCTACATGACCTCCCAAGTCCTTTGAAGTCCCACAGCAACATTCTTAATTTCTTTTCTGTCTATCCAGATGATATCCATCCTTCAGGCCTAGTGAAAGTCCTATATGCTCTGAGAAGAATTCCCCGAAGTCCCAGGTTTAGAGACCATTTGTAGCTTATTTTCTGCCACACTGTGGTCTGCATGTAATTGTACACATTGGAAATATGATTTCAATTTTCAATCAGACCTTTAAGCATCTGATTCTAGTGCTGAAAGGCTTATAACAAAAAACAGCTATCCCTTTCCCATTTAATTATTCTCTTCCTTAGATGCAACCATACTCAGCTCTTAGCTGTTCCTTTTGGTATTTACCTTAATATTTCTAAATCACACGAGGCCCTTTAATTCTCTAACTTCAATTCCTATCTGTTCCCTTTACTCATCTTTATACAGTGCGGTGGCTTCCTTGCTTTTCCTCAGAAACAGGCACTGTGTTCATCAAAAGTCCAGGCAGGCTAATGACCATAGTAGGACGCTCCCAGCAAAGAACTTTTGCACTAACTGCTCCCTGTGCCTGAATTAATGCTCTTGCCCACACCATATGCAATACTCACTGTCTTACTTCCTTGAGGACTTCACTCAAAATTCACTATCTCGATGAAGACTTTCTTTTCTGGCTAAAATGACAACCAGCACTTACTGAGGCAATGCTTTGCATTTTTACTTCCTGTACTGTCTTTATCATTACTTAATACCTTTTATGTTTTATTTATTTCTCTTGATAAATCTCTTTCTTACACCCATGTGCAAGTTTCCCAAGGGCAGGAATTGGTGTCTGTGTCATTCACTGGAAGCCCCTGTAATGGTGCCAGATACTTACAGGTATTTAATTAACCTCTGTGCAATTAATCATAACTCTCGAAATTTATCATTGACTTTTTTTTTTTTACACAGTAGATGAAACTTCAACTCTTTCACAGCCTTCTGCTTTCTCCTGTTCTCCAAATATTATATACATATAAAAGAGCTATTGTTTATGTAATTATGACTACATAAATATTGGTAACTGCTAAATCAATGGAGGCCACTGGGGTTCAGGCTCTGAGAATGAAGGTAGAAGAGACAGGGGCAAAGGGAATTATGGTAGTTGACTGGTCTTCCAAAAGCTTCCCTCTCAAAAAAAAAAAAAAAATCTCCCAACTAGCTGTCTCTGACAGTTGAATTCCTTGCACTGACTGCTTGGTTCTTGGTGTTATGCACCGCCTTTCCTCAGATCTTCTTTGGAAAAAATAAATGCACATGGGAAAGGTGACTTGTTTGTCCCGTAGTTCCTCGGTGTCAATTATTCTCCCAGTAGATACAAAGCACTAGTGGCAGAGTGGGAGTGTAGCCACTAAAATGGAGAAAATGGGTGCAGCATCAAGAAGAGGGAAGATAAGAACATTAATATTTCAATTTTGTCCTAATGTTGGGGAGGTAGCAACCCAAGGATGGGCACAAATCACTAAACAGGATTCAATATACATGTCACAGAACGACACAACAACAAGCTCTCAGAGGTGGAAGTTTCTAATGGAGCACAGTGACCAATTACCTCTTTCTAGATAAGACGAAACTCAGACCTGAGGTAGCTCAACATACACAATGGGTTAACGACAGATTTGGTTCCAGAATCTAGTTTTTCCCTCTCCTACTCTGCTTCTGAATATTCAGTACTGTCTCATATGCCCTTTCTTTAATGAATGCTATTCATTCTTTGTGAGCAAATCCACCCCTCCTCACTAATCCCAGTAAAGCACACCGTTGAAGAGGGACCATGCTTTTTTCCTGGTTTTTATTCCAAAGAGATTAAATAGAGCATGTCAACTTTCAACTGTTGCTGTTACCAAACTATAAACACAAAAGCTACCCTCTCCCTGCTACCAACTGCAAATATTTAGCTACTTGCAAAGTTACATATTTGGTTTTTATCCAGTCAAGAGATTAGTAGTTGCCAACAAATAACGGCCTTTTCAGCATCCAATTCCTCAGCTTGCATCATCTGACAGTGATTTCTGTCCATCATTCTCGGTTTTCAACACTAGAATTGCTCTCAGCCATTTATTTAATGCCATGTAAATGTGTACATGATTGTCATCATGTATTAATCTTTTGGGTGGAATGGCATTAAGCTTTTAGGGGATGAAGAGGAGGTCTCTTAATTTGCTTTTATCTTGCTTCTTGCACTGTGCTTATTAAAGTAACACATACTTATCAAGTTAAAACTTCTTTTTATAAATCAGTAATGATTTGTTTACCATTATGCATTTCTTTTTTTTTTTTTTCTAATTGCAAGAACAAACATATTTGATGGAAAAAAATTCTTGGAAACATTTAAGACACTTGATTTTCTAAAAATTCCATCCCTAATTCTTGTTTTTTTTAATGGGATTTTTTAAAAATTTCTTTTCGGTGTTCCAGAATTCATTGTTTATGCACCATACCCAGTGTTCCATGCAATATGTGTCCTCCTCAATACCCACCACCATTATGCATTTCTAATGCAATATAATGCTTTCCCTGAACACTCTTTCACATCTCCTCATGGTTTGCGATGGATCTTCTGATCTCTAAACTTCCTGAATTTGCTTTTAACCTTTCTCAAATGGGATAAATTCTAGTCTTTTCCTCACAATGTACTGTTCGATCATGTACTGTTTGGCATGGTAGTTTGGTCCCGGTTTCATATACCGACCCCGTATCTGAACTCCTGTGGGGCAGAATGAGGAATAGGGCAGCAGAGAGAGGGGCTGCACAGAAAATAATCAGGGCCCAGGTATTAAATAATCCAATGAGGGTAGAGACAAGAGTAGTCAAACTGCAAGATTAGAGGAGCCTGGGGTCAAAGGGAAGAAGGACTAGGCTCAGTTTAGAAGGTTGTCTGTCAACCTGTGGGTTTACAGCAGTGGATATGGAGAGGACAACCGTACAGTGCACCTCTCAGACAGAACCCAGTCTCGTGGAGAAAAAGGATGAATCGATAAAGGACTCTTGAATATCCCGCTAGGAAAACTAGCAGGAACCAAAACAAAGTCCTACACAGTAAACGACAAAACCAGCAATTATTAATTAAAGAACAGTGCAAAGCCAAGATTCTTGAACTTTGATTCAAAGTCAGAGTTGGACACAAGGTCGAAAAATATGGAGCTTCCAAACTCATGATCTGGGATCCTTAATTTGTCCCTGACTTGAGAACATTTTGCTTTCTGCCTTCAAGTGCCCATGCTTGGCTGAGTCTGTAGGTCAGGGTTAGAAGGCTCCAGCTGTGAGACCTGGATGACTGCCGAAAAGAGAACAGGACTGGCTGGGATTATGAGTTATAAAAGGATTCTCAGCCAGATGCTCTTTAACCTCCCTCAGTGCATTCTTTAACTTTTGTGGAGGTAATTCATCTGGATTCAATGGTTTATTGGCCCCTAATGGTTCCACAGGGTTAACCATCCTCCCCAAAGTAAATAAAAAGCCTTTAATATCTTTTGCAGAAAAGAAAATGATTCTAAAGTCCCAGGTGTGACCTTCAGTTTTCTCCCCCTTTGGCAATTCTATAGCAAAACCTCCCAATGGCACAGCCTCTCTGTATTAGAAACTGGATGTTACAATCTCTCAGTAGCCAGGAGATCTTTGATTTGAAGACTCCTAAAAGTATATTTAGGTTCTTAAATATTGCCATATGTCAAATATGCACCACTTTCGCATAAGTAACATTTTCTAGAAAGCGTTACTTTACTATTTACTATTTTACTATTTAATTTCTACCTCTCTTGGCTTGATACTTAGTGAAATATCTACATGGTTAAAGGTAGAATAACTCAGAGATTAAGGAGGCTTCATCAGAGATTTTGGCTTTTTGTGGTCCAAGATACACTTTCAGAAGCTGGTCCCCTCTTATCTAAAAATGCACATATGGATAGCAGATTTATAAACATTTTCAGAAGCTTCAAAGTATCTCTGATAATTATCCATGGACACCACATTAAGGAAATCTGCCTGGGCCAAACGTGTCAAATGAAAATAGTAAAGCTGGGATCCACAAAGGTTAAATGATTTGAAAACCTTGAACTCCACAGCTGGTAAGCTGTTCCCCCACCCACGCACCTCCCACCGCCCCGTCATGCTCCCATGTTACACTGGGCAGAGCCTGTCTTAATCCTACCACATGACAATGGCCCCTTCCCTCACTGGACTGTGAGTAACTTGAGGCCCGAGTTCACAATTCGGTTATTTGTATAACTCTAGCACACACAAGGCCTTGCACACAGAAGGCTTGATAACTGTTTGATAAACAAGTCCATGTTCAATAATTCATGAAGAAGAACTCAAGAATGCTGGGCTCTCTGACCGCTGGGTGTTATTACCAACACTAGACAGGTTCTGGGGTTCCCACTGACTCCCTGACTTTCTCAGAAACTTTGTGCCAGTTACTCAACATTCTGACTTTGAGTCTCTTCATCTTATAAATAGGGATAGCATTTACTTGCCCTGTTGCTGTGAATACAAAATGAATGCACCGTATGTACATGTACTAATTATCTTTCTTATGATCCAGTAATTAAATATTTGGGATGCAATTTAATTATGAGACTTTACTGTGTGGTCTGAGAACTCACAGTCTTAAGGCCCTCTGGAAATAAACAGCACCAAGATCAGAGAAAAAGGGAAAGAAAATGCATCTTGCGATGACTCCTGCAGGTTTCTGAGACAAGCGTCAAAACCAGGCTAAGATTAGAATTGGGTCCCAGAGGCTCCATTTCATACTCCCCAGCCTTTCTGTTGGCTTGAGTCCTCCTTGAGCTTTTTCGTCACGACTGGCTCTGTATTTGTCCTGCTGCTTGAAACTCTCACCTCACTGATGTAAGCAGAAGAAAAGCAATAAAAACAGTCGGCATCTACGTAGCACTCAAAAGTTTCCTATCTACAGAACTACTTTTTAAAAGGCATCCTCTAACAAGCAGTAGGAAGTGAAGCAGCAGGAATAACTATTAGGTTAGGTATGTGGGTGCAGGTAGCTCCCCTCACCCTTTCTCATCATCTTCACTGATCCAAATGATCGCTTTTGTTCCCTCTGCACCATTCATCACAACCTGGGGTTGGGAATGCTGAAACAGGGGGACAGCCAATCAGATGCCTCTGCCGGTGGACTTCAGCATCTGTGACTCATCAGCAACCAATTAGATGCCTTCAGTCAAGGAAAACTCTTCTCACCAGGGTAGAAACAAGCTCTGCACGCTGCTGACCTTTATATCAGAGACTCGTGTTTCTGATCACGATGGTAAAAGGCCAGCAGGGGAAGCCCCACCCTGCCACATGGAAAGAGTGCTTTTGCTTTGCTTTTGTAGGGGAGTGATGGTATTTTGTGTTGTTTGTGCTTTGCTCTCTTTGCCTCAGAGGTAGTTCTGAGCTCTGTCTCTGAAAACCTAATGCTCTTTGCAGGGTAGATTTTTTTAGTTGTCTATTTCTCTGGGGAGTCCAGAGCTATACCAGTGTTTAAAGCTGGGACTCACTGTGCCTTTCAAGAGAGGTTTTTCTGCTCATCCCATTAGAGACTGCATATCCCCCATCCACTCTGTGCCCTGGGTTGAATGAGGTAACTGAGATTTTTTTTTTTTTAAATAAAACACTGGTATCTTAGCCACTATCCTAGCATCTGTGGATTTGAGCTGAACTCCAGTATTTGTCTGCTTTTCTCTCCACTTCTCTCTCTCTCTCTCCCACTCTTGTACTGGTGTGTGTGAATGAGGGAGGGAGACAATCTAACCCTAAACCTTTTACGTTTTTTCTTGTCAGAGAATAAAAACCAGAACCTTTACTGCAGAATTTAATTCCTTCCAGAGTTTTCCTTTTGCCTATTTTCTGACCCAGAGCTTCTTTTTCAGTGGCCTGCATTTTGCAGGTCCTGAATAATGCAGAATACTCGAAGACGAACATATATCACAGAACCCTAAAAGTTTTGCTGATGTCATGAAACTTGCCTCATTCTGAACTTTCATGATTCAAAGGAATCCACTTCCAGAATGAACTCATATAACTTAGAGGAAAATGCCTTTAGTTGACATCTCTTACAATGTTTCCCACGGCAGCCCCTCTCATCACCATCATAATCAGGCCTGTCACTGTAGAAGAAAGAGGACAGGGGTTGTATTTTAGCTCATGTATGTATTTGTTTTTTTAATCTATCATCAAAACTGAAGTAGGCCCTCACACAATACTTGTTTTTTAACTGACTGGGATAACATAAAATTAATGAACTTTTCCCCATAAATCAACTTTATTTGCCATGGTTCTCTAGAGAAACAGAATCAATAAGGGGGAGGGGGGGTGGTGTGTGTGTGTGTTGTGTGTGTGTGTGTGTGTGTGTGTGTGTGTTTAGAGCATCTGGCTCATTATCTGTGGAGGTTTGGAAATTTGGCAAGTCCAAAATCTGATGGCAGAGGCTGGCAGGCTGGAGACTGAGGAGGAGCTAATGTTGCAGTCTAAGTCTGCAGGCTGCTGCAGAATTTTTTTTGCTTAGGAGAGGTCAGTCTTTTGTTCTACTTGGGCCTTCCACTGACTGGAGGAGGCTCACCCACACTGAGGAAAATAATTTGTTTTACTCAAAGTATAACAATTTAAACACCATTAGATTTATGTCCTTCTGACAGAGTAGAGAGCCCAGATATGGACCCTCAACTCTATGGTCAAATAATCTTTGACAAAGCAGGAAAAAATATCCAGTAGAAAAAAAGACAGTCTCTGCAATAAATGGTGCTAATACAATTGGACAGCTACATGTATAAGGATGAAACTCAAGCATTCTCTTACACCATATACAAAGATAAACTCAAAATGGATAAAAGACCTTAATGTGAGAGAGGAATCCATCAAAATCCTAGAGGAGGCCATAGGCAATAACCTCTTCGGTTACTGAAGACATCGGCCACAGCAACTTCTTTCAAGATACATCTCTGGGGCACCTGAGTGGCTCAGTAGGTTAAAGCCTCTACCTTTGTCTCAGGTCATGATCCCAGGGTCCTGGGATTAAGTCCTGCATCGGACTTCCTGCTCAGGGGGAGCCTGCTTCCCCCTCTCTATCTGCCTGCCTCTCTGCCTACTTGTGATTTCTGTCTGTCAAATAAATAAATAAAGTCTTTAAAAAAAAAAAGATACATCTCCAAAGGCAAAGGAAACAAAAGTGAAAATGAACTTTTGGGACTTCATCAAGATCAAAAGCTTCTGCACAGCAGAGGAAACAGTCAAAAAAAACAAAGAGGCAACCCATGTAATGGGAGAATATATTTGCAAATGACACTACAGATAAAGGGCTGATATCCAAGATCTATAAAGAACTCCTCAAACTCAACACCCAAAAAACAGATAACCACGTCAAAAAATGGGCAGAAGACATGAACAGACACTTCTCCAAAGAAGACACACATATGGCTAACAGAAGCACACAAAAATGTTCATCATCATTAGCCATCAGGGAAATTCAAATCAAAACCACAATGAGATACCACCTTACACCAGTTAGAATGGCCAAAATTAAAAGGACAGGAAACAAGTGCTGGAGAGGATGTGGCAGAAGGGGAACCTTCTTATACTATTGGTGGGAATTCAAGTTGGTGCAGCCACTTTGGAAAACAGTGTGGATATTCCTCAAAAAATTAAAAATAGAGCTACCCTAAGACCCTGCAATTGCACTACTGGGTATTTACCCCAGAGATAGAGATGTAATGAAAAGAAGGACCATATGTACCCCAGTGCTCATAGCAGCAATGGCCATAATCGCCAAACTGTGGGAAGAGCCAAGGTGCCTTTCAACAAAAGGATAAAGAAGATATGGTCCATATATAGAATGGAATATTACACAGCCATCAGAAAGGATGAATACCCAACTTTTGTATCAACATGGTTGGGACTGGAGGAGATTATTCTGAGTCAAATAAATCAAGCAGAGAAAATCAATTTTCATATGGTTTCACTTATTTGTGGAGCATAAGGAATAACATGGAGGGCACTAGGAGAAGGAAAGGAAAAGTGAATTGGGGGAAATTGGAGGAGGAGACGAACCATGAGAGACTATGGACTCTGAGAAACAAATTGAGGGTTTTGGGGGGTGTGGGGGATGGGTGAGCCTAATGGTGGGTATTAAGGAGGGCACATATTTCATGGAGAACTGGATGAGGTGCATAAACAATGAATCTTGGAACACTGAACAAATAAAATTAAATTAAAAAAAGATTTATGTCCTTCTGCATTGAAAATGGGGGAAAAATGAAGTGAAGGGGAAAAAAATGTCAGGATATAGAGGTGGCCAACCATTTTCCATCTCAAAACACTAAACTACAACTTGGGCCATAATTTAATATTTCCCAGTGTATGAGGATACAAGTAGTGGATGGACAAACAACATCTTTTATTATTGGGTACTCAGTATAAGGGATAGTAGAAAAATGTAACCAGGATGTCAAAACTGTGACAATAGATATTATTTCTTAGGATGAAGCTAAGTATAAAAAAGTGTCCATTAAAAATTTATTATGCAGATAATAGTACAGGGGTGACAAAGACACCAAACATTCAAAAAAGAATTCATACCAGTTATGCTCAAACTTCGAAAAAATCGAAGAGAAGGGAACATTTCCAAAGTCATTTTAGAAGACCAGCATTACCCTGAGAATAAAGCCAGGCAAAGACACTGCAAGAAAAGAAAATTACAGGCCAATATCCCTGATAACACAGATGCAAAAATCCTCAACAAAAATGTTAGCAAACCAAAATCAAGAACACATTAAAAGGACTATACACCATGACCAAGTGGGATTTATCCCTGGGATGCAAGGATAGTTCATCATATGCAAATTAATAACTATAACTTACCACATCAATGAAATGAAATAAAATGAAAGATAAAAAACATGTGATTATCTCAATAGATACAGAAAAAACACTGGACAAAATAAAACATCCTTTTATGATAAAAGCCCTAACATATTGGGTATAGGAGGAATGTACTTTGACGTAATAAAGGCCATATGCAATAAACCCACAGCTAACATTATACTCAGGGGATAAACACTGAAAGCTTTTCCTCTAAGATCAGGAACAAAAAGAGGATGCTCATTCTCATGACTCCTATTTAATATATTACTGAAAGTCCCAGCTGGAGAAATTAGGCAAGACAAAGAAATAAGAATCATCCATTTCAGAAAGGAAAAAATAAAATTGTTACTATTGACTCATGTGATTTTATATATAGAAAATCTCAAAGACGCAACTAAAAAAAATTGTAACTAATCAACAATTTCAGTGAAGTTCGAAGACATAAAATCACTGTACAGGAATCTGTTACATTTATGTACACTAATAACAAACTCCCTGAAGGAAAAATCAAGAAAACTGTTTTCTTTAAAATTGCATCAAAAAGAATAAAATAACTAGAAATAAATTTCACCAAGGAGGTGAAAAACCTATACACTGAAATCTACAAGATGCTGATGAAAGAAACTGAAGATACAAATAAGTGGAAAGATATTTCATGCTTGTGGATTGGAAATATTAATACTCTTAAAATGCCTATACTACCCAAAGCAATCTGCAGATTTGATGCTTCTGATCAAAATTCCAAAGGCACTTCTCACAGAAACAATCCGAAACTTTGTGTGGAACCGTGAAAGACACAAAATGAACAAAGCAATATTGAGAAAGAAGAACAAAGCTTAAGGCACCCAGCTCCCTGATTCTAAACTATACTACAAAGCTATAGTAATCAAAACAGCATGGTATTGTCATAAAAACAGACAAACAGGTCAACTGAACAGAATCAAGGGCCCAAACGTTACCTCACACATATATGGTCAGTTAACTTACGACAAAGGAATCAAGAATATACAATGGAGAAAGGATGGTCTCTTTAATAGATGGAGTTGGGAAAACTGAACCAACACGCAAAAGAATAAAACACACAACACACATACACAAAAATGAATTAAAAATGTATTAAAGACTTGACTGTATGACCTAAAACCATAAAACTCCTAGAATAAAACATAGGCAGTAACCTCCTTCACAATGGTGTTGGTGATGATTTTTAAAATTTGATACCAAAAACAAAGGCATCAAAATGGGGCCCCTGGGTGGCTCAGTTGGCTTCTCTTAGTTTTAGCTCAGGTCATGATCTCAGGCATCATGGGATCAGGCCCTGTGTCAGGCTCTGTTCCTGGCACAGAATCTGCTTAGGGATTCTCTCCCTCTGCCCCTCCCACTACTTGTACATGGGTGTGTCCTCTCTCTCAAAAAAAAAATTTTTTTTTTAAAAAGTAAAGGCAGTAAGAGCAAAAATAAACCTGTAGGAGTATATCAAATTAAAAATGTACTGCATGCCAAAGGAAACCATCAACAAAATAAAAACGCAACCTACCAAAGGGGAGAAAATATTTGCAAATCATATATTTGATAAGGGATTAATATTTAAAATATACAAAGAAGTCATGCAACTTAATGGCAAAAATACAAACCAATCCAACTTAAAAATGGGCAGAGCATCTGAATAGACTTTTTTCCAAAGAAGACATACAGATGGCCAACAGGTATATTAAAAGGTGTTCAAAATCACTAATCATCAGGAAAATGCAAATCAAAATCACAATGAGATATCACCTCAGCCCTGTTACATCAAAAAGACAAGAAATAACAAGTGTTGGTGAAGATGTAGAGAAAAGGGAACCCTTGTGCATATTGGTCGAATATAATTTAGTGCAACCATTATGAAAAATAAATACGGAGGTTCCTCAAAAAATTAAAAATAGAACTACCCTATGATCCAGCAATTCCAGTTTTGGGTATTTATCTGAAGAAAACAAAAATACTAATTCAAAAAGATATACACACCCTATGTACACTGAACCATTATTTACAACAGCCAAGACATGGAAACAACCTGTGTGTCTCCTGGTAGATAAATGGATAAAGAAAATGTAATCTCTCTCTCTTTCTCTCTCTCTCTCTCTACACACACACACACACACACACACACACACACACACACAGAATATATGAATATTATTCAGCCATAAAAAAGAATGAAATCTTCCATTTGTGACAACACGGATGGACCTTGAAAGCACTGTGCTAAGTGAAGTAAGTCTGATAGAAAAAGATAAATACTTCATGATTTTACTTATATGTTGTATCTTAAAACAAAACAAGCAATGTACTGAGCTCATGGATATGGAGAACAGATTGGTAGTTGCCTGAGTGGGGGGTGGTGAAATGGGTGAAAGATGTCAAAAAGCACAAATTTACAGTTATAAACTGAGTAAATCATGGGGATGCAATGGATAGCATGGTAACTCTTGTTAATAATACTGTACTGGATACTTGGAAGTAATTAGGAGAGTAGATCTTGAAAGTTCTAAGCACAAAGAAAAAAACTGGTAACTATGTATGGTGATGGATATTAACAGGACTCACTACCATGGTCATTTTGCAATACACACAAATATTGAACTATTACATTGCTTACCTGAAAGAAAAAACCCAATAACTATTGTTGAAAAGTCAAGACTCTGGGCCCAAAGAATGAACCCTGTGTCAAAGTTTTCCTGCCTAGCAAGGAACCTGATCCACCATAGGGCTTATGGTCTGGTGTTTAAGATTTGGAAGAGGAAATCCAGGGTAACTTTTCTTTTTCCTTAACTTTAAAACTGTAGTCTCTGTGACCCATATTGAGAGAGCAAAGTCTCTAAGGTCCTCTGATTGCCTTGCATCATCTGGGATAATCTGCTGGGCCATGCGTAAGTGTTGAGCTGTTTTCTTTAGTGGGTTCTCCAAGGAGTGGTCTTTGCTGAATGACTGATTTGAGAATGTGGTACCTTAGATGTTCTCACTATACACTTGTGACTCCTGCCTTAAAATTAGAGTGATCAAGAGTCCCTTTATTATAAGCCAGGCCTGTGCCACTGTCAACCAGCTAAGCAGCCTTAACCAGGATTTGTCCCTGCTCTAAGCATATTCCTTCCCAAGATACTTCTTTTCAGCTGTGTACACCCACCTTTGCCAGTCCCCACGGCACAGGGGACTTAGTTTTCTTTATTTTGTATACAGATCCTTCCAACTCCAGTCCTTCCAGTCTCCTCAGGCTTGGGTAGCAGGAACAAATTTCATAGTTACAAATATTAAGTGTGCAAATTGTGGCATCTTATATAATTTACTAAAATTAAAGTTTTTTTAATCCAAAATCTCTACTACAGCTAGTGACAACAACTTAACGTTAGACATTCAGAGTCAACGAGTCATCTCAATATTTTTAAGCCAATTTAGAATCCCTTCTGTCCTCGCTCTCTGAAAGAGAGAGGCAGCTAAGTTGTGGAAATGGGGGGGAGGTGATGCTGACATGGTTTTTACACATGAGGTGGGGTGGGTGTTTTGTCTGTGGCCATCTCCTGTCATCCATGGTTTTTGGCTGTGTGTAAATCATTCGCTCTGATTTTGAGCACTGGCTTTAAATCCTGCTTTATCCACAGAGATGTCTGTTGTTCTCCTGGGTTCTGATTCTTAATCTGAGCTTTCCACATCTGTCAGGTCTAATGGCTACCTGGCATGCACGTGTGGTGCTCGCTATCTCTCTCCCCGTTATATCCATGCCTTTGGGAGGAAGGATTTAGGAAGCATTTACATGTATTTTCATGCCTGCTACTCCAGAAAAACAGGGAGCAGGGCCCCCGTCTCAGGCCCTTTCCATCTGCTCTCCAGCTGACAGACTTTCTGACAGAGGTTCTTTCCCATGAGGACTGCCACCCCTGTACCTCCATGATCTCCATTCAAAGAGATCATCCTTGCCCTCCTCCAGCCAAACTTTCTTGGGACTTCTATAATCCACCTCCCCACTGTGACAAGGAATTTATGGTGGTGAGGCCACTGGACCTCTACTTCGGTTACAAAGGTAGGTTCCAGAGAAAATGTAAGTTGGGAAAAGGGTTACAGGATTTTTATGCAAACTCATGGCTGCACAATGCAATTTTCTTTCTTTCCTGATGGTTTTGCCATAGGGCAGGAGAAATAAATGGGAGTCAAAGGAGGTGATCCAAAAGTTCCTGGGAGCAATAAGGAAATATAATATCTTGTCTGTGATAACTGTAAACAGGCAGTTAAAGACAGGGAAAGAGGAAACAGGAAAGGCCAAGGATTCTAAAGCCCCAAACTGTAAGAACTAAAAACATTGCTGCCTCTACCTGTATAGCAAATGAAATTCTGGTTTTTAAATTAGTCTAGGCTAAATGACAAATACAATTTTTACTTTAACTTGGAAAAAGAATAGAAACAAATTAAGCAGCGATGAAAAAGGTTAAAAGTTAATCAGAAGGGACACCTGGGTGGCTCAGTGGGTTGTATCCAACTCTTGATTGTGGCTCAGGTCATAGTCCCAGAGTGGTGGGATTGAGCGCCGTATCAGGCTCCACGCTGGGCCTTCTGATTCTCTCTCTCCTTTTCCCTCTGCCCTTCCTACCTCCTTCACTAAAACAAACAAACAAACAAAAAAGAGGAAAGTTAATCAGAAAAACTGCTGAGGGCCACCTGGGTAGCTCAGTTGGATAAGTGTCTGCTTTCCACTCAGGTCATGATCCCAGGGTCCTGGGATGGAGTCCCCTCCCTCTCCCTCTGCCTGCCTCTCCCCTTGCTTGTGCTTGCTCACTCTCTCTCTCTGTCAAATAAATAAATAAAATCTTTAAAAAAAATAAAAATTGCTCCCAGAATTTCACATTTCTTTAAGGATGTTCTATAGTTGTGGTGATAGTTAAGCACCATATTTTATGTTGATGGAATTAACATTTTTCAATAGAAAAAAATGATTCATGTGTGAATTTAGCATACCAATTTAAAAAAATTTACCTATTTATAATAGGGGATGGAAAACTATTACCAAGAGGACAAATGTGGCCCACCACCTGCTCTTGTAAATAAAGTGTTATTGGAACACAGTCATGTCAATTTGTTTACATACTGTCTCTGGCTGCAGCAGCAGAGCTGAGTGGTTGCATCAAACTGTATGGCCCACAAAGTCTCAAATATTTACCACCTGGCACTTTACAGAAATATTTTGTTGGCTCCTGCTTTACATGATGAGGCCACAATCCAGGTGTCATCATCCACCTGGTGGCATATTACATGAATTACGGGCATAGTGTTTATGAGAATTAAGAAAGTTCTACAGCACTGGCGTAATAAAATCACACTTGACATTGACAGGAAATGCAACGTGTTAGAGAGGAAACTATCATTCATCTCTTTTCTCCTTGGTGCAAATGAAATATGCTTATTAATAAGAAAATACCTTAGTTTTCTTGTCCTAAGCTGACTATACCGAAAAAATAAATCTTTAAAAATTACCAAAGGGAGACACAAAAAATAGATAAATCTGCATTTCTCTTAATGAGGACTTGCTCTGAGTACCAACTCTACTTGTGATTATTACCATTTTCTTTGAACTGTCCCATTGCTGACATTAGCACTGGCTTGGTATGAGTAGTTTATGTCTAAAATTTTAATCTTTTCCTTCCTGACAAATAATACATTATGCTATTATTTGATATTGTACATATCATACCTAAGCTAGTGGTTCTCAACCTTGACTGCACATTAAAATCATTTGCAGAGTTTTCTCAATGTACTAAAGCCCCAGTTCCACCCACGGTAATAAAATGGAAATTGATCAGTAAGGAGACCTAGGCATCCATAAAATACTCCCTAGCTGATTCTAATGTATGGCCGGAGATGAGAACGAGAGACTTAAACACAACTAATGTGTGATCATGAAGTACATTTCATGAGTGAAACTATAACCTTTGGCATTTCCCAGAAAGAGCACAACAATATCAAATCTGGGAACTCACAGAATCATTCTCTAATGCTCCCAATGGCAAAATATGTGGGTATTCAGACACACTAATACAAAAACACAAATGCCTAGGAAAAGAATGGAGGATATTATCAATTAGGAGTGAAAATGAGAGAAAATTTCTGTGAATAAATAACTTCCTTGGAAAATGGAGGCAGGCATGGTTGTGTGGTTCCATCTAAAATTTGTGAACATCAAAAGGGGGAAAAAAGGCCAACTTCAAAGAGTGGCTTTGGTTCTGTTAGTTCTTTAATGGCAGACATGGCATGGACCCAGCCCAGTTGTAGGCCCTCCTTCCCCAAGTGCTTCTCTTTATCTCCTTGGGTACATCAGGCAGTCTCCAGATAATCATCTCCAGTTTTTCTGTAAGCTGTGGTTGTAGAAGCAGGGACCTATCTGCCCTGATTCAAGAGTTCTTGAAATCCCTCATGTTGTAGGTACCTGAAGCAAGCTCTCCTTTACACGCTATCGTTTCCAATGTTTGCACTCCAGTGGTTCCAGTCCATGGCTTCTCGGTGTCTTTTTTTTTACCCAGGCCTCATTCAGATTCACTTGGAGGTTCTTGCTGTCAGCCTCTTGGCTTATTTCTCTAGCTCTTCCCCCTTCTGCTCATTCTGACATGCTTTATCTCATCTCGAAGTGGTAAGCAGTCTTCTTCAGACTTTTCAAACAGATCAGAGTTTAGGTTTCTTTCCTTTTTTTCATTATCAAATTAGCACTTTTCCTATCATATGTATACTTGATTGTATTTTTCAACTTCTCTCTAAGTAAGCCCTATGCTCATCTTCAATCTATAGGACTCTGTCTTATAATTGATAGTGACATCTGGGCAAGAAACATCTTAATTGCTTCCTATTATTTGCATAAATCTTCCATAAAATACAAAATGGGTTTTTAACCTTACTAATGAATAAACATGTTAGCCCACACAGGTGAAGTGTTAATTGCTTTTCTCAGTTAACATTTTGAATGACAGCCTGATACAGGTGAGCTGTCAAATTTGGGCGTGTCTCTGAAATCTGGCTTCTTTACCCATTCAATCCCTCATTTTCCAAAATCTAACTTGTCACAACAGCAGTTTTGAGAATTCTCATTCTTAAGAACAGAATATTTTTCCACAGAGTTCAGTTAAATTTATTCAAGAATTTTAATAAATCAAATATATATCTTTGCTCATTCAATCCAGCATAGATGTATCTTAAAGCCTTGGTTAATGGCTCAGAAGTTGTTAAAGGGCTTCACAGTATTTACCTGTATCTTTTTACAGCAGAAATATTGCACACACACATGCATGCACACACACACACACACACACACACACCATATATAAATTTCAAGAGGCTGCTAATTACATAATTTGATTTTGAAGTATTCTTTACTGCATCTGTTTAAGATCACATCAAACTAATTAACAATCTCAGGACACACACAAACTGATAACAGAGGAAAGCAACCCAAAGCATAATGATGGATAAATGAGTTTCTGAAGGATAAGCCACAAAGTAGGTTAGTTGTGTACAAATAATGGAAAGTTGAAGGTGAGCTGTTATGCTTTCCTATAGAGAACATATGAAAAACGTGATGCCTGCCATTACCATTGTAACGGTAGAACCTTAGGGTTGGAAACAGAACATTTACACTCACATGTTTATTAGCCAGAACTGTATACATTACTCCAAGTACAATGTGCCCACATCTCTCATCTCACATATTTTAGTGGTCATGTTGCATCACACAATACTTGAAGTAAACCAGAATTCATTAAATGTTTCTTCATTTGTACTTCTCCTAATTTATTTTTTACCCATCCTCTTTTGGGGCAGTTGTCTATTAGTTTCCTGGTGTAATCATCCCTTTATTCCTAACACTCATCATTATTAATCTGTATGGGGAGCTCTTCTGCCCTCTACTCTTGCTACTGAACATGTGGTCTGGAGACCCACAGCATCCCCACCAACTGGGCACTTGGGAGTGCCCAAGTCAACACCCAAGTCAAAAGAATCAGGATTTCCATTTTAGTAAGATCCACAGCTGACTGATTTTCATATTAAAGTTGGAAAAACAGGGTGTCTGGCTGGCTCAGTCAGTGGAGTGTGTGACTCTTGATCTCTGGTTGTGAGTACGAGTCCCACAGTGGGTATAGGATTGCTTAAAAAGAAAAACTTTAAAAAAAAAAAAAAGCTGGAGAAATGCTGCCAGCTATATTCTACCTTTTCTCTAGTTCTTTCAACATTCCAGCAGGGGAAGACAACTTAGGAGCCATAACATTTGGTTGGCTATTTCTTTAGTACATTAAAATTCTTCAACCAGAAGAGCAAAATGACTGGAGAGTAACACCCCACATGATAGTAATCTCTTTCTGGATGAACTTCCTTCAGTGGTACAGGAGGCAAGATAGCTATGTGATAATTAGATTCTGAGTTTCAGTCATAGTCCTTTCATTATCTTACTGTATAATTTCAGTCAGGGGCACTTTGCTGGGTTCCTGTGACACACAAAAAATGAAATGAAGAGATATAGTTTATGAAGTAAATTTAGGTTGAGATACAGTATAGCATAGTAGTGAAGACTATGACCTCTGAAGATTTTAAGTCATGGACTTAAAATCTGGCTCCATTATTCATTAGCTATGTGACTTTTGGCAAAAGTTTAATCTTCTACAAGTAATAGGGAAGATATTAACAGTACCTACTCCATGGGTCTGTTATAGGAATAAAGGAGTTGATATACAAAATGCATAGAAACAGTGCCTAGCAAATGATAATTACTTAAAAAGGAAATTACTATTACTGGGCATTAGAAACCTCTGTTTCCAAGAGTGCAAATAGAACACTATAAAAATACTCTTGGGAAATCTCTGTGTCCACCTGGAAGCCAGGTGCGCCCAGGAACTAGAAGGCTGATAGGCAGCTCTTTTAAAAATTAAGATATTAGGGCAATTCCCAAGATGTAATAGCAGAGATCGTATGGGTAAAATCACAAACTACTTATGATACCAAGTGATTAGAGATAAAATATCAAATCATGGGTATGGAAACTATGATTTAGATCTTATGAGAGTACAATGTCAACTCCCTATTACCACACAGTTAAGTTTATGTTTACAATATATTTACCTCCATCAAGAATGGGTTAGAATTGTTCTACCACAAGTCCACCAACTAGGATCTAAATCCCAAGCAACCATCTTGAAAGTGTGCGTTAAGGTTCAACTGTGGCATGAGAACATATTCACTCCCATTATTGAAAATTTTAACAGAGAGTCATGCCTTAGCAGTTGTGTGCCTTCTGTCAATCACAACAATTTCAGTGCTGTATTCTCATATTCTTGTGCCCCCCCAATTACATGGTTTCGTATAACTCAATCCAATTTACAGTTACACCAAAAATAATAAAACACGTGGAATAAACTTAACCAAGGATGCAAAAGACCTGTACTCTGAAAACTGTAAAACACTGATGAAAGAAATTGAAGATGACACAAATGGAAAGAGAGTCCATGCTTATGGATTGGAAGAACAAATATTGTTGAAATGTCCACACTACAGAAAGCAAACTATAGATTCAATACAATCCCTATCAAAATACCAACAGCATTTTCACAGAAATAGAACAAAGAATCCTAAAACTGGTATGGAACTACAAATGACCCCAAATAGCCAGAGCAATCTCAAAAGAGAAAAACAAAGATGGAGGTATCACAATTCCAGATTTAAAGTTATACTATAAATCTGTAGCCATCTGAACAGTATGGTACTGGAAAAATAAATAAATAAATATACACATGGAACAGGATTGATAGAAAGGATAGATAGATCAATGGAACAGGATAGAAAGCCCAGAAACAAACTTATGATTAAAAGGTCAATTAACCTTCCACAAAAGAGGCAAGAATATGCATTGGGAAATAAGTAGTCTTTTCAACAAATGGTGTTGGAAAAACTAGACAGCTACATACAAAAGAATGAAACTGGACCACTTTCTTACAACATACACAAAAATAAATCCAAAATGGATTAAAGACCTAAATGTGAGACCTGAATCCATGAAAAGCCTAGAAAAGAGCATAGGCAGTAATGTCTCTGACATTGGCTATAGCAATATTTTAGAAAGGAAAAATAAACTATTGGGAATATATCAAAATAAAAAGCTTCTGCATAGTGAAGGAAGCAATCAACAAAAGCAAAAGAAAACCTAGTGAATGGGACAAGATACCTGCAGATGACAAAACTTAAAAAGGATTAGTATCAAAAATACATAAAGAACTCAACACCCTCCAAAACAAATAATCCAGTTTAAAAATATGGGCAGAAGACATCAGTAGAAATTTCTCCAAAGAAGACTTACACATGGTCAACAGACACATGAAAAGATGGTCAACATAACTCATCAGGAAAACATCAATCAAAACTACAATGAGAAACCATTTCACACCTGTAAGGATGGTTAAAACTAAAAGCACAACAAAAAATGTGTGTGGGCGAGGATGTGGAGAAAAAGGAACTCACATGCACTATTGGTGGGAATGCAAACTGGTACAGCCACTGTGGAAAACAGTTTGGAGTTTCCTCAAAAAGTTAAAAATAGAACTACCCTATCATCTAGTAATCTTACTAGCGGGTATTTACCCAAAGAATACAAAAACACTAATTTGAAAAGATAGATGAACCCCTACATTTACTGCACTATTTACTATTTATGCTAGTATTTGCACTATCACTATTTATAATAGTCGAATTATGGAAGCAGCCTAAATACCCAACAATAGATAAATGGATAAAGAAGATATTATATACTATACAATGGATTATTATTCATCCATAAAAAAGAATAAAATCTTGCCATATGCAACTACATGGATGAGCTACGGAGTATAATGCTAGTGGAAATAAATCAGAGAAAGACACCATATGATTTCACTCATACATGGAATTTAAAGGCAAAAGAAATGAATAGATAGAGAGAGGGAGAGAGAAAGAAACCAAGAAACAGACTCTTAGAGAACAAACTGATGGTTACTAAAGGGGAGGTGGGTAGTGGGGGAGGGATGAAACAGGTGAAGGGGATTGAGAGTATACTTCTGATGAGTACTGAATAGTAAACAGCAGTGTTGAATCACCATATTGTACACCTGAAACTAATTTAATACTGTATGTTAACTACACTGGAATTAAAAAACTAAATAAAAATGAAAACAAAACGATAAGGCAAGGGGGAAAAGCATTTGTTAGAGAAAATGCATTCACCCTACTGCCCTGAGCACTCCATCATCCAGACTTTAATTCTGTATTCAGCCTCCAAAAGGGTAGTAGCAACTTATTCCTGAGGAAAGACCACCTACCTACCAAAGCTATAAAACCTGATCCACTTGCAGGGCAGAGGGTATGCATTTTCATAAAGAATGACCTGCTCTTCTCAATTTACATTGCAGTTTTAACATGATCAACTGAAGTCTTTGAGTACAATGTTAAGCAGACTATTTTGTGAATCCAATCCCCATGCCAAAACCTACAGCCATAAGAAAACAATGAAGTCAACAAAAATCTAAATCCATACTATTGAAAGTATCTTTTTTGTGATGCTCTAGCAAAAATAGTTCTTTAGTGACATAGTTCCCAAAAACCTAGAGGTGTAACCTGGAGGTATCCACAGCCCTCATGAAGTCCCCCAAAGATGTTAACTTCATTTCCTCTGTCTGCTTATAAGTGAGCTCAGTGTGGGCTCCCCATAGTCAGTTTACTGCTCCCTATTCAGTTTGCGTCTCCATTTTGGGACAATATGACATTAACATTTGTTAATTTAACTGAACCAAGGACTCTCGAAACTCTTCGTTTTGACATAAAAATGACAGAATCGTGTTGGGGTGGACACTGAGTAGCCCCAGCTGCAGAACTGCTCTCAGAACACAGCCATCCACTCTCAGCTTATTTGAGAAATTCTTGCAGAGTAATGCCTCACTCAACAGCATACCCCTTCTCACAGTAGCAATGGCCTTTTGGTAAATGCTTAAGAACTGGCTCCCCCATAAAACAAACCAACCAACCCTGACTCGTAACCTCAGCTGATGGATTCTGATTGGCATGATGTAAACATTCCCTCCATTGCTGATTTCGAGCTACCCATGTGACTAACCACTAAATCCCGAACTGGGAACGCATACAAGTCGCTCACAGAAACCAGGATGAGCTAGCTTCAGCACACCACTGCACAGTGGGCCAGATCCAAATACTGATTCTGTGAGAATCAGAAATCGGAAACTCAAAAGGGACTTCCCTGGGGCTGGCTGTGGGCTATTGTTAGATTAGCATAATAGCTCAACCTTTCTATCCATTGGATTCTGCTTCCTTGCCCCCATATCCTCTTCCACAAGGACTGGTCTATATATTTTTTTAATTTTATTTATTTATTTGACAGAGAGAGAGATCACAAGCAGGCAGAGAGAGAGGGGGAAGCAGGCTCCCCTCTGAGTAGAGAGCCCGACGCAGGGCTCGATCCCAGGACCCCAAGACCATGACATGAGCCAAAGGCAAAGGCCCAACCCACTGAGCCACCCAGGCGCCCCCTACAAGGACGGGTCTTAAAGACAATCCTTAAGAGGCATCCTGCAACCTAAATTCTCTTTCCCAGGGAGTCCAACCTGCGACAGTCATTTTTTTTTCCATCTCCATGTGTGCTGCCATAAATTCCCTTCTGTTCTGAAGAAGAAACTAAACATGCTTTTATACTTTTTATAAAATGGATAATCCAATTTACACATTAATGGCAGAGTATTAGATTTGTAAACAAGACAATTAGAATCGCAATTACAAATTTTTTTTCAGCTAATAGAAACCTTCATAGGACACAGAAACATTCTCTTAAGCCTAAGGATCTTTTGAGACTCCTGAGTCAGAATAACACTTATGAATTCCTTTAAAAATGCAAAATACTGTCTGCCTCCCTGCAACTGCAGGAAAGAAGGAACAATTTTCTTTTCCTGTTGTGACAAAATTGATTTCACAAGCAGTTAGTAGGGCTTGCTATGTTGAGGCTGACCACTGGAATTACATGAACTAACATCATGGAGGAAAACATCGGGCTGGAGGAGTCCACAATTTTTAATATGAAAAAAGGGCAGACAAAGAATTTTACTAAATGGTCTGCGGTGCATGTAATGCTACACACCTCCATGTTGACCTTGTGCACAAGATTGTATGGGGCCTGGGTGCCAGTTCCTGCCACATCTCTGTCACCTATGAGAGAAGAGATCACTCCACTCACAGAAAACATGTTGACATTGTCAAAAATTCTCTCCACTTAGGCACACCCTGTAGCCACCTATACTTCAATGCCACTCTTGAGCACACAAGTGTCCTGGAAACTCTGTGTTGCTGTGGTCTCAAACACTAAACACACTTCACAGCTATATACACAGTCCACTATTACTTCTATCATGCTGGTTTGCTGCTGCGCTAGGACCCATGAGGCCCATGGATAACCAGATCTGTGGGTTCCCTTAGGTTTGTTCATAATCCCACTACCCTCAACTCTACTCTACCCTCTACTCTACTCAATCACACTGCTCTAAATGAGGCCATGGGCAGAACTTGAGGACATAACATAGCATACAAGAAAGCAGGCTGGAGGACTAATTGAGATCAGAGGGTGCCTATGTTGAGATGCATTAAGTAAAACAACCATGAGTTACTTCCTAAAATCTTGTTCGTGATGACTGTGAATATCTGTAGGGGACCCAATGTGTGTCTTGTATATCATCCATGGGGACTGTCTTCCAGAAACTAATGTTGTGCTTAAAACTCAGGTTAAAAAATTGGGCTAAGGGCAGCATGAGACATGTGTGATAACATTTCAGACCATTGGACCAAATGCAGTACCTTTCCCCTCAGCTCCAAAGTTCACCACCACCCTCTCCATGATTCCCCAGTGAGCAGTTATTCATGCGCTCTGTGAAAACGAGCTCCACTCTATTTGTGCTTCTCTAAGACAGGCGTGTTCCTATCTTATACAATATTTAAAAGTTTATGCTGTTTTGTCCTTACTCAGTGATCAGCTTTCCAAGGGCAGATTCATATCTGATTCTGTATGTCTCAGTCCCCTCATCTGGTATCCTGCCCTTTAACTGTAATCAGTGTCCCTTGTAGACACAAAGCAATGACAGTGGTACTCTGGGTCTAATCACAATGCAGCTTTCAGAAAGACCAGGAAGAAGGGATCTCAGAACTAGGATCAAAGCACTTCTCTGCCTCATCCCTGCTTGAAGGTAGACTTGTCCATTAGAAATGAAACAGGCAAAAGCAAAGTCCCGTGTCCATTTGAGTTCTAGATTTTTGACATGTGCTAATTTAGTGACCTAGTTAACAGCAGTAGAAAAGTGAAAGAAGTACTTGCAAACTATCTATGTTGATAAAGAATACATTTAATGTCATGATTATTTATTCTCAGAAAGGAAAAAGAGAAGATCATAGAACAGTGGCAACAGTGTCCATAGGGCCATCTGTTCTGAACACCTGCAAAGTGTTAGACAGCCTCTATACTAGCTCATTAACTCTCAAGAAAAAGTTCCAATAATAATAATAGTTCATCTAGTAATACAAACATCCCATTGTAGACAAGATGGTCTAGGTTTATAAGCCTAGAGTTTCCCAAGACAAAGGGAGTCTGGATTACTCATGAACTCCTCTCGTACTGCCCTCCCTCGAGACTGGTGTTTGCCTAGAACGAGCCCGCCTTGTGGGGCGAAGGGGTCACCCCGTGCTTAGGGGCTACAATACGATCCCTACAGAAACTCCACTTCCTATAAGCATGACCCTTTCACTTTGGATAAAGGCCCAATCGGATTCTACAGCAAAAAATTAGACACAGCCGGGCTGTGTGTGGATTACTTGAGAATCATGAAGATAAAACAATACAGATGCTCATAATTTACTTAGATCAAAATTCATAAATTGATTTGCATTCAGCTTGTAAACCCGAGTATACCCACAGCATTACGATAGCTAAGAGCCATAGTAACAATACTCCTAGATACAATTAATGCACCTTGTTATTAACTCTTTTAATAGCACTTTTCCAGGCATCCTTTATCTTTATTCCTTGCATGCTTTGCCTCCAGTTTGTTTCTGCCCAGGTTTGGCCCCGCAGCTCCTGCTTATACTGTGCTGCTTTCTGAAATATTCGCTATTATCACCGATTTCACATGTTTCTGCTATTCATTTTCTTGATACTTAAGCAGCACTTCATTTCTCCCCCCTTTGCCAATCCTGTCCCCTAATATCAAAAATATTTTCAAGGTTTCCTGATTTGCAGTCTCCTCCTCTAATAGCCACAGGAAGGGGATCGTGACACAAATAGTGTGTTGAGTCACCGCAGAGGTTCATGGAGGCACAGGCAGTGACTGGCTCGAAGGCCTTGAACACATGTTAATCTCCCCTCCCACACCCCAATTTTCCTGTTATGTAAGTTATCGTTCTTACAGTATCCGGCCCTGGCTAATCTCACCACGCTCCTTACGAACAAAATTCTTTAGGTGAACAGATCATTCCCGCTGCACTGGTTGTACCCATGCAACAGAGCAAGACCTAACAGCGACAGGTTTGCAATGTGGTTGCATCATTTCCACAACGTTCAACAGTCCACACATCATTTTACTACTCACTGTTCATTACCCCCTAACAAACCCCGGAGAAAGGCAATGGTAAAGGAAACTGAGGCACAAAGACATTAGCGGCTAATGTTACCTTAAAGTGACCCATCCATTCAGAGGAAGAGCTGGGATGTGCTACTTCCCTGTTTCTGAGCTGCTCTTTCCACTAGAGGAATGTTCCCCCAAGGAAATGCTTGCAAACAATCCTTTGAAAGTTAAAATACAAGTAATATATACAAAATCGGCTAACTTACCGAATCTATACTGGGCATGGGGATTCCTGTTCTCAGCTGGAAAGACTCCATTTCGCAAAAGACCACAGTGTGGCATTCAGTGTAAGCCTAGTTTAAAAAAACAATACATCTAAATACTTCTCAGTCAGAAAGAGCCAGGCAACAACCCACTTGACCCAAAGCCAATTTCAAGAGCCAATTTTTCCCAAACCACAGCAAGGCAGGACAGAGGAGCCATAATTATTTCTATGAGATAATCCTACCACCTCAGGTCTGCTAAGGTGCAAGTGAATGCGCTTAATTGCTCAGCTGTGTATTTGCTTGAATGTAATCAACCACTTACTGGGAGTTGCTGTCTAACTATTAGGATATTGGCACAAGAAAAGCTAAATAAATTAGACTTCACTCTTTATAGAGCTGCCTTTGGAAAGAAAGTGCCTTCCATGTTCAGAGCCAGGGAGAACTAGAAGGGAAACGGGTTTGAAGTCAGGCTCCAGTTGCGACAAAATGCTTACTCCTCACAGGCCCCACCTCTCCTGTCTTAACACAGAGCCTGGCCCAGAGTTGTGCTGGAGCAATGGCCAGTTGGTCAGATGTACCTATTACCCACGGAGCCAGGACCAGCGTGAAATGAGTTGTGCTTGATGAGCAAGGAAATAACAGGAATAACATCTGTTCCTTCAAGCATGAATACAACAACAAGGGGAGGAGACGGCCAGACAAGGCAGAAAAACAAACATCACGATGTTTCATCTTCAGGGTAATTACGCTGATAGCTGGGTGTTTATCTTTTGTCCAGAGGACCTCGTGCAGTACAGCCTGTCCACACTCTGCCCAAAGGCTGTAGCTGTGAGACAAGCTTCAAGTCCATGGGTTGCAGCAGTGAACGGCCCATGGACTCATTTGAAAACACAATAAAAGGGTAAATCTGCTTTTCTCCCCGGAACAGCCCATTCTGATAAATGACTGGTAGGGGAGGTTACCTCGGGTGACAGCTACATTTAAAGGAAAGTCTCTACATGTGAAATGATGGGTATTCTAAGATTCTTCAAGGACCCACTGCTGAGATTTTACTTTTAGATCTTAAAGGAACTCTGTAGCATTGTGAAGGCTCTACCCAACCCAACTATCGCCTATAGTCCCAGCCTCCAGGTCACTTCTATTTATCAAGCCCTATTCACCGTTCCAGAACGTAAGGAACAGTGTATTGGCTCTTTGCTTGCTTGTTTGCTTCACTATTTACTGGCTTGTTCAGTTGGCCTGCTGGCATATTTGCATTTAGAATGAGATCTGTACTGAAAATTGTGTCATTTGTATGTATCCTAATTTGTAGTAGAAAATACATCTTTTGCTCAACAATGTGCTGGTCCCCTTGGCTTTTTGTTTGTTTGTTTGTTTGTTTTTAAGATTTTTAATTTATTTATTTGACAAAGATCACAAGTAGGCAGAGAGGCAGGCAGAGAGAGAGAGAAGAGGAAGCAGGCTCCCCGTGGAGCAGAGAGCCCGATGTGGGACTCGATCCCAGGACCCTGGGACCATGACCTGAGCCGAAGGCAGAGACTTTAAACCACTGAGCCACTCAAGCGCCCCCCCCACCCTTGGCTTTTTGTAAGAAATTGTATTCTTCCAAGCTTGGCCTTCAAAGTTCTCTATTCATATCCTCATATTCTCTTGTCTCCACTCTAGTCAACTTGTTTCATGTTGTGTTTTAGCCGAGAAGCTCACGTCAATATTCCTTCCTGTTTTCCACCCTCAAGCAGCACCACATGCAATTTGGGGGGCCCAGTGAAAATTAAAACATAGGAGATCTGATTCAAAAAGCAGGAATAAAGTGCCATTAAAGATGCTAAAATATATAAAGTGCCATTAAAGATGCTAAAATATAAAGTTTCTCCCTTCTTCTGTGGTCTCTCAACTTGTCATGGTGTTTTTTTTTTTCATTTCCTGTTTAATGTTATTCTAAGAAAAGCAAAATTAGAAGCTTTAATCATTAGCATGCACTTTAATATTCATCTTTATATGGAGTAATGCCAGTTTCATTCTTTTAGGGTTTCATTTAAATTGTAGTTAGATAACACATAATGCAATATTGGCTTCAGGAGTAGAATTTAGTGACTCATCACTTACATGTAACACCCAGGGCTCAACCCCATCCTCCGTTTAACCCATCCCCCTGTCCACCTTCCCCACAGCAACCCTCAATTTGTTCTCTATAGTTAAGAGTCTTATGCTTTGCTTCTGTCTTTTTTCCCCCTTCCCCTATGTTCCTCTGTTTTGTTTCTTAAATTTCACATATGAATGTGATCATATAGTATTTGTTTTTCTCTAACTTATTTCGCTTAACGTAATACACTCTAACTCGACCCATGTTGTTGCAAATGGCAAGGCTTCATTCTTTTTGATAGCCAAGTAATATTCCACCATATATAAATACCACATCTTCTTTATCCATTCATCAGTAGATGGACATTTGGACTCTCCACAACTTGGCAATTGTTGACAATGGTGTTATAAACATCAGGATGCATGTGTGCTTTCAAATCAGTATTTTTGTACCCTGTGGGTAAATACCTAATAGTGCAATTGCTAGGTCATAGGGTAGTTCGATTTTTTAACTTTTTCAGGAACCTCCATACTGTTTTCCAGAGTGGAGTAATGACTGTTTTAAATGACAATAAAGGAGCGTTCATTTACACAATCACCAAAATTATACAGTCATTTTCATAGCTTGTACATTTTTTACCAGAACAGTGGAAATGCTGCACTTGTTTTGTGGTGGTAAACATGACAGTATTTTTTAAATTTTATTTTATTTTTTCAGTGTTCCACGATTCATTGTTTATGCACCACACCCAATGCTCCATGCAATCCATGTCCTCCTTAATAACCACCACCAGACTCACCCAACCCCTCCACTGCGTCCCCTCCAAAACCCTCAGTTGGTGTCTCAGAGCCCACAGTCTCTCATGGTTCATCTCCCTTTCGAATTTCCCCCAACTCACTTCTCCTCTCCTTCTCCCAACATGACGGTATTTTTAAAGTGTTTCTAAAAATCGCTCCCAACCTTGATGCCAAAGTCCCATTTTTTTTCAACAATGTTCTTCATTGGGGTACTTTCCTTCCATAGGGATGTAGGTCTCAAGGTCTGACTCGACAATTGGAGAGCAACTTACTGACATGTTAAGGCAAAAATTTCTTTAAAAGAGTAAAGCAAGATACCAAACACGTCCAGTGTGATCTAATTTTGGTAAAATGCAACTATAGGTGTAAGTCGATATAGGTAG
The DNA here is from genome assembly GCF_022355385.1 of Mustela nigripes. Taxonomy (NCBI): domain Eukaryota; kingdom Metazoa; phylum Chordata; class Mammalia; order Carnivora; family Mustelidae; genus Mustela; species Mustela nigripes. Next base: position 106,094,958 of record NC_081575.1, on the reverse strand, counting down.
AACCTATTCTGGAAGGTTAGGCAATAAAAAATCAATAATGATCATCTAGATTTTAGAAATAAAATGTCATTATTTTCTTTTTTCCTTATCTCTATTCTTTAATTTTCTATGGTGTACATAAACTACTTTTGTAATGATAAATATTATTCTTAAATAAAATATTTATTGAAGATACACTGTAAACATAGGAGGATATTAGAAAAATATATATAGTAGTATTTCTCTGTCTGATGGTGTCTTGCTAGCTCTCAAAGCACATAGCCTTATCCCCTTCTCTTATTTGATGCTCCTTTAGGTCCTTTGCCCCTGTATGTGGCTCAGTAGTTACTGGGATCTGCTTTTGTGTCTCCCTAAATTTCTCTAGTGTATGGTCAATCCTGTCTCCAAGCATGCTCTCACAGTTCCCACATTGGTTCTGCACACACTTAGTGCCTCAGCTTAACTATCCCTGGGGTGCTGGACTTCTCTGTTCTTACTGGCACTGCCTATTCCAGGATGGCATTATCCTCAATAAAATCTCTTTCAATTCTACAGCAGCCCCAGCTCAGGGCCTGGAGTGAAGTGTCTTTCTGCAAACATACACGCACACACACACACATCATTCAATTACTTGTGGCAGAATAGGCAAATGCATAGATACAGAAAGTAGACTGGTGGTTGCTGGGGGCTGGAGGAGTGGGGGCATGGGGGGAAATCTGCTAATGGGGATGGGTTTCTTTTGGGGATGATAAAAATATTCAAAATTAAATTGTGATGACTGCCCAAATCTGTGAATATTCTAAAAGCATTTAATTGTATGCTTTAAATGGGTGTCATGTATGGTATATGAAATATGTATCAATAAAGCTATAAAAAATCTGTGGCTTTATTTTTTTACAACAGATTAATTTTCCTTCAAACCATTATGTTTATTGTTTATAAACAATAAACATGCTATTGTAAACTTCAAGAATACACATGGAGGTTGACTTAATGGCCTTTAAGAATTCTTCTGTTTCAAAATTCTTAACATTACTCTAAGTAAGGATTATTTCTCAGAGAATCCCAGATTATTTCCAAAGGAAATGGATAGTTGTAGGTATGGCTAGTGTTCTATTGTGGAAAGAGTAAGGATAAGAAATCACAAGTACTGAGTTCCTGTAGTGACTCAATTACTTGCAATTTTTGTAAACTTTGGCAAGTCATTTCCCCTCTTGGACTTTGGTTTCCTATCTGTACAATGGGTGGGGTGGCCCACGCAACTGTCAAGGTTGCTTTCATCTTAACATTTCTGTGATTCTATATACATGATCAAGTATTGGGCTATTTTTGGAAATTAGATTAACTTTCTAGAATATCATTACTAAGTATATTCTAAATAAAATATCTTTGACAAGTTTAGACTATGTTTTCAAGTCTTCAATAGCCTCACACACATCTAAGTAAAAATGATTACAACACAAAAAGCGCAAATGTGGGGTATGGGAATAGTAAAATAAGTTGTGTGTGCGCACGTGCACGCGCGCGTGTGTGTTTGTGTGTGTGTGTGTGAGTGTGAGTGTGTGTGTTTACTCTTGGTTTCAAGCATAAAAGCTCTGGCATCTCTCCAAAAAGCATCCATTTGCTTTTTTACCTAATGGCAAGGACTTTTTCAACCAAGCTGCGTTTTTCATGCCTTCCCTCCCAAAGACAGCAAGCAGCAGCCAGCTCAGCAGCTCTAACCTCTGATGGCCAGCACCGTAGTTTGTGATCACGGGCAGAGGAAAACCAAGGCTACAGAAGCTCCAGGAGATGTCATTTCTGACACATGGTGCCCTGCTGTGCCCAGAGCTTGCACTGCTGACAAAAGCCTTCCAGGTGCCCTCAGTTAGGAAGGCAAAAGCTGCATCTGGGAAGCAGCCTGTGTTTTTAAGGCCCCTTCAGGGACCCTGAGATGGGGGGGAGCTGGGACAAGGCTGGAGACAGAAACTTTCTAAGGAACAAGGGGTAAACAAGAAACCTTTTTTTTTTTTTTTTTTTTTTTTTTTAAATTCTTGCATGTGGGCTTAGTGTTTGGAATGGTTTCAACACTTTCAAAATAATATTCCTGTGTTTGCCATGCCAGAGCTTTTAAACGTTTTAAGCAAAAGTGCATATGATTATGAGATTGGGCTCATCACGTTTAGAGGATTAAGTAATGCAGCACTATCAAAGAATGAAAAATAATCCTAAAATAAGCCAAACCAAAACTGTAGACTGTTCTATTCTTTTCTGTCTAATCTCCTCATCCCTCATCCTTTCCACTTCTGATTAAAGGCATTTCCAATGAAAACAAATAACAACAAGAAAAAAGGTCTTGCTTGATCATGTTAGTTCCTCAAACTGTCTTCAACACTCTGCCTGGTCTGTGACTTTCTAACATATTCTAGTAAATTCTTAGTATTTTTCCGTTTCCCTCTCCTAACAATCTCTCCCTTTTTGAAAATAATTCCTGATGACAGCAGCTCTGGTAGGATGCTGGCTAGACTGCTGAATTCAATTTCCAGGCTTTCTAGAACAAGGTACAAAACACTCAGGGATACAGAATTACAGGCAAGAGAATCTAAATGTTTATCATTTTAAAACATAGGACACAGATAATTACTGCTTATTGTTCAAAGATCCACCTACACAACAGTCCAAATTGATTAAAATTATTTTGCTTGACTCTCTAAAAGAGGGGAAAAATGATTTCAAATTTCATTGAATCATCACCACTTTTGGTCAAATGTACATGGAAGCTTTTCATTTTGTTTCTCTGTGTCTATTACCAGTTAAACAAAACTGTAACATGGTTTAAGACAATCTCACAGAGCCATGTTAGTGGGCAGAAAGAACTGGCAGGCAGACTTCTGGGTCACATAACTACTGATGTCTTAAAGAAAAGCATCCAAATGATATCTCTGGCTGATCAGGTTTTTTTTGTTGTTGTTGTTGATTTTTTTAGCACCCTGGTGGTCACTGCAGAGAACTACTTTAAATAGCATGAAAAGATACAATAGAGACAAAATGTACCCTCTGGAATACACTGTAATATTCTTCACAAATATTCAGAACTTCTACCTATAAGACAATCAAACATTCCTACACTATTAAATTCAGGCATGCCTGTGTGAGTTACTTTGGCCCATAAAATGTGAGCAGAATTGACATGTATGGACAGAAACTTTAGAGGCCAGAACAAGGTTCTCCAGTTTCTTTTTTTGCTCCCTCTGGCAACAAGTATCTGGAAGGCTCCAACAGCCTGGATCAGGGAGAAAAGATGAACAGAACCCCCCTGCAGAATTACAATAGACATAAAATATGATGACTAATAAACATTGTTCTTTTAAGCTGCTACTATTTGGGGGCTGTTTGTTACTAGAACTTAATCTAGTCTGTCATGACTGATACATCATCCCTGCCCTTAAGACTTTTAACTAATATAGTAGGTAAGAAAATATATACATAAAGACATTTGCATAAATAATACATACAAAAATGCTTAAAGATACACATTCAAATCCTACAGTACAGGGATGCAGATGAAATTTATATTAAAGGAGGAAGGATAAAGAAAGCAACATGTACACAGAGAAAAATTTTCTAGGTGACATATAGCCAGGTTGAGCTATTTCAAAATATCCTGAAAATGAACCTTGAAGAAAGTTTTGAAGATGAAAGATAAGTAATCCAGGGGAGAGGCTGCTCCAAGGAGGTAAGATTTTGTAGGAATTACAGTAAGAACTTCAAGAACTTTCTTACCACGTTGCTGTGTTCCCATTCTTCCATCCCACAGTCCTTTAGATCTCCATAGATCCTTTCTTTCCTCTCTCAAAAGTGGCCATTCCTGTTCAAATTACTATAGGCACTAAGGGCAAGAGGCCCTAAGATATGCGATTTTGGAATGGACATTATTTTGAGTTGAAAACAATTGAGGACCAGAAGATGCAGGAAGAAATCTTGGAAATTCCCCCACCACACACACCAACTGCCTCAAAAAATTTAGATAGAGAACCCACTCCAGGAAAGTCTCACTGTGGATAATTACATTATAATATCAACTATGTATAGTAGATAGGGAGGAAACTAGCAAGACCTGTTTAATCAAATTCCTCTCTATGTCTCATTATTTCTGAAAGACCCATCAAACATTTGTTTACCAAACATTTACTCTTTTTTCATTTTCCTGTGAATTACTTCTCTTCCCTTTGAAGTTCCAGACCACTACCTCCTTTCTCCTCAGTTCAGGATGACCTATATATATCATTTTGCCTGTGTCTGGAATCTGATGTCTGTGTGGGTTCCTCAGACATATGAAATTAAGTTTGATCTTCTGTTAAACTAAGGCCTATTTAATTCTTAGTCCAACTGGAAGAACCTCAAGAGTAAAGGAAATTTTTTTCCTCCTCAACACTGCACACTTTTGTTAAATTTCATCGAGATTGCTGTCCTATAAAAAAAGTAAATCTTATGCATACTTAAGGAAAGGTGTTTATCCAATTAGCAAAATTGTGCATCCCTTGGCATACCTTAAGGCACAGAGGAGAACATCTAAAGGTGAATCCCATCATGAAAGGAAAGAGGGAATACTGCTGATCTACTTGATGGCTGCACTTTGGGGGCTGGCTTTTGCACTTTAATGCTGGAAGTTTCTCTTCCCGTGTTGTTATATCACGTTCCCTCATCTATATTCCAGAAACTTTCATTTCAGTCTATTATTTCCTTCAGCCCTAATTTATTTTCTCACTTTTAAATTCACCATTAAAATGAAAAGCAAAGGCACGCATATTTGCCAGGCAATTTCTCTGAGGTTCTTAGAGCCCTAATTATGATATGAAAACATGATTTCCAACTTTGCAGATGATGCTAAATTGAGAGAGAATAAAAACAAATGAGGAATAATTAGGTGGTGCAGCCAGATATAAAAGGATTTACATCATTTATGTTTCTGGACTAATAGATGGCAAATGCAGGGCTGCACAGATAAATGGAAGATAATTAGACCCCGCGAAGTATCAGAAATGGGGATCTCTGCTAAATAGGAAGGTGCTGACGAAAAGTGGCGTGAGTGAGGAGAAACAATGGGATGTGGCGGTCAGCGAGGGTGATTACAGCCTGGGGATGATTGCATCATGGAAAAACTCTAGAGATCTGGTACATTCTCTAGCCACCCTTTTGATTTTCTTCCCTCCCTCCCTCCCTCTCTCTCTCTCATGCAGAGGCATCCTGTTGCTAACAATGTTTCTTTAGAGCCTCACATAGAGTCTGGCTCTGTGCAGTATTTGCATTGCAGGTAGGCTCTACAAGAAGACAGTCAACTTTAGAGGAAGAACATCTTCTTTAAGCAGGGAATTTTACCCGAAATAAGTGATTTCCTGTTGCTTTAAACTTCTCTGATGCTCAATCTATAGTTGGTAGGCCATTTTTATTCTTAAAATATGAAACATGTCATTGCAGTAAAATGAAATACTGGAGATACATTCCTCCTTTCCTTCTGTTACTATCTAAATAGTTTCCTACTTCAGGAAGATAGCTGTTTCTCATAACCTAGCTCCCATACACTCAGCTAAAAGTCCTCATGGGTACAGAATTAATCTCTTCCAATTTCTTTCTGCTCTCTTCCCAAGAGTTTCTATAAACCACTGAGAAGGGTGACTCATTTTGAGTGTCTCTATGCCCATCTATCCCCAGTCCCTAGTCAGGGTTTAATTTCTTTTCCCTTCTGTGATTATTTTCATATCTCTACTACTGCCTCAATAGAGCAACTGAGTTTGGTTCAGTTTGGTTCCTTTAGGATAGGTTTCTATCACAACCAACTGAACTAGCCCAGTCTCCTTTAGGCCCCCCTACGTCCAGCTAATTCTGAAGCTCTTCAAAGCTTTTTGCTTTCTCCTTGCCAGTGTACTGTGGCTGGTACTCTCACCACCCACACAACTACTGCTCCTATTCTCTCTCAGAGATGGTAAAACATTGTGTCCACTTAATTTTCATTATTTTTTTAGAATTGCAGAAAATACACAGACACACACATGCATCACCGACCCCAGTTATACCAGCATCCCAACCCAAAACAATTGTTCCAGGACATACACTGGAATGCTGTCACCCCTAACCACACTCAGCCCCTCAGGTTGTTGTTAAAACAAGGTAAGACTTACGCTGTAAAAATTCTCTTGTGTATTTCTGTGGAAGAGGAGAGTTAACACAAGCAGTTCAGTTCTCAGCATAGAAAAGCAAAGCAAATCTATCTCCTCCCAAATTTGTAGCACAATAGATATGGGGGCTGTACTAGGTCTAACATAGACTTAAGGTTACCATTTAGTAGATTCTTTTCAGATACCAAAGCACGGGCCAGTTTTTTACTCACCCAGTCTGCACAGCCTTTCAGCAGGAGGGAACATGCCCTTCTCACCTACAGTCATTCATGGCATGTAGTCCCAGGGTCCCTAGACATGGGCTGATAACCCGAGGATCAGACCTCAAACAGATCAGTATCTCCAGATTCCTGGCATGGTGCTTGCATTAGAATTGTTTGAGGATGATTCCTATCTCTCCAAGCCATTTATAAGGCCCTAGAAGGCAGAATCTTGTCTTATATATTAAATAAGCCTGCCTGCTCTTAACTCAAATTCTTAATGATAGTTATTATCAAGAACATCAGGCTCAAAAGTACTGGGTTGCCACTCTACTAAGAGGATGTGTCTTGTTTTACTTCCTTTTCTACTGTTTTTTATCGTGACAATTTAAAAACATACACAAAAGTGTAATAAATACCTCAACTCCCACATACCCATGATCCAACTTCAATATTCAGGAACAATTTGCCAATCCTGTCTCATCTATACCCTGTATTTCCCCTTCTACTTGAATGCTGTGTAGCAATTTGAACATATCAGATGTATGCCTAACCACAGCTTTTTTAAATTAGGTTTTTAACAACATAATTATGATAACTTACATATAAGAAAATTCATCCATTTTATTAAGAGTATTTTTAAACACATCCTCAAATATGACTAAAACTCAACTAAAATTAACAATAATTTCTAAAAGTCATCTAATATTTAGTATTCCATATTCAAATCCCGACAATTGTCTCCAGACATTTTTTACAGCTGATTTGTTCAAAGGAAGAGCTCAACATGGTCCACATACTCTACTTGGTTTTCATGTCTCTTAAGTTTCTTTTATAACAATTCCTCCATTTCTTCTTTTTTTTTTTTCTCCATGAAGGGAATTTATTAAAGACCTCTGGTCATTTTTTCCCTGTAAATTTAACTATGCTCTGGATTTGGTAGATTCTATCAACCAAGTACCATTTAACATGTTCTTCCAGCCTTTGTATTTCCTGCGAACTAGAAGTCAGATGTAGGGGCATGATTAAATTTTGTCACCTCCCTCTACCTTTTTATGGTCAAGAGTTTCAAGAGTGCTGTATTATTTCCTGTTATATCCCTTCAGGCATTACATAAGACTGACTGCCCACTTTTAGTGATGCTAATATTGATCAGTGGGTTCAGGTGTTTTCAGTCTCATCTATCAATTTTAATTTCCACATCTACCTTTCACTTAATATTTTTACCAGCTTTACATTATTGCTGACTAAATCTACCACTTTATTAGAGATTGTACAGTCATAATTTTCTAATACTGCCATTCCTTATGAATTTATTTAGTTGGAGTTCTTCTAAAAAGTATTTTCCCTATAAGCTATTTTACTTTATTTACTAATTTCCAGAATAAAAAGTTGATTCTCTACTAAGGTCCAAAGGAGCTAAACTAATTTTAGTATTATCATTCATTTTCTCCTATTCCTGTGTCCATTGCACTTTGTAGTCCTATAATGGTCAAATTATTTCAACTTTGATGGCAGAATTTCCCTTACGTTGGCTTATGTGTTCCTTTAGTAGGACCCTAACAGATACTGCCTTTTAGATTTTCTGGCATCAGATGTCCCAAGTTCATCTTGTACACTTCCTGCCTCAGACCTGAAATCACCCATTTCTCTAAGGAACTCTGGTTAATTAACAGGATTTGGTATTTAAAGATGACAATTTTGCTGCTGTGGATAATCATTACTTCTCTGCTCTCTTCTGAGAATTGAGGCTGGAAATTTGTAATTTTTAGAACAAGAAACCCAAGTCCTTAGTTCATACTGATATTTCAAATTCACATGTAAGATTACAGGGATTGTATTTAAATCCTATGATTATATGGTTTTATCTCTCTTGTGTTATGAAGAAAATTTTGGTCCCTAATGACAATTATATAATATTTTGCATGCACTCTCTCTCTCTTTCTCTCAATATAGATTCAAAATTACAATTCCCATATTATTTCTAATGATCAGATTTCTGAATAAAGTTTATTGTTTATATTTAGTTCTTTTTGTCCACTGAACATATGCTACCAGGGATGTAGTATCAAAATACTGTGTTTTAAAGTCACGTAAAATAATTCTTCCTTATGTGTTTATGGTGTGATTTTATATATATATATATATATTTAAAATTTTTAAGAATTTTTATGTTTAATTTTAACATAATATAAACTATTTGTGTATTTGTAATTTCCAAATTAGTTTCAGAGGAATACAGAATCAATCTTTATCCATTCCAATCTGTACCCTGCCATTTCTCTTACAGGTAGTCATTTTTATTAACTGATTTACTTTTCCATTGTTTCTTTTTAAAAATAAAATAATACACACATGTGAATGAAATATACGGACCATTCTGCTTCCTGCATTTAACAGTATGTCCTAAGCAGACCACTCTGCAGGATATACAGGTCTTCCTCTTGCCAAAAGCTGTAAAAACAGCTATATAGTATTCTTTTGGGCAGATGCCTTATAGTTTATTCACTCAGTTACCTCCTGATAAACATTGGCTTATTTCAAATACCCTTTTATTATCAATAGTGTTATAATTAATAGCAATTACATGGATCATTTTATGTTCTGCCACTTCTGCCTTGAGATAGATTCCTAGGAGTGTAGTTGCTGTAAAAAGGTAAATGCATATGTAATTTTGTTAGACAGTGTGAAACTACTATGTGCATTCTTAGGTAACTCATCTCTTTGTGCCTGGTACCTCATTTGCAAAATAGAAATAGCACCTCCTTCCAAAATATTGTGAGGATTAAACAGACAATGGAAATCAAAGTACCCTGAAACAATTGCATAGCAATAGGCAGATTTATGTGATTACTATTAACAAGTAACATTTTATTGGTAGAGGGGACTCATACAGCCACACAAACATCTTAACATCATATCCATGAGTCTCAGAATGAAGTGGAGAATCATCCTAGACATAGGGAGCGAGACACAAAAAATTTAGATATATGTAAATATGATGGAACCATGATAGATCAATTATGTCCCCAGGTGTGGAGATGTTGAGGAAGACAATAATGGAGCTGAATTTGGAAGGAGACAAGCAGTTTACTGGATGGGGATAACAAGACACCATACCACCAGAGGTGGTGAGACTGTATCAGCAACATAGGAGTGAAATATTCATTGAAGCATAAGAATTCTAGCACACAGAATCTTAGAAAGCATGTGGAGGAATTGTACAAAGAGATGTTAGAGAAATAAGTGAGAGCCAGAATATAAATAGTGTGCATGTCATGCAAAGGAGTTTTCACTTCTACACATACTGTGTGTGTGTGTTGGATGTGCTTGACGTGAAAATTTTCTCAAATCCCAAACTTTTCATATATTCTTCACAAAAGTACAGGTCAGTAACTGATTATTATTAAACACTACATATTATATATTATATTCAATACTATGCATAAAGAGTGCCTTTTGAAAGAATTGTTCCAATGACTAACTGCATTAAAAAAAATTCTCATTGGAAAGACTTCTGCGAAGATGGCAGAGGAGACTCCTAAGTTCTTCTTGTCCCATGGACATACCTAGATAACAGTTACATCAGTGCAGCTGATCCAGAAAAGAACCCAGAGACTGACAGAATGGATTTTCTATAGTCATAGAAAGGAGACCATATCCAAAAGGGCAGGAGGGGCAAAGACGTGGCCAGGAACTGAACTCTCAGAGAGACTAACCCCACATTGGAGGGACACCAGAAGTATTAAGAGAGAGGACTGGACTCCACACCAAGCACCCCAGACATGGGGGAACTGCACTAAAGAGACAAATTCCCATAACATTTGTCTTTGAAAAGCAGCCGCACTTAAATTCTCCTACTTTAGGGGCGCCTGGGTGGCTCAGTGGGTTAAAGCCTCTGCTTTCGGCTCAGGTCATGATCTCAGGGTCCTGGGATCGAGCCCCGCATTGGGCTCTCTGCTCAGCGGGGAAGCCTGCTTTCCTCTCTCTCTCTCTCTCTCTCTCTCTCTCTGCCTGCCTCTCTGCCTACTTGTGATCTCTGTCAAATAAATAAATAAAATCTTTTAAAAAAATTCTCCTATTTTAAAAATCAATCACAAGAGGGGCGCCTGGGTGGCTCAGTCAATTAAGCATCTGCCTTCAGCTAGGTCATGATCCTAAGTCCATGGATCGAGTCCCACATTGGGTTCCCTGCTCAGTGGGTATTCTGCTTCTCCCTCTCCTTTTGCCCCTCCCCACCATTCATATCCTCTCTCTCTCAAATAAATAAATAAAACCTTCTTAATAATTAAAAAAAAATGAACCACAAGAAAACATCTGGGAAGATCATAAATATATGGAGGCAAAATGACATGCTACTAAACAATGATGGGTCAACCAAGAAATCAAAGAGGAAATTAAAAAATACATGGAGACAAATGAAAATGAAAACACAAAGGTCCAAAATCTTTGGGATGAAGCAAAAGTTGTTCTAAGGAGGGAGATTACAGCAATACAAAATCTTTGGGATGAAGCAAGAACTGTGAAAAACCTCATATAAACAATTGAACCTTACACCTAAAGAAGCTAAAAAAAAAAAAAAAAAAAAAAAGAAAGAAAAGAATAAAGCCCAAGGCCAGTAGAAGGAAATAAAGATTAGAGCAGAAATGAATCAAATAGAAATGAATATATCAATGAAACCAGGATGCAGTTCTTCAAAAAGATCAACAAAATTGACAAACCTTTAACCAAATGCATCAAAAAAAAAAAGAGAGAGAGTAAAAGGTGACTGTTAACTTCAATGCATCCCTCAAAGTAGAAAAACTATAGTGTTCTACAGCAGCATCTCTCAGCTTTGAAATTACTATATCAGATAGGCTCAGGAGTACTGGAAAGGCGTATTAGTCTACCTATAACCAATGATATATGGGACAAAGATGGAAGACAGACTAACATGGCAGTGACTTCTAGAAACAGAAGAAAGGTATTGAGTAATCTGTAATAGGTACACACTGAAAATTCTTTCAGTGAAAGAAAAAAAAAAGAGAGAAACAGTCCACTAGGAAGAGTGGAGCCAATGATTTTCCAAAGGGAAAGGAAGATATTTTTTCAGATTTGATCAGGTTAGGCCTGATGCTGCTGATAGCTGTTCATGACTTGTGACCTTGAGCAAGTCATTTAATTTTTCGGTCTAATCCTTCACGTTTATAAAATAAGAAGTTTGGGTTAAGTGGTCTGTAGTGCTTCTTACAGCTGTAACATCCAGTTGTAACTAATTTTAAAATAGTTTTAAATATTTGCTTGGGCTTTGTATTATTTTCTCTGATGATATACTATGTGTGAAAAACAAAGGTCTTATTACTGCCTTAGGGAAAAACCACAGGAAAATACTGACTCGGTAGTGAAATGGGTCATAATGTTTGAGGTTTCACATGAGATCTTTTATTTAATCATGTTGTAAAAGCATATTTTTATATCTGATAACCAGAAATGTCATAAAAACAGTGCCTGTTGGAAAACAATCCCACTCAGCTTTTTAAAAATTTTCTCTCTCAAGTTAAAACCCATTCAAATAATCACCTGCATAGTACTCCTATCCTTCCTACTTTAATGTCTTTCTTGTGAAGTGCTGTAAAGAGAAGTTTATGGCAGCAACTGATTCATCTGACCTTGTAATTATGTGGCTTATAGCCTTCTCTCTAAAACTGTAATTATTTCTTACTAAGAGTAACTTGTTCTGCAAGCTTTATTCTTCTAGTAAAACTCTGATACACACACAACCATAAAAAAGGAGAGAGAAGACTCAAATACATAAAATCAGAAGTAAAGGAGGAGAAATAAACACTGACACCACAGAACTACAAAGGATTATAAGAGAATAGTATGAGGAATTATATGACACAAATTGAACAACCTAGAAGAAATGGATGAATTCCTAGAAAGACATATATTTCCAAAAGTGAATCAGAGAGGGGTGCCTGGGTGTCTCAGTCATTTGAGTGTCTGACTCTTGATTTCAGCTCAGGTCATGATCTCGGGGTCCTGGGATCAAGCCCCCTTTGGACTTCAGTAGGGATTCTGCTTGAGTATTCTCTTACTCCTTCTCCCTCTGCCCCTTCCCTGCTCTCTCAAATAAATAAATAAATCTTTTTTAAAAGTGAATCAGGAAGAAATGGAAAATTCAAATAGACTGATTACTAGCAATGAAATGGAATCAGTACCTGAAAAACTCCCAACTAACAAAAGTCCAGGACCAGTTGGACTTAAAGAGGATTTCTATCCAAGATTTAAAGAAGAGTTAATACTTATTCTAATATCTATTCTTCTCAAACTATTCAAAAAAAATAGAAGAGGAGGGAAAACTTCCCAATTCATTCTAAAGGCCAGCATTACCCTGATACCAACATTAGATAAAGACACTACAAAAAAAAAAAAGAAAACATCAGGCCATTGTCTCCAATAAAGATATTTGTAAAAATCCTGAACAAAACATTAGCAAACTGAAACCAACAATACATTAAAAAAAACAAAATCATTCACTACCATCAGGTGGAATTTATTCCAGGGATGAAAGTGTGGTTCACTATTTGCAAATCAATCAATGGGATTCAGCGCATTAACAGGAGAAAAGATATAAACCACGTGAACATCCCAACAGATACAGAAAGAGGATGTGACAAAGTACAACATCCATTCATGATAAAAATCCTCAACAAAGTAGGGTTAGAGGAAATAGACCTGAACATAATAAAGGCCATATAAAAATCCATAGCTAACATCATACTCAATAATGAAAAAACTGAGAACTTGTCCTCTAACATCAGGAACAAGACAAGGATGTCCACTCTCACCGCTTTTATTCAATGTAGTACTGCAAGTCTTAACCACAACAATCAAAAAAGAAAAAGAAACAAGAGGCATCTGAATTGGTAATGAAGAAGTAAAACTTTCACTATTTGCAGATAACATGATACTCTATATAGAAAATGCAGAAGACTCCACCAAAAAAACTAATAGAACTGATAAATGAATTCAGTAAGGTCCCAGGATACAAAACCAATATACAGAAATCTGTTGCATTTCTATAAACTAATAACGAAACAGCAGAAAGAGAAATTAAGGAATCAATCCCATTTACAAATGCATGCAAAATAATAAGATACACAAGGGTGAACCTAACCAAAGAGGTGAAAGACCTAGACTCTGAAAACACTGATGAAAAATTGGAGATGACTCAAACAAATGAAAAGATATTCCATGATCATGGATTGTGATAACAAACGTTGTTAAAATGTCCAAACCACAGAAAGCAATCTAGAGACTTACTATAATCCCTATCAAAGTATCAATGTAATTTTCACAGAACTGGACCAAGTAATCCTAAAATTTATGTGGAACCATAAAAGACCCTGAACAGCCAAAGCAATCTTGAAAAAGAAGAAAAAATCTGGATTTGTTACAATTTCAGATTTCAAGTTTTACTACAAAACTGTAATCATCACAACAGAATCATACTAGCACAAAACAGACAAAGAGATCAATGGAATAGAATAGAGAACCCAGAAATAAATATGCACTACTATGGTCAATTAATCTACAAAGGAGGCAAGAATATACAATAGGGGAAAAGGCTGTTGCTTCAACAAATGGTGCTGGGAAAACTGGACAGGTACCTGCAAAAGAATAAAACTGGACCACTTTCTTATATTATATACAAAAATAAGCTCAAAATGGACCAAGGGCCTAAAGATTAGACCGGAAATAATAAAATTCTTAAAAGAAAACATAGGCAGTAAATTCTCTAACATCAGCTGTAGAGACATTTTTCTAGGTATATCTCCTCAGGCAAGGAAAACAAAAGCAAAATTAAACTATTGGGAATACATCAATATTTAAAAATATATGCAAAGTAGAAGAAACCATCAAAAAGCAAAAAGGTCACTTACTGAATGAGGGAAGATTTCTGCAAATGACATGCCCAATAATGAGTTCATTTCCAAAATATAGAAAGAACTTGCACAACTCAATACCAAGAAAAAACAAATAATCCAGTTAAAAAAGAGGCGGAGGACCTGAATAAACATTTTCCCAAAAAAGATATACAGATGGCCAACAGACATATGAAAATATGCTCAGCATCAGTAATCATGAGGGAAAAGCAAATTAAAAGCACAATGAGATATGTTACACCTCTCAGAATACCTAAAGCCAAAAAGATAAGAAACGACAAGTGTTGGCAAGGATGTACATGAAATAACTAGGTCAAAAGGTAGAAAAGAAAAGAAAAAAGAACCCTGGCATACTGCTATTGGGAATGCAAATTGGTGCAGCCACTGTAGGGAATGGGGTAGAGGTTTCTCAAAAATTAAAGAGAGAATCACCATATGACCCAAGAGTTCCACTACTAGGTATTTACCCAAAGAAAACAAAAAGAGTAATTTGAAAAGACATATGCACTCCTTATTTCAGTGTTATTTTCACTACCCAGCACATGGAGGCAACCCAAATGCCCATCCACAGACAAAAGGATAAAGAAGATATGGCATACATACACACAGCAGAATATTACTCAGCCATCAAAAAGGGTAAAATCTTGCCATTTGTGACAACACAGATGGGTATAATGCAAAATGAAATAAGGCAGTCAGAGAAAGACAAATATCATATGATTTCACTCATCATGGGATTTAAAAAAGCAGACAAAGAAGAGAGAATCAAACAAAACACACTCTTAGCTACTAAGAACAAACTGGTGATTGCCAGAGGGGTGGCAAGTGCGGAGATGGGGGAAACAGATAAAAGGGATTAACAGTACACTCACATGAGAGCACAGGGAACAAGGAGAAATGTATAGAATTGTTGAACTATTATATTGTACCCCTGAAACCAATATAACACTACATGTTAATTTTACCAGAATAAAATACTTAAAAGAAGATAATTCTTAGATTACCAAGTCACAGTTTATCTTTGGTGACACTTCCTAAACAGAGGGATAAAACAGAACTGCATCCCCCTTTCTTCCTCTTGCGCTTCAGGACAGTCAACAAGTGCAGGGTAGTTGCCCACCAATTCTATTACCATGTATGTAGCTAAGCCATCTTACAGGTGCATATGGATTTCCAGGAAATCAACTGGGAGTAATGGAGGAACATGACAGAGAGTATAGCCCAGAAAAAATGAATCCACTTTCTGACAAGCTCCCCTGCATTCTCTTTCTGAGGCATTCTCCATCTGCTGCCAAAAGCCTGACTATGTGACCATACAGAGAAATTAGGGAACTATGTGCTGGGAGCTGAGATCTCAGGATATACTAGCTGTGTTAAAGTTTTACATCGTTAGTTTTTAGAACGAAATAGATCTTTACCTCCAATGTCAACAATAGATGTGCAATACCAGAAACAGCTGTTTCTCTTTAAAAATTTGGTTTTCTGACCCATGTAATCAATTATTGCCTCTTTGCTTCAATTCCCAAGAAGGTCCCAAGACACAAATTTATGGTCTTTTCCTAAGAACTGTACAGGAATTCTGACATTTGAGATTTTAACTTCTTTTATTTTATATTCCAACTCTTTATTTTCCTGTTGTTCTGTTTTCTGCTATTGGTTCTTAGATTTCTATTTACCATATTCTTCTTGTAATGTTAATAAGAGTGTATATGTAACACACGTGTAAATTATGTTGCATAATATATGTAACATTTAAGAAATAGATCATTACCCACACACTGCATGTACATATGGGCTTTCCTCAATCCCACATCCTTATAATTCCTATCCTGAATTTTATCATTCCCCTGTTATATTTTAATAGTTTTAGCATATATTTATGTATGCCCAAACAATAACATATTTCTTGGGGCTTTTTTTTTTTTTACAGTTTCTTTCTATCATTCTGTATATATCTGTTGGGACTTGTTTCTGTTTATCCAACATTGTGCTTCTAAGATTACTCTGTGCTTCAAGTAGCTGTGCTTATCTCTTTTTCACTACTGGATAATATCCCATTATGTGGGGAAAAATGCATGTATATAAATTTGATATTGTATACAATGTGTGTTTGTGTGTGTGTGTGTGTGTGTATACAGTTGCCCCTTGAATACAGGGGTTAGGGGCATCAGAAAATCTATGTATAACTCCTGCTTCCTCAAAACTTAACTATGAATAGGCTACTGTTGACAGGAAGTCTTACCAACATTCATTTAATACATATTTGGTACTTAATGTGTATTATATATTGTATTCTTGCAATAAAATAAGCCAGAGACAAGAAAATGTTGTTAAGAAAATTATAAGGAGGGCTGCCTGGGTGGCTCAGTTAGTTAAACATCTGTCTTTGGCTCAGGTCCCTGGGTCCTGGGATGGAGTCCTACACTGGACTCCTTGCTCAGCAGGGAGCCTACTTCTCCCTCTGCCCCTCCCTACTCCATGTGGCTTGTGCTCTCTCTGTCAAATAAATAAAATCTTTTAAAAAAAAGAAAGAAAATTATAAGAAGGGAAAATATATTTGTAGTACTGTACTGTTTTTCTAAAAAAAAAAAAAAAACAACAAAAAAAAACCATGTATAAGTGACCCATGCAGTTCAAACCCGTGCTAGTAAAGGGTCAAGTGTATATTTGTTCATCCTCTAATCTCTAGTCATTTGGATTATTTTTAGTTTGGGATTGTTACAAATCAAACATCTATAAAAAAATCCCTATATGGGTCTCCTGGAAATATGTGTATAAGATTCTCTAGATTACATTACTAGATATTTAAGTGTTTGGTCACAGGGTATGTGAATGTTCTGTTTTGAGAGACAGAGAAAATCTGTCTTCCAAAGTTGTCTAATTTACACTCCAGCCAGTCGAGTATAACGAAGCTCCTGTTAATATACATCCTTCGTCAATCTTTTTAATATTTTGCCCTTCTGGTATGTGTGTAGTGCTATATTATTTAACTCTTAATTTGCATGCACATTAGTAAAAGATTTGTGAATCTTTTCATCTGTTTATAGGCTACAGATATTTCATTATTGGTGAAGTGCCTGTTTTATATATTTACCCCAATTTTCTATTGGGTTATTTTTCTTTTTATTGTTCACTTGTATTTATTTTTCATGTATTCTGGACAATAATCTTTTGTTAGCTATATGCTTTACAAATAGTTTCACCCAGTTAGTGGCTTCATTCTCCCTTTTTTAATAGAGTTATTTATTTATTTATTTATTTGGCAGAAATAGAGAGAGCGAGAGCGCAAGCGTAGAAGCAGGGGGAGCAGCAGAGGGGAAAGCAGACTCCCCAGTGGTGAGCAGGGGAGCGAGATGCAGTGCTGGATCCCAAGTCATGACCCGAGGCGAAGGCAGATGCTTAACCGACTGTACCACCCAGGTGCTCCCACTCTCCCTCTTTAATATGTTCTGAGGAATGACAGTACATAACAATAAAGCAGTTAAATTTATGCATAATTAGGGGCACCTGGGTGGCTCAGTGGGTTAAGCCTCTGCCTTTGGCTCCGGTCTTGGTCTCAGGGTCCTAGGATCCAGCCCCGCATCAGGCTCCCTGCTCAGTGGGGAGCCTGCTTCCCCTGCCCTCTCTGCCTGCCTGCCTCTCTGCCTGCCTGTGATCTCTGTCTGTCAAATAGATGAATAAAATCTTAAAAAAAAAGGAAATAATATGCTAATTAGTTTTATGCTGAGACCTTTTTGAGTTTTAAAAAATACCCTCCCCTATGCAAAGGTCAAAAAGATTCTTCTATTTCTTCTAAAAGTTTTAAAGTTTTGCATTCTACATTTGAGTCTTCAAAGCTTCCAGAATTGATCTTTTGTGAATTGTGCATTTTAAGGATCTATCCAATTGCTTTAAATTTTCTACATGGGTAATCAATTGTTCTCAGTACCATTTACCAAACAGTCCTATTCCACACTGATAAGCAAGACCACATCTGTCATAAAATCAAAGACATTTACATGTCTTGGTTCTCTCTCCTCTAATTCATTTGTCAATTTGTTTTAACTCATTCCACTACCACCTTGTCTTAATTACAAAAACTCTAAGTCTTCCTATTTGCAAGGGAAAGCTCACTCCAGACTAACAGATATCTGATTGCTGAATATAAAAAGTGACTTCTGACACTCCAATGTTTCTATTTTGTATAAAGAAGTCATACAGTATATATACTTTTGTGCTTGTTTTCTCTTGTTTATCATTATGTTCAGGAGATTTACACAGACTGCTGAGGACTTCTTCCAGTACTGTTTTAGTCTTCATTGTTTTGCTAATTATATTTCTATTCTTCGATGTTTACCCTTAAAAACATTTTCTTATGCATATTTAACTAAACAATGACTAAGTTAAACAATACATTAACCCTGAACAAACAATATAAAGACCATGATACATGTTAACTCTGGACAAAATTAAAAGCTGTTTTTTTCAGTATTGTAATTCTGTTATTATTATTAGTTTATATTGATTATTCTTGAGTTTATATTTGTTTTTACCTTTTTCTTTGCTTAGACTGTCCTGTGATAATATTACTTCTTCCTGAAGAACACTTTTTAGAAGTTCTTTTAGCAAAAGTCACTGTTAGTGAAGGTATCATAGCTTTTGTTAATATTTTAATATCTTCATTTCATCTTACAGATAGTTTTCTGAGTACACCATTCTAGGTTGTTGTTCATTTTCTCTAAGTACTCCTTCTGGTTTTGATTTTGCTATTTAATAAAGTCTTATTAATCCAACTGTCTTTCTTTGTTGGGTAAAATTTCCTATTTGTTTAATAAATTTTTGTCTTTAATATTCTGTGGGTTCTCCACAGTGTGTTTTGGCAATAGTCTATTTTATTTATTCTGCTGGGATTCACTCTGTTTTCTATATCTATGGATTCACATTTGTCATCACATCCTGGTTAGAATCCCAGAAGAAATGAAAAGAGAGAATCAAGAAAGACAAATGGATGATGTAGCTATAGTTCATGCATCTTCACAGCTGAATAACATCCTATTTTATGAATACATTTTTATTCTAGGAATTGTATTTTGTTATTTCTACAAGTTCTAATTTTATTTACAAAAATTTCTGGTCTTTTCTTAATGACTTCTTGTTGTTTGCAAATGTTTTCTTTTTTAAAAAATCATTTCAAACATATTCTATACTGTGTGTCTTGCAATCTGTTTATCCGTAGTATTGGGAATCAATCTATGGTGGCTGATTGCGCTGACCTTCACTCATTGCAGTTTTTCTTCTCTTTGGTGTTATTTGATTGTGAGGTCATGGCTTGATCTCATGGTGAGTGTTGCCTAAATTAAGACAATTTCTCCCATAGAAGAGTTGCTTCTGTTGCTGCTAATAGCCAATGGCATTACCAAACTGGATCCACACCACCCCCCTTTAAAGTTTCAGCTCAGTTCAAAGTCCCACCGTTAGTTCTACCTTGCTTCTAGACCAAAGCTCACAGTACCCATAGAGAAAGTGCCACTAGAGTCATCCATCCTGAGCAATGCTCCCTTTCCCAGCCACTTGATATTCCAGCTCACATCTCAAGCCTCTTTTTGGGTTAAAGGACTTCTTGGATTACTTTCCTTCCTCCTTTAAGCCACTAATGTGTGTTCTCTCTCACATATAAATGCTCTGCAGTCTCTCAGAGCCCTTAGTCTGCTATAATGCTAGAAGCACTGAATGTATTTTTTACATCAAGATAATAGATACACATGGTAGAAAATTAAAGAAACAGAAAAGCTATGATGAAAATAGGTTCCCACTCTTTACACCTCTCCACCACAGTACCATTTCCCCAAAACAACTGATTGCGTTTCTGCTCATAGAATTAAAGGTGGTGACGTCCCTATATCAAAATAATATACATATACTTCTATCTTCTTGTCTATGAAAGATATGGATTTAGTTTCCTAATTTCCCCTTTCTCTTTCCTCCTCCAAATTTTTGATATGCATATCACTGAACTTAATTATTTTATTAATTACATTTGTAATGTTAAACAATATACTCAGCCCCCTGTTCTACTAACTTCCAGCAGTATCGCTTCACCTCTGACCACCTTACTTTGAGGATATTAATTAGCACACTGACATTTTCTTCCACATCTCTCAACACTTTCCACTCATGTCCTACCTAATTTGATTTACCTACTTACTTTTATATTATCAAGTTGTTCAAATTTAAATTGTCTACAACTAATGTAGAAATTCCAAGTATTTTTAATAGGATGATTATAAAATTTCAAAAATAATAAATAGCATGTTTACTCTTAGGACAATGGAAACACTTTCAGTGCAGGCCAACTTGTATATTGAGATAGCATTTCCTTCATCTTGACCTCAATGCTATGACCCTTGAGCAGGGAAATGGCTCCATCACCAAATAAGTATTGTCTCCTTATATACTATTATAACTGCTGAACATCATGGTATTATTCAATTTTTTCATAATTAGATCATGACTTTCTATATAGTTTTTTCTTCCCCCGGAGTTTCAAATGGCCTTTATTTCTTGCATGATTTAGCTTTATCATCTCCATCTCTTTTTCTCTCAAGTGTTCAATCATGTATTCTATTCTCTTCATGTCTCTCCTCCCCCATCCCACTACCTGGAAACTTTCCCCTATCTATTAAATTCTAGAGTCTCTATCTACTACATCCAAACTGGAGTAGTTTTTCCCCTTGCCTGCCCAACAGTTGTCATGTTAAGATGTCCTTTAGCATTCTGGAGTGGATCCAGCTTCCTAGTTCCCATATATGCCTCCTTCTTGGTTTAGCCTTTAAAAAACAACGTTTGGCAAAATATATCCTCAGGTAACTTCTTAGAAAATGTATGTGTACAATAAAATTTATGAATCTTTGCATGTTTTTTATTCTTTCCTCACATTTGATTTTTGTTCTCAGTAAAAGAACAAAGTCTATAATTTTGAAGGAAACTCTTCCATCATCATCTAATATACATGTGTGCCTTTTGGGAATATTAATGTTATTCTCATTATTTATATCAATAAGTACTCTTTTAAGTCTTCCCCACTGGGTTACATTCTTGAAGAGATTTAATAAATTTAATATGTGAGAGATCTTTTAAAATGTGATCTCCACTATCATATCCTTCTTTATTCCTTTTGGGTAATTTTATTCTCTTATTCTAGAAAGAAACCTAGAAGGATGTGAGGCAAATACACATTTCCTAATTTACTATCTCAAATCTCCATCACTTATTTTCATTATACTATGTTGCTGTATTTATTTTGTCAGGTGCCAAAAATCTTTCTGAAGCAAATTGGAATAAACCATTTATTCAGTCATTCAGTAAGTTTCCAAAAGCTGAGGGGCAGATTAGCTATTCCCCTAATTCAGATGAATATATTTTTAATTCCATAATCTTGAAAAATCCTAGAGTATTGATTCCTTGGGCTAGCTAAGCATAGATGCAGACCCATGGGGCTCAGAAAGTCAAACAGGTCAAAAGCTCAAAATCCAGAGGGATGGAAGGGATCAAACAGCTCCAAGCAATGAAAAAATTTAAAAGCACCAAGGCAACTATAATGATGGGAAACACTGTTGCAAAGATGCACTGATGGAATCATTTTTGGTAAATACAGTTATAAATTATTTTGCCCAAGGCTGCTTTGGGACTCACAGTCAGAACCTATGTTGCCTGAGGCAAACAGGTAATTAGCAGTGGCCAGAGATGACTGGGCAACAATCTGTGGTAGAAGAGAAGGGAAAACCTCCCCCAAAATAAAAGGCCCATTAAAAGTTTCTGATTTATGAAATACAAGTTACACGGTATGGGATATCTAATTAGTTCCCATAGTGACAGACCTCATTACATTCTACACCCCATCTGATGTTAGCATGCACAGCATTGAAAGAATTCTTAAAACTTCAAAGATACATTGTTTTGTTTCCTTACCTTTGGCACCCTGGTAGGGACTCCACAGAGAGCTTCCACTTCACATGCTCATAGGAAGGCATACTCCTAGACCACTTGCATAGGTGAAGCAATTACCAAGGACTTTGAACAGGACCACCAACCACTCCACACCAGCTTGTTTCAGGTGAAGAAGACTTCTTGCTAAGTGATGAGTAGGTAGGTCTGGGGGGACAGAAAGAATGAGTAGTCTTAGCTTTCTTTCTTTTACCAAATATTTTTTGAGTACCTGGTAAGTTTCAGGCTTTGTGCAAGGCAATGGGGATAAAATGGTAAAGACTTATGGATAGGTCACGAGACTTTGCCCCTTGTTCATAAGTAGTGGCCTGGCCTCTTATACACATACACTAAAATGATAATACATTAGTTTAAGGAAACCCACAGCATTCATCCTTCTAAAACCAGGTACCTCCAAGGCCAGGATAGATATTCTTGCATTCCCTCTAGCCAAATCAACACAGCTGTCCTTCCATTTAGGTTATCTCTGGAAGTTGCCTTTGCAGAAGATTGGACTTCTGAAGAACCTTTGCAATAGTTTGGACTTCCTGTTCTACAGCCCCACTTGGTAAGGCAGGAAGAGATCAAGGAGGGGAAAAGGAGACAGCAAAGAAAGAACTACATAGACTAAAACTCACAGACACAACAGATTCAAATTAATTCATTCGCTCAGCAAATAGCTATTGGATCTCATTTTTTATCAGGCACTGTTCTAAACACATGGATTCAGAAGTGAAAAAAATAGAGAAAATCTCTGCCTTCATGGAATCTGCAATCTAGCTAGAGAGAGGTAGAAAATATTAAGATACCTAAGTAGAAATATTTAGCTTGGGTTTAAAAAAATAAAGAAACAAAAAGAGACACCAAGTGTCAAAAAGAGGGAGGTGCAATTTTTGATATGTGTTCAGGAAAATCATCAGTAAAAAGATGGTATTTTGGTAAAGAGTGGAAGGCTGTGAGGCAGTGTGTGTACATCACGAGAGACACGGGGAGTAAAACATTCTAGGTAACTGAATGGAACAGGTGCAAAGGCTCAGAGGCAGGGGCATGCCTGCCATTTTCAAGGGATACTGCCATTTGGATGCCTGCCAATGTAACTACATTAAAACGAGAGAAGGTGAAGTAGCTGAATGAGTCAGATAGGTAATGAAAAGCTAGACCATGTAGAGCTTTGTAGGTCTTTAACACATCCTTACTCTGAGAAGTAGGAGCCATTGGATTTGAGGAGTGCCATGACCTGATTTAGGTTTCAAAGGATTATTCTGTAAGGGGGGGGGGGGGAATGGCTAATGCAAATTAATGTGCTAGAAGCACATGACAAGAAAAACAACAAAAAGAAAAACATATTTCATCATTAAAAATGGTGTCATTCATGCTTTCTCCAAAGAACTGTAAAATTCTGACATTTTCTACAAATCTCTGATGGCCAGAGAATGCTATTCTGGATTCCTAAGAGATATAAAAATTAATGATCAATGAGCACAAAACAGCTGGAATTTGGACCCAAGGAGAGCCTTTCCCAAGAAGCCACATTATCCTGTACCTCAGACTTAATTTTCTCCTTCAGCATGTGATGAGGCACAACTTTAATAGGGTGTGACAACTGACAAGAGAATTAAATTGATGCAAATTAAAACTTTAACAGTAACATTATATGGAGCTTAAAATCCTTTGCACTTTTGACACTGAATTTATACTAGCTACTAAGAACCACTAGAATAAAGGATCCTTACAGAACTACTAGCCAAGGACAATCCATTGTCTTTATAAAAAAATACGGAAATTTTATTATTGGTTAGAGATAGAGTTGATGAGCTGAGGATAGAAGCTTTCTATCTCATTAATCAAAGCACTGGATAAAGTTTAAAATTAGGATTCATTACTAGGGAAGATAGCAGTTCTAAGTGAATCAGGAAGAGAACACAGGGATAGAAGATGGGGAAGAACAGGATCCAACAATTATTAGGACTACAGTGTTCCAAGCACTTTAAATGGTTTGGCATCAAAATATTCCATGACACATATGTATCCATGTAAATAGGATGTGTGTGTATGTGTGTGTGTGTGTGTGTGTCTAATTTCTATGTCTAGTCCATTTTCATTGTGTTATTCTGAGATCTTAATTGTTTTATTATTAAAGACTTCAACGATCTATAAATAATGTACTTCCATGGACTTGCCTCAGCTGTTGAGAAAAGCAGAGAGGAAAAGTTAAAAATATAAATGATACATGGAGATCAAATTATGGTCAAGTGACATCACGCCGTTTAAGTAAGCAATGATCCTACTGTCACTCAAATACAAAAATGTGGTGGAAAAATTATTTACAACTCTATGTCGTGGTGTAACTATGCAGAATTCCCAATTACTTCCTCCACCTCAGCAGTCACATTCACATTAGTGGGTATTAGAAGACTATTCCATCTTGGTATCTATCTACAACAACACTTTACACGTTGTAACTCACTACAGTTTTTTTTTTTTAATTTTAATAAAAACTTAAATAAGAGCTCATTTTCATTTTATCATAGTATATTTGAGTCCTTTTCTTTTTTATCAAGAATATGATATTGGTTCTGTTTTAGAAGTCAGAACACTCCACTACATTTTCCAAGCCTGCATAACCTGTCCAGCCATTTTGTTGTCCTTATTCCATCATCACCTCTGCTCTATACACAACCTGCTCCTATACGCAATGATGACGACAAGTTGCCCACTCCTAACACCTCTCCATCACTTCCCCCAAAACAAATGATTGTTGTTCTGTTCATAGGATTAAGGATGATAACCTCCATATCTCAATACACATACACTTGCTTTTTCTTATCAATGAAAGATGGTTTCACAGGTTCATTCCTGCATCTGGGCCTTCACTCTGTCATGTAGCATCTACATGTTTCTCCCTTGCTTCACTTTGTCTCTACATACAAAGGTGCCCAAGATTATCAGTCATTAGTGAAATGCAAGACACAAGCACAATGAGACACCATTACGGCCCTATTTGACAGCTAAAATTCAAACAACAAGTCTGACAATGGCAAGTGCTCACAAGGATGCCGAACAACTAAATTTGTTTAGATGCAGAGCAACATGAATTCTCACACTTTGCTGAGAGGAAGGCAAATGGGACAACCATTTTAGAAAAGAGCTTGGCAACTACTTATAAAGTTAAACCTATACTCAATACCCAACCCAGTGATCTCACTCCTAAACATTTAATCAGAAAAAGAAAGACATGTTTTTATTTTCAAATATTTGTATACAAATGTTCATAACAGTTTTATTCATAAATGCAAAATACGGGAAACAACTCAAATGTCTATCCACCAGTGATTGCATACATTCATACAACAGAAAAATACTCAGCAACAAAAAGGAATCAACTACTGATATGCACAACAATATGAGAACATTCTAAGTGAAAATACAAAAGGTTATGTAACTATGATTTCATGTGTATGACATTTTGGTAAAGGTAATTATACAGGGACAGAAATCAGGTAAGTGGTTGCACTGGGCTGTGGGTAGAAAGAAGGAACCGAGGACAAAAGAAGAGAACTTCTTGGAGTGATGGAAATATTCTATACTGGATTCCATGGTAGTTACACAACCAGATATGCCTGTCTGAACTCACTGAACTGTATATCTAAAAAGGATGAGTTCTACTATATATAAATTATACCTCAATAAACCTAACTTTAAAAAGAGGATATTGCTCTGAGGAAAATTCTATCTATCCCTAAACCTTTCTGAATTTCCTCTAAATTTTTACACATTCATGAGTCTCCTTCTTGAGTACCTCATCTATGCATGGTTTCATTCAATATCCATGCTTCAGTGATCAGACATAATTTCCTCCATTAATTTTTCTTTCATGGTAGTACCCTGAACCATTTTTTGAAATTTCTTTCCATGAGTGAACTTAGGAATTTACATATTTACTTCCCTGCAAAGTTCTAAATACAGAGTTTACAGAGAGTCTGCCTTCTCAGTCTGTATCTGTGCATTGAATTCAATGGCTGAGCTTTTAAAACTCCCTAACTCTCATACATCCTGAAGCTTTACTGCAGAATTGCATTCTTTAACCATGCCCCCAGATAATAAAGTGCTTTTGGCACTTCAGTTATTAAAATACGTGGTTTGGAGAGGATTTAAAACATACTTTGCTGATATTTAAAATTCTACTGTAGATTTAATAATCCAAATTCAGTGATATTGTTGGTGTTTGGAAAATTACAAGCAAACCCAGAGACCAAAATCTGGCATTTCTCCCTTCACTAAGGAAGTCTGAATGACATTTATAGGCAGACAGGTTTACAATGTGTCACATCTCCTTTAGAACAGAGCACTGTTAACAGGGACATTAGTTCAAAAATAAAGGATACACATCTCATCATTGTGCACTGAAAATATATGCATTCCATCCATGTCACAGCTTGGGATTAAAAAACTTTGGCAATGACATTACCCCACTGCAAACCTGAACCTCATTTACCAAGCAGTTAGAGTGACCAAGTAGAAAGGACAGAATCTGTAGTTCATTTACTCTGTCAACAGATCTGGGCCTCTATGTAAAGTCTGCAAAATTAAAAGCACAATTAAAGTAGATGTTTAAAGAGTAATGGTGCATGCTCTATCTCTGAGATGCCACACAAAACCAAGGCCCTTGGGAAAGCTGAGTTGTTAAGTAAGGAGTGTTGATTTAAATTATTTAACAATAGCAAGAATACATATAATTTTAAATCAAATATTTTTTTTAAATAAAAAGGCACAGTGACTTGCCAAAAGATACATCATTCATTCTAAAAATTTAAGTATCACCAATATGAAGTGTATAAACATGAATGTAGGGGCACCTGGGTGGCTCAGTGGGTTAAAGCCTCTGCCTTCGGCTCAGGTCGTGATCCCAGGGTCCTGGGATCAAGCCCCGCATCGGGCTGTCTGCTCGGCGGGGAGCCTGCTTCCTCCTATCTCTCTGCCTTCCTCTCTGTCTACTTGTGATCTCAGTCTGTCAAATAAATAAAATCTTTAAAAAAAATGTTTAAAAAACATGAATGTAACATATCTTCCAGAAAGTAAACATTACCAAAAAGTCCGTGACATATTTCTTGAAAGTTGTGATTTTGCTTATGATTTTTACATATGCATTTACCACTTGTGAAACTGTTAAATGCAATTACTAATGACTCTAAGAATTTTTCTCAAAATTGAACATGCCATAAAAAAGTAAATAGTACATTTTTATTGAGGAAGTACTTAATCAGCATGCCATAATTAAGAAATGAGAAGCAAAAAAGCAATTTCTAATAAAATTTTTATTTTATTTTTTTCAGTGTTCCAAGATTCATTAGTCATTTTTTTTAGCTCACCAAGTCCACAAATATCTATTGAATCCTTTCTATTTGCAAGGCAGTGTTTTAGGCACTGTAGATTGGGCAGCAAACAAAACAAATTTTCTGTCCTTGTGGCATTTACAGCAACTTTCAACATTTTGCAGTAGAGTCTTCAAAAATTAACATACACATATATACAACACACACCCACACATACGCATGGACAAAAGCAGAGTATTATTCTAAAGATATTTGTAACTTGTTTTTTAACATAATATATCACTGTGATTTTAAAAAGTTTGTTGTGGTTAAAAACACAACATGAGATTTACCTTATTAAGAGATTTTTAAGTGTACAACACAGTATTAACTATAGGTCCTCTATCATGCCACAGATTGCTAGAATTTACTCATCTTGCATAACAAAAGCTTTGTACTCATGGATTAGCAACTTCTTTTCTTGCCGCTAAACATACACCAATATCTTTATTTTCAATTACTTCATTACATATCATTGTATGGGTTAAATTATTTAACAATCCCTTCTTGCTGGACATTTAAGTTATTTCCTTTTTTTCATTATAAATGGTGCTTTGAATGGTGCTGGGAAAATTGGACAGCTATATGTAGAAGAATGAAACTCGACCATTCTCTTACACCATACACAAAGATAAACTCAAAATGGATAAAAGACCTCAACGTGAGACAGGAATCCATCAGAATCCTAGAGGAGAACATAGGCAGTAACCTCTTTGATATCAGCCACAGCAACTTCTTTCAAGATATGTCTCCAAAGGTAAAGGAAACAAAAGCGAAGATGAACTTTTGGGACTTCATCAAGATCAAAAGCTTCTCCACAGCAAAGGAAACAGTCAACAAAACAAAGAGGCAACCCACAGAATGGGAGAAGATATTTGCAAATGACGGTACAGACAAAAGATTGATATCCAGGATCTATAAAGAACTCCTCAAACTCAATACACACAAAACAGACAATCATATAAAAAAATGGACAGAAGATATGAACAGACACTTCTCCAATGAAGACATACAAATGGCTATCAGACACATGAAAAATGTTCATCATCACTAGCCCTCAGGGAGATTCAAATTAAAACCACATTGAGATATCACCTTACACCAGTTAGAATGGCCAAAATTTCCAAGACAGGAAACAACATGTGTTGGAAGGGATGTGGAGAAAGGGGAACCCTCTTACACTGTTGGTGGGAATGCAAGTTGGTGCAGCCTCTTTGGAGAACAGTGTGGAGATTCCTCAAGAAATTAAAAATAGAGCTTCCCTATGACCCTGCCATTGCACTCCTGGGGATTTACCCCAAAGATACAGATGTAGTGAAAAGAAGGGCCAACTGTACCCCAATGTTTATAGCAGCAACCGCCACAGTCGCCAAACTGTGGAAAAACCAAGATGCCCTTCAACGGACGAATGGATAAGGAAGATGTGGTCCATATACACTATGGAGTATTATGCCTCCATCAGAAAGGATGAATACCCAACTTTTGTAGCAACATGTATGGGTCTGGAAGAGATTATGCTGAGTGAAATAAGTTAAGCAGAGAGAGTCAATTATCATATGGTTTCACTTATTTGTGGAACATAACAAATATCATGAAGGACAAGGAGAGTTAGAGAGGAGAAGGGAGTTGAGGGAAAATGGAAGGAGAGGTGAACCATGAGAGACTATGGACTCTGAAAAACAATCTGAGGGGTTTGAAGGGGCAAGGGGTGGGAGGTTGGGGGAACCAGGTGGTGGGTATTATAGAGAGCACGGATTGCATGGAGCACTAGGTGTGGTGCAAAAACAATGAATACTGTTATGCTGAAAAGAAATAAAAAATTAAAAATAAAAGAATTAAAAAATAAATGGTACTTTGGTAATAGGCAAGCAGGGCTACAAGAGCAAATGTTATAATCATATGCAAATATTACACACTTGTCCCATTTCTTATCATGATAAATTCCTAGAGTGGAAATTTTATTTTATAGGTATGAACAGTTTCAGGGTTTGTATGACTCTTGTCTATGACTTTTTTTTCAAAATAGGAGAAAATGAAGCCAACTGTAGCATATGTGCTTCATTCAAGGTGTGAGAACAAGGATATAGTTGTCTACAGTAGCTTTATCCTCTGCGGTTGCCATCATGATGCCAATGTTTGAGAGTATGAACACAATGATCAAAATGCAGATCCAGAATAAAACCAGTGATTCTGAGATCCTTTTGCACAAGAATAATCAGTCTCTAAAACACAAGACTAAATGAGATGTTTTGAATATTTCACTGTATACATCAGACAAAATTTCATTATACTACTTTCCCTTCCAAATAACATCCTGGAATTCTTCTTTTCAGTAATATCAGGGAAGCATCCTAGATTTTAAGGTCAGTTTTTCCTATTATCATTTTTGAAACACCTATAAACTATTATATTAATTAAAAAGTACTTATAAAATGTAACTCAATTATAATCACAAACAAAATACCATGACATGAGCTTTTTCATCAGAATATCTTATTTTCTGAATACCTGTGGCAAGTTAGGACAAAACCTGGTTGCTCTAACATTATGTCTTATTCTGCCTACAACATGTACTTTCATTATATATGATTTTAAGAGCCAAACTGATCAATCTCTTTCTTAAATTTTTCTAGTTCCTCGTATAAAATGTCTGTATGTCATTTATAGGAAAATAAGTCACTAATCATATAAAATTAACAAACACAAGGTTTATGGTAAGGAACCAAGATACACCAAAGTAGAAAGGCAAATATGTGAAAAGTATGGTTTCATGGGACAGCTAAAAATGTTTTTAATTGACTAGGTCTCCTTCCAATTATAGATTTATAGTAAGGAATTGGCTGCGATCAATAATAACATGGATAATAAATTATTCTACCTATTTTAATTCAACACAATAAAATGGAAACACAAATATTATACTGATCCTTGAACTGCCTTTGGTGTTTCCTTCAGGATGTTCAACATTCCCTGATTGCCCACCAGGGTCGTGCTAGGGGAGACATATCGGGACACCTTGCACAGGGAGAACTGCCTGCTTCCTATTGCTCTAGGTGATAGTCATTTGTTCTGTATCTGATGGATTTATGTTGGAACCTGTAGCTTTTGAACCATCTAGTTCCTCATATAAGAACCAGTTGCCAAAGCCTCAGAAGGATTTCAGAGACAGAAGTATTCTGTCTTCACAGAGAATTAATTTCTGTATTGTAAGACTCAACAGCTTCTCTACTGAGTAGCACAAAAATGAGATTTGGGAGAGATGTCCTTGAAGATAATGAGGGATCTATTATTATTATGACCGGGTGCTAAGAACTACTCTTAGGGTTCCTGCAGGGAAGAAACTCCTGGGATTTCTGTTTGCATCATGGGCTCTCTTCAATTCCACTTTCCTTGGGCCCCACTTTTGTTGGTGATTATTTAAAAAATCATAAAGTAAAATGAAAGGCAGGCAAAAAAGAAAATGTAGACATCTAAGATAATAACTGGGAAAGGGAAGATTAAGAAGATATTAAAATTAAAATATAAGACAAAATTAAAAGAAGGGAAAAATGAAAGGTCAAAGTAAGAACTATACAACTTCAAACATAAAATACTGACTTTCAAATGTTATTTAAAAATCTGAAATTTATGATAAATTGATAGAAGTAAAGATACATTTATAAACACATCTACAAAGGATATAAATATTTCTAAAGGTATAGATATAAGAAATAAACATTTTTGTTTAAAGGTAAGGTTTTAAGATGAGGGATATTACTAGAAAAGGTAAAGCCATGCAATTTAATATATTAAAATGGCAAAGTACAATGGAAGATTATTTTAGAGAGAGAAACCATATGTGGATGGGGAGGGGCAGAAAGAGAGAGAGAGAGAGAGAGAGAGAGAAAGAAAGAGAGAGAATCTTAAGCAGACTCCATGCTGAGCACAGAGGCAGACACAGAGATTGAGCTCATGACCCTGAGATCATGACCCAAGCCAAAATCAAGAGTGGGTCACTCAGCTGACTGAACCATCCAGATGCCCTAAAGATAATTTTAAATAAATGTAAGGATAGCCACTTATAAGCTGGCTAGTGGTATGATTCCTCAGCATGGTGCTCTGGCTGAACATGGCTCCCCTTGTACTGGGAGACCTTCCAGAAGAGAGCCCAGTGGGGGGCGCCTGGGTGGCTCAGTGGGTTAAGCCGCTGCCTTCGGCTCAGGTCATGATCTCGGAGTCCTGGGATCGAGTCCCGCATCGGGCTCTCTGCTCAGCGGAGAGCCTGCTTCCCTCTCTCTCTCTCTGCCTGCCTCTCCATCTACTTGTGATTTCTCTCTGTCAAATAAATAAATAAAATCTTTAAAAAAAAAAAAAAAAAGAGAGCCCAGTGGGAAGCAGCACCCTGGAAGGAGATGTTCTTTGAGAAAACCCTTGAAAGGGAGGATCCCAGAGACCCCTGCCTGGTTTTCATGAGTTTCTAGATACTTAAGTGAAGTCAAGCATTCATTTAACTCACTCACTTTTAAAACTTTTTAATTGGAGAGATTTCCAAAATTAGGCAACAGTAGAGGGTAGAGTGTAATTAACCCTCATGTACCCTCCAGCCAGCTTCGCAGATTGGCACATATGAACATTTTATCAATTTTGTTTAATTACTTCTAACATGCTACTACTGACACTACTTTTTCCCCTACTTCATCTATGTCTCTTCTTATTGTGTATTTTAGGGGAAAACTTTGGTATTATATCTTCTCTGTAATACTTACCTATCAATCTTATACAATGTGCCATATAATTACTATATCCAATCAAACGAACAACAGTCTTATGACATCTAAACCCCAGTTTATGCTCAAATTTTTACAAGTGCCTTGGAAACATTTTCCAGTGGATTTGTGCAACTGGAGATCCAAATGAGGTCCACACATTACATGATCCGTATTTCTTTTAGGTTTCTTTTCATCTTTAAGGGTTCCCTTCACTCTTATTTTCTACATGTCATTTAATTGTTTGAGAAACAGTGGTATTTGTCCTATAGAATTTTTCCCATCCTATGCTTTGCCAGCTGTATCCATTTGTTGTCATTTAACATATTTACTCACCCCATATTTCCTCCCAGCTGTCAGGTGGTTATGCAGGATCATTAGATTCAGTTAGATTCAGGACTTCTTTATTTTTTTTTCCTTTGGTAAGAATATTAATAGGCAATGCTGTGTCTCTCATTAAATCACCTGGGAGGACAGTTCAGTTCAGTGATGTTAATATTGGTAAGTAAGATAAGATTTCATAAGCTTGATCATTTATCATTAAGTTTCCTATTGTTTGTCTAACAGTTTAGGCATCAGTGAATTTTGATCTGCATCCATTACTTCAAAATAGTACAGCAAAGCAGTGAACATAATTTTTCACTTTTAAAAAAGCATTTATTACTTATAATTCTTTCTTTAAAGATTATTTATTTATTTATTTATTTATCAGCGAATGCAAGAACACAAGCAGGTGGTGCGCAGGCAGACGGAGAGGGAGAAGCATATTCCCCACTGAGCGAGGAGCCTGATGTGGGTCTCAAACCCAGCACCCTCAGATCATGACCTGAGCCAAACACAGCTGCTTAACTAACTGAGGGACCCAGGTGCCCCCACCTTTTTTATTAGCTACAATTCCTGAATAAACAAGAACTATCATCAATTCTTCTGTTGTCTTGAAACATATTAACATAAAAGCAGTACGAATTATTGATTCTCACTGCTAAGCATTTTTAGGAATACTGGGTGGATGTAGCAACTTTCAAAGCTGACCAATAAAAGTTTACTTATTTTTAGTATTGCTATAAAGTCATGGAATTTTTATTTGATGACATGTTACAAACTATTAGTGATTTGTTATTTTGGCACCCAAATTGTCCCATCTAAGGATGTATTCTTTTGATATATCCTCTTAGTCTTTTATTTATTCAGACTGGTGTTTCTTTTTTTTTAATTTTTATTTTTAAAGAAAGTTTGACACTTTTTTTATTGTGGTAAAATACATATAACAAGAAGTTTACCTTTTTTTTTTGCTTTTTTTTTTACATTTTTTATTTTTTATAACTTAATTTGTGTGTGTGTGTGTTCCAAAATTCATTGTTTATGCACCTCACCCAGTGTTCCATGCAATATGTGTCCTCAGACTGGTGTTTTAAATTTAAATTTAAGATTGCCAGTCTTTTTATTTATACCTTCTTTAATTTCTGAATCTTTTTTTTCTCCTGTTTAAAATCTTGTTTT
The DNA here is from genome assembly GCF_022355385.1 of Mustela nigripes. Classification (NCBI taxonomy): domain Eukaryota; kingdom Metazoa; phylum Chordata; class Mammalia; order Carnivora; family Mustelidae; genus Mustela; species Mustela nigripes. The sequence continues at coordinate 106,061,117 of NC_081575.1, read as the reverse complement.
CTAAGGGCACCTGGGTGGTTCAGTTAGTTGAGCAACCCTCTTTGGCTTGGGTCCTTATCCTATGATCCTGGATTCAAACCCCATGTTAGGCTCCCTGCTGCCCCTCTCCTGCTCAATCTTTCTCTTTCTCTCTCTCTCTCAAATAAAGAAAATCTTTAAAAAATAAAAATACAAAACAAACTGAGGGTTGCTGGGGGGAGGAGTTTTAGGAGAAGGGGGTGGGATTATGGACATTGGGGAGGGTATGTGCTTTGGTGAGTGCTGTGAAGTGTGTAAACCTGGTGATTCACAGACCTGTACCCCTGGGGATAAAAATATATGTTTATAAAAAATAAAAAATCATATAAAAATAAATAAATAAATAAATAAATAAATAAATAAAAATTTAAATCCTATTTTCTAAATGACATTAAAATATTCCTTTGCTTTATCCCACTACTGTTTTTTATCTGTATATCATAGTTTCAAAATAACATTTCAGAAATTATTACCAATAAGACTTTTGAATGCCATTTAAGATTTGTAATTATTTTTTAATCTAGAAATATAGTCAAAATCTATATTTTCAAGCCATTTGAAATAATTGTTCTTGTCATTCTTATATCACCAACTAGATAGACAGTTATATTCATTTGTTTTAGTTTTTTTTAGAGTTTGCATTCATTCTTCCTGACTTTATTTTATAATTATGGAAATGATTTATACAGTTCCAAGGTCAAAATTATAGAGCAAGTTACTTTCAGAGAGATCTAACCTCTAATTATGCCTCCTCTGCCATTTTCCTTCTATGCCACAGACATAGCCATTAAAAAAATAAGTTTTTGCTTATTCTTCTACTATTTCTTTTAAAATATATAGAACCAAATACAATCTTGTGCTATCAGAGTCAGTGAGGCAGTCAGGTTTGGGCATACACCAGTCAATATTTTTTGCTCCTCTATCTTTGAGATAGAGTCCTTTCTGGGTAGAAACACTGGGAAAAAGCTAAAAGAATAAATAAAAGTTGTTTGATATAGTCAACTTCCCTTCCATAGGGGTAGTATTATTATCAGCAACAATGTGTCATACACCTAGTTTCTACTAGGCAAGGAATGAGAAACAGAACTGCAGGGTAGTTTTAATTATATCTCTGTTCTTTTCATTGCAATTGGTAACTTTTTGCAAAGGAAGGGTAATTTCTAATTTTTTTCCCTCTTACCCTTTGCTCTTTAAAAAAATCAGATGGTGTTTTGCCACTTTGATTTGCCACCAAATTTAAGATTTGTCACATTTAAGATCCTCAGAAACTCTTTAGATCTTAGAAGTATTATCTATGATATTATTTGCACACAATTTCCCTGGTTTGTGCTTTGCCTGTGGTATGTTATTTCTGCTGTTTAACAGTCTGTTGCATTTCAACAGACTACACATATAAAGTAAAACTTAAAAATCTTTCTTTTGTTTCTGTAATTTGCATCATCAAAAATATCATAGGTTGGGTTCCCCAGGAAGATGGAAACTACAGTGCTGGATTTTATTGAGGAAACAAGTCTTAGCTCAGGCTGCTAGAACAAAATACCACAGACTGGGTGCCTTAAGCAGCAGACACATTTCTCACAGTTCTAGAAAATGGGAAATCCAAGATCAAGGTGTCAGCACATTTGGTTCTATGTGAGCGGCCACTTTGTGCCTTACAGGTGGCCCCATCTCTGTGCTCACCTGATATATCTGTGTGCATGCAGACAGAAAGCTCTGGCCTATCTTTCTCTTCCTATAAGGACACTAATACCATTATGGGGGGCTCCACCCCCATCTAAATGAACTCACCTAAACTTAAGTACTTTTCAGAGGCTTACCTCCTAATACTATCATATTGGAGGTTAGGGCTTCTGCATATGAGTTATAGCAGAAAGGCAAACTTTCAGTCTGTTACAAAACCTTTGAGACTAACATATCTGTGTTTATCAGAGCACTCTCAATGTTAAGGGAATAAGCTCTTTATTCCTAAAGAAGAGCTGGGTGGCACATCAAAGCATTTACCATGGGAAATTCTCTCCACTCCAAGAAATTTTAAAAGGTATAAAACTCAATGTGAGTCTGGGCGTGGCAGTGCAGGTTAAAGGGGCTGTGATGGGCAGCTTGCAAGGTTGGTAGTATTCAAGGATGTGGCAATAGACTTCACCCAGAAAGACTGAGACTACCTGGGTGCTGCTCAAAAGGACTTATACAGAGACATGATGCTGGAGAATTATAGCATAGGATCTCATAGGTCTCATAGGATTTTCAAGATCTAAGCCAGATTTGATCTCCTTATTGGAGCAAGAGAAGCAGCCTTGGATGCTTACGAGGGCTATGACAGGCAGATCTTGCCCAGGGTGCATCTTGCCTGGATCAGGGTTGATATTTTCAGCTATACATCCCCTCAACCACCTCTAACCAAAATGACTAGGAGGAGGAACACCTAAAAGAGGAAAAATTCAGAGGCTGTGACCTCTGCCACAGAACTATTGGATATGGACATAAACAATTATGTCAGAAATAAAATTCAGGGTAACAATTATCCAGACAATGGCAAGGTTGGAGAAGACCATTAGTGGCAACATAGAATCTCTAAGGGCAGAAGTGAGAACTGATCTGGCAGAACTTAAAAATGCCATCAATGAGCTCCAATCTAATCTAAATACTCTAATAGCTCTGGTAAATGAGGCAGAAGATCAAATTAGTGATCTAGAAGACAAAACTGATAGAAAAAAAGGATCAGGAGGAGGCCTGGAACAAACAACTTAAAAGCCATGAAAACAGAATTAGGGAAATAAATGATACCATGGAAGTTTCCAATGTCAGAATTATTGGGATCCCTGAGGGGGTAGAGAGAGAGAGAAGACCAGAAGATATTATTGAACAAATCCTAGAGGAGAATTGCCCTAATCTGGGGAATGGAACAAGTGCTCGTGTCCTAGAGGCAGAGAGGACACCCCCCTAAGATCAACAAGGGTAGAAAGACCTCCAGACATGTAATTGTGAAATTCACAAATTGTAAATTCAGAGAAGATGTCTTAAGGGCAGCTAGGGGAAAGAGAATCCTTATGTAAAGAGGGAGGACCATCAGAGTAACATCAGACCTGTCCACAGAAACCTTGCAAGGCAGAAAGGGCTGGCAAGACATATTCAGGGCACTAAATGAGAGGAACATGCAGCCAAGAATACTTTATCCAGCAAGGCTGACATTCAAAATGGATGGTGAGATAGAGAGCTTCCAAGACTGGCAAGGTCTAAAAGATTATATGACCAACAAGCTGGCACTACAAGAAATATTGGGGGGCGGGGTCTATAAAAGAAGAAAGACCCCAAGAGTGATATAGAACAGAAATTTAGAAATTTACAGAGACAATATATAGAAACAAGGACTTCACAAGCAACGGGATGACAATAAAAGCTTATCTTTTAATAATCACCCTCAACATGAATGGCCTAAACGCTCCCATGAAATGGCACAAGGTTGCAGACTGGATAAAAAGACAAGAACCATCCATATGCTGTCTACAAGAGACTCCTTTTGAACCTAAAGATACATCCAGACTGAAAGTGAAGGGATGGAGAACCATCTTTCATGCCAACAGGCCTCAAAAGAAAGCTGGGGTAACAATTCTCCTATCAGGTAAATTAGATTTTAAGCTAAAGACTGCAGTCAGAGATACAGAAGGACACTACATCATTCTTTTTTTTTTTAAGATTTTAATTTATTTATTTGACAGACAGAGATCACAAGTAGGCAGAGAAGCAGGCAGAGAGAGAGGAAGGGAAGCAGGCTCCACGCTGAGTGGAGAGCCCAACATGGGGCTCAATCCAGCACCCTGAGACCATGACCCGAGCCGAAGGCAGAGGCTTTAACCCACTGAGCCACCCAGGCACCCCAGACACTACATCATTCTTAAAGGGTAATAAGAAGATCTAACAACTGTAAATATTTATGCCCCCAACATGGGAGCAGCCAACTACATATGCCAACTGTTAATCAGAATAAAGAGTCATATTGGTAAGAATATGTTAATTGCCACTCTCAGCAATAGACAGATCATCTAAGCAGAAAATCAACAAAGAAACAAGAACTTTGAATGACACATTGGACCCAACAGACCTCATAAATATATACAGACCATTCTACCCTAAAACAACAGAATCCTCATTCTTCTCGAATGCACACAGAACTTTGTCCAGAACAGACCACATACTGGGTCACAAATCAGGTCTCAACCAATACCAAAAGACTGATCTTATTCCCTGCATATTCTCAGACCACAGTGCTTTTAAACTGGAACCCAATCACAAGAAAAAGTTTGGAAGGAATTCAAACACTTGGAAGCTAAAGACTATCCTGCTCAAGAATGTTTGGATCACCAGGATATCAAAGAAGAATTTAAACTATTCATGGAAACCAATGAGAATGAAGACATGCTGGTCCAAAATCTATGGGATATGGCAAAGGTGGTCCTAAGGGGGATATACCTAGCCATCCAAGTCTCACTCAAAAAAACTGAAAAATCCCAAATACACAAACTCTCTTTTCACCTTAAAGAACTGGAGAATAAAGAATAAATGAAGCCAAACCCATGTACAAGAAGGGAAATAATTAATATTAGAGCAGAGATCAATGGGTTAGAAACTACAGATACAGTAGAACACATCAACAAAACTAGAAGCTGGTTCTTCAAAAGAATTAATAAGATCGATAAACACTGGCCAATCTAATCCAAAAGAACAGAGAAAGGACCCAAAACAATAACAATATGAATGAAAGCAGAGAGATTATGACTAAAACCAAGGAAATAGAAACAATCATCAGAAATTATTATCAACAGCTATATGCCAATAAGTTAAGCAACCTGGAAGAAATGGGTGCATTCCTAGAAACCTAGAAATTTCCAAGACTGAAACAGGAAGAAATTGACAACCTGAATAGACCAATATCTAATAATGAGATTGAAGCAGTGATCAAAAGCCTCCCAAAAAACAAGAGTCCAGGAACTGACAGATTACCTAGGGAACTCTACCAAACATTCAAAGAAGAAAGAATACCTACTCTCCTGAAGCTGATTCAAAAAATTGAAACAGAAAGAAAACTTCCAGACTCTTTCTATGAAGCCAGAATTACCTTGCTCCCAGGCAAAGACCCTATCAAAAAGGAGAGTTTCAGACCCATATCCCTGATGAATATGGATGCCAAGATTCTCAACAAGATCCAAGCTAATAGGATCCAACAGTACATTAAAAAGATTATCCACCATGACCAGGTGGGATTTCTCCCTGGGATGCAAGGGTGGTTCAACATTCACAAATCAATCAATGTTATAAAATAAATAAATAAGAGAAGAGAGAAGACCCACATGGTCCTCTCAATTGATGTAGAAAAAGCATTTAACAAAATAGAGCATCCTTTCCTGATTAAAACTCTTCAAAGTACAGGGATAGAGGGAACATTCCTCAACCTCATAAAATCCATTTATGGAAAAACCACAGCAAATATCATTCTCATTGGGGATCAGCTGAGAGCCTTCCCACAGATCAGGAACACAACAAGGATGCCCACTCTCACCACTGTTGTTCAACATAGTACTAGAAGTCCTAACAACAGCAATCAGACAACAACAACAACAAAAACAACAAAGGTATTCAAATTAACAGAAAAGAAGTCAAACTCTCTCTCTTCACAGATGACATGATACTTTATGTGGAAAACCCAAAAGACTCCACCTCCAAATTACTAGACCAATCCTCTAAGTGACAGCGATGAGACATTCAGCTTATTCCAAGGAAGCACGTAATAATTCCAAACTATGGACTTTTCCATACCAATGTTGAACTCTTCCACGAGGCTGATCTTATTTCTTGCTGAATCAAGTGTTGGATTATGCAAATTCTTTCACACTCTTATTTCTACATTGCTCTGTAGAGGCTTACCTTGACCAGAATCCCACATTTTTTCTTCCTCTTCAACCTTCCTACTGTGTCCTCTAGGCACTCCCATTTCATGGTGAATGGCCTTACATCCTCAACCTCTTTATCACATGTTCTTCCTACCTCCCAGCCCTTATCCTTATTTACCGTTGTTATTTCTAAACCATTACTCTTTTTCTGTTTCTGACAACTGTTCTTTTGAGGCATATGCTGTCCCACTGAATCTGTCATTCATTAACATCTCTTCTTGTGTCAACTCCTCAGCTTGGTTTGTCAGTCACTTGACAGGGTCAGGAAGAAAAAATGTATATACGCCAAGTATATTGCTGAGACAGAGCATGGAGTACTACCTGGAGGGCAGAATTAGAGCAGACACAGGGAAGGTAGATTGAGGGGATAGGCAGAATGTGTGAGCCACATAAAATACCTGAATAATAGATAAGCTATGTTGTATGTTAGATCTGGCTCAGACTAATTCACAAGAGCTGGCTGTTAAATTTTCAGAGATTTTGTAAACCATGACACTAGTAGCTTGAAATGGGATATTACGGAGGTATTTACACCATGGAAATCTGTAAATACTACTCATCAAGATTCTTTTTTCCCTCGTGACAGACAATTCTTTTTTTGTGTGTGTGTGACAACCAATTCTTAAATATTCACCAGCACACCACTGTGTGGTAGGGAAGACAAAGGAATAAAATGAGTGAATATAAGGTTAGAAAAGTTGAAGAGAAATTTCACATAATTCAAATTATGCCGATGACAAATTGTCACCCTAAAATCTAAGGCCAAGAACAAAAAGTAAGGAAGATTTAAATGGCAAATCCCAGAGTAGCAAGATTAAAGAAAGATTTCAAAGAGAAAAAATAGGAAAGTATCCTTATTTTGGTTAAAAAAATAATTTTCAGCTTTACTGATGAAGCTGAATCACAAATCAAAGGAAATGAATGGAAATTATATTAGCATGTGATCCCATATCATTGGACACTCTAAGGTTGAACTCAGTCTAGAGTATTTGTCTATTCTGTGTGTAATTAGGCTACTAGGTACAGCTTTGGTGTTTAAAAACTTACATGGGTCAAGAACCTAGAAACCAACAATAATAAGAAGAATATGGAGGATACATGGTTCATAGGAACATGTATATAATGAAAATAAAAAAGGTGGAGTTTTATCCTGCCTCCCCTCATCCACTGAATAATATCATGCAAGTCACATAACCTCTCTGAATTCATTTCCTAAGCTGCAATATGACAATGGAAGTACCAGCTCTTAGAGTAGCTATAAAAATTACAAAGATAATGTGGTTTATAGTGTCAAGTCTAGTGCCTTGCTCTTAGTAGATACTAAAATGTTTTGTTCCTGTTTCATCTATACTTGTAAACACTTCTTTTCCATGTGATAAGTCCCAAATCCTACTCTTGAGAAGACAAAAATACAAAATCAGAAGGCCTAATCATGTAAGGCAGCTGCTCACTTCTTCTTCTTCTTCTTTTTTTTTTTTTTACACCACTGGGAAGCTTTAGTCCAAGGCTGACAAACTTTCTGTAAAGAACCAGAGAGTAAATATTTCAGGGTTTTTAGTCCATATAGTGTCTGTCCCTGGGGTGCCTGGGTGGCTCAATGGGTTAAGCCTCTGCCTTCAGCTTTAGTGAGGTCATGGTCTCAGGGTCCTGAGTTTGAGCCCTGCATCGGGCTCTCTGCTTGGCAGGGAGCCAGCTTCCCCCTCTCTCTCTGCCTGCCTCTCTGCCTACTTGTGACCTCTCTCTCTCTATCAAATAAATAAAATCAATCTTAAAAAACAACATATAGTATCTGTCCCATCTGCTCAACTTTGCTGTTGCAGGTGCAAAAGCAGCCACACACAATTCATAAACAAGTATGTATGTGACTATGTGCTAATAAAACTTCATAAACACTGGAATTTTAATTTCAAATAATTTTTACATGTTATGAAATATTCTTTGACTTTTTTCAACCAGTTAAAATGCAACGATCATTCTTAGCTCACAGATCATATAAAAGCATCTGGAAAGCTGGATTTTGCCTGCAGGCTGAAATTGGTTGACACCCATTATTATGCTTGGGAACAAATTAGGATAAGTCAGTGGGTTTGAAACATATTTTTAAACCTTGGTATCCTTTGCTCAAAAAAGTCTTGCATGACAACCACTTGTTACTAGAGTTTCTGTAAGGATGTGAATCTATCAACTCTCCCACTTCTTCAAAAACCTACCCTTCCACCAACACAACACTTCTGCACATATATGCCATCCTGATGAGATTTTATGGGATGCTTTTTGAAAACCTTACAATGAAAAATAAAAAAAAAAAAACTACTAACAACTGTGTACTATTTGACCCCCATTTATTCATATTCATATTAATGTTTATATTTATATTATATTTATTGGGGGGAGGGGAAAAAGGAGAGGGAGAGAGAATTTTAAGCAGGCTCCACCCCCAGCACACAGCCCAGATGTGGGGCTCAAACTCACAACCCCGAGATCATGACCTGAGCCGAAATCAAGAGATAGATGTTTAACTGACTGAGCCCCCCAGGCATCCTATTTGACCCCCTTTAAAACAAACAAGATCCAAATATGGAAAAGGCAGACAACAGTAATTAAGAGTCCTCCACAGGCTACACACATCCTTCAAATATTTTCCTACATTAGACTTCTTATTCATGTTTTCAGACATGTCTCTCAACTGAATCTTTCTCTTATCCAACAAGGATCTCCGCAACTTGAACACTGTAGATTATCTGCATGTCTGCATGACGGTTTGACCCTTTCTCTTTTCTTGCTTGTACTGGTCTCTGTTATTGGGATTTGGCCTCTGCTTTGGTCCTAGGCACATGGCCTGTACAGTTCTCAGTCATCCTACCATCCCAGATCCCTGACCACAATAGTCAGATCTGAGTTATGAAAAAGGCCATCTAGACTAATCAATTCAGTGGGAAGGAAATCTACCAAAACAGATTCCCTGTACAGACATTCAGGGAGAGTTATCAAATGCCTGTTTACATTAATAAAGGATATAGAAGAAGAAGCACACATTTAGTTAGGTCTGCTGTGTGCCAAGTGCTATGCTAATCATTCATTCTAGAATTAAGAAAAATTTGGCAAGCATTTTTATGAATAGTATGAAGGGCAATCCAATCTTCAGAAAGAAGCTAAAATGAGTGGTTTTTCTAAGTCCTTTGTTTCAGATAAAGTATTATAAGTTCCTTCTTACAGAGAGCTCTAGACACATTTTCTAGCAGGGAGAGAAACCTAGAGATGTAGGTCAAAGAAAAAACTATTCTGAAAATCCACTAAATGCTTCCGGTGGCATCTGGGAAAAACAGACTACCTTTGCAACAGAAACAGATATAGACATTGAAAAGAGAAGCACACATATGTTACAAAATTCACCCTCTAGCACTAATGCTAGATGACAGATGAATAGACTTTCCTATGCATGAAATCCAAACTTCCAGGTTGGGACCTAATATAATGGGGCATTTCAAGATGTTATCACCCGATTTGAAAACAAATCAACAAAACAAAAACAAACAAAACCCTTGGCTTGACTTTTGAGAGTAGTCATGGTAAAGCATATGCATAATCTCAGGTAATACATGTTAAGTGAAGCAAAATGACTGGGCAATTACATTCAGACCTGGTTTTAGCTTCTATAGAAGTTCAAAGAAAAAAAAATAAGGTTTATTTATTTATTTGTGAGAGAGAGGAAGAGACAGAGAGAACAAATGATAGGGAGGGGCAGAAGGAGAGGGAGAGAGTGTTTGAAACAGCAGCTCAGTGCCTGATGCTGGATTTGATCCCACAGCCCTGAGATGAGGGCCTGAGCCAAAACCAAGAATTGGACACTCAACCAACAGTGCCACCCAGGTGTCCCAGAAGAAATATTTTTCAAGGCACTATCTCAAAGTCAGTACTTCTAATACCTTTTATTAACACCTACCTGTCAGTACTGAAAAAAAGTGATCTACAAATTGCACCTGAGACAAAACAAATGGTCTGCATTTATTAATCACCATGTGTTTACTTTCTTAGGACTTCTATATCTATTCTCCAACTTTCCCCACTCTGCTTTATGCCCTGAGGGAATGACTAAGAAATTGCATCAAATGACTTTCTTTGTCTACTTCAGTTGGGTGCAACCAACAGAAAGAACCTACTGGAGATCAGTGAGGAGTAAAAGGTAAATACATGTATTTCCCTAGCTCCCTCATTGGGTGAAAAATTTAAAAACAGTACCATTCTCTCCTGAAGGCTACAAATCTGGTGTGCCAGTAACCGTTCCCTGCCCCCTGTATCTTCAGGCCAAGTGGAGGTAATGGCTGTGCACTGCAGCTAGTTTAGAGATACTATATTGTGCCTTGTTAGTTTCCTTTAACCCTGTTTGCACATTTTCAGGTAGCCCCTTCATTAAGGTCTCCTCAATTCTCCCCTTAGAGCATACCATCTCTTTCCTGTGTTAACCATGAACGACTATGACCCTATTTTTTTCACTCTTACTTATGGACTAAACAAGAAGACTCTTATTCATTGTTTCCAACCAACACTACTCTATATGTATCCTTTAATGTCTAAGTGATGAAGCAAGCCTTAGTGACTGAAAAGGGCCAAACAGGGGTCCATGGAGAACTACAAATATTGCATTTCTCAATAGTTCAAGGGCATTATATTACCATTAGTTGTGTACCTTGCATGTATAATATATACTTTGCTTTATATAAAATAATTCGTCACAAAAATCCAAAAGCAAGCCATAAATTTACTTACAGTAAGAAAAGCTTCATGTTGTCATGTATATATACACAGAAAAGTTTCTCAAAGGAATTAGAAGAAAATAACACTGGTTTAATTAGATCATGAGATTATGGATAATTACTTTCTTAGAGTTTTCACACTGTCCATATTAAGTAGGATTTTTCTTCTAAAAAAAGAACCAGTACTAAGCAGTTAAGATTTGGGAAAACAGCAATAGCTTCCATTAAGTTCTAGAGCAGGTACTGTGCTGAATTATTTCACTGATAAATGGATCTACTCCAAAGAAGAAACTTCAAATAAAAGTTTGGATATATGACTCAAAGGCAAAATGAAGAAAATGCTCCATGAGCCAGTGAGGGTATCACCTTTTGCAACAGTTCTAACAGTTATGTCATAGGATAAGGATTTCAGGAGACCATTAGAATATGCACTTGCTTATAAGGCTGCCAAAGGTGACCTTAATCGTCCAGTCATGTTCTGTTCAGAACCATTATTCAGCTTTCAGTTGCTATGAATAGTAGCTGTGTGATACAGTCATGTTTAAAGGGACAGTGGCTGTTCATTTTCATCTGCTGTCTCTCCTTTAGGCTGTTATTAAGATTTCATGGAGTTTTCAAAATGCCTGTCCCTGGAGACCTTGCAAAATGAGCGGCAAGTACAAAGACTTTGATGTTCAATGTCAGGGAGGACGATTCACTTGGCTGTGCTGCAGCCCAGCAACACCAAGACCTGTTATTAAGATGACATTTAATAAAAAATGCCAATTATTGGACTTCTATTAACCGTGTAAATGAAGAATGCACAATCAAAGTTAGAGTTATATTGAGAATGGTGTTTGTTAAGATCACGTTGATGAAATAAAAAAGGTCTTGCTACCATTATTCATTTTAACACAGTATCTAATTTTGATATTTATCTTTTTAAAATAAAATTCAGTTTTTCAACTTTAAATACATTTTTATTGGAATAAAACATTAGATATTTATATTTTAGTCACCATGATTTAATGATCTATGATCTCCCTATCATAACCCTTCCCAGGTATCTCTGAAACAAGAGACTACACAAAGGTTCTTGGTTAGCTTGACCTCTTTTCTCCACCAGCATGCCCACGTCTTATCTTTCTCTAACTCCTCATACTTCTTATTGTTTGTACTAAAGGTATTAATGGGTGAGAAATCAAGTCATGAGTGTTTTTCTGATAGTTTTAGCTAGCTAAGATAACTATTTGTGGACTTACTATAATTAATTTTGAATAGGGAAGCAAGAAGCATTTTATAATGGACTGCATATAGGGTTTCATAAAATCATAGGATATTTGGTTTGGAAATGGTCTTAAAGAACAGCTAGTCCAACCATTCACCCAGTGCTTAAATCCTTTCTATATTATCATCATGTCATGTTTGAACTGGTCTAGGAAAACAGATTTATGAAAGCAACCCATTTGAAAGAGGCATTAATTTCCATATATATTAGATATAAGTTATATCTAATATACATATTATATATTTATTTATATATAAATTATATCATATATATATATAATATTACTCTAAACATGTTTACTACTCTTTTAAATTCAGTATGGCATATGTTAATGGGAAAAGGAGAAGAAAAAAGTCCCTCCCTGGTTTTCTTATATATCTTTTTTTTTTTTTTTAAAGATTTTATTTCTTTACCTGACAGAGAGAGATCACAAGCAGGCAGAGAGGCAGGCAGAGAGAGAGAGAAGGAAGCAGGCTCCCAGCTGAGCAGAGAGCCCGATGCGGGGCTCGATCCCAGGACCCTGCGATCATGACCCGAGCCGAAGGCAGCGGCTCAACCTTACATATCTATCTTTTAAAAATATGTTTAACAGGGGGCACCTGGGTGGCTCAGTGGGTTAAGCCTCTGCATTCAGCTCAGGTCATGATCTCAGGGTCCTGGGATCGAGCCCTACATCAGGATCTCTGCTAGGCAGGGAGCCTGCTTCCCCTCTCTCTCTCTGCCTGCCTCTCTGCCTACTTGTGCACACACTCTCTCTCTGTCAAATAAATAAATAAAACCTTAAAAAATATGTTTAACAGTTATTAAAGAGTGCAGAACTTTCTTCATGTGTTTATTAGCCATTTGTATATCTTATTTGGAGAAGTGTCTGTTCATGTCTTTTGCCCAATTTTTTTAAATATAATTTTTTATTTTTTATAAACATATATTTTTATCCCCAGGGGTACAGGTCTGTGAATCACCAGGTTTACACACTTCACAGCACTCACCAAAACACATACCCTCCCCAATGTCCATAATACCACCCCCTTCTCCCAAACCCCCTCCCCCCAGCAACCCTCAGTTTGTTTTGTGAGATTAAGAGTCACTTATGGTTTTTTGACTGGATTATTTGTTATTGGGGTGTTGAGTTCGAGAAGTTCTTTATAGATCTTGGAAACCAGTCCTTTATCTGTAATGTCAAAAAATGCTCAACATTACTAGCCATCAGTTAAATACAAATCAAAACCACGATGAGATACCACCTTACATCATTCAGAATGGCAAAATTTAACAAGACAGGAAATAACAAGTGTTGGCGAGTATGTGGAGAAAGGGAACCCTCTTACACTATTGGTGGGAGTGCAAGCTGGTACAGCCACTCTGGAAAACAGTATGTAAGGCTCCTCAAGACATTAAAAACACAGCTACCCTATGACCCAGCAAATGCACTACTAGGTATTAACCCCAAAGATACAGACGTAGTGAAAAGAAGGGACACATGCACCCTAATATTCATAGCAGCAATGTTCACAATAGCTAAACTGTGGAAGGAGCTGAGATGCCCTCAGCAGCTGAATGGATAAAGAAGATGTGGTTCATATATACAATGGAATATTACTCAGCCATCAGAACAAATGAACACCCATCATTTGCATCAACATGGATGGAACTCAAGGGGATTATGTTAAGTGATGTAAGTCAAGCAGAGAAGACAATTATAATATGGTTTCACTCATATGTGGAAAATTAAGAATAAAATGGAGGATCATAGGGGAAGGGAGGGAAAACAGAATGGGAAGGAATCAGAGAGGGAGATGAACCATGAGACTCTCTGGACTTCAGGGAACCTAACTGAGGGTTATAGGAGGGAGGGGGGTGGAGGATGGGGTAACCAGGTGAAGGGTATTAAGGAGGACACATGTGGTGATGAGCACTGGGTGTGATATACAACTTATGAAACACTGAACACTACATCAAAAACTAATGATGTACATAATAAAAAAATAAGAAAAAAATAGACTGATGAAGAAAAAAAAGAGAGAATTCAGACCTGAGTTAAACATTATAAATGTTTTCAGAGGAATTCAGAGTTTAAACATTATCCAAAACACAAAGACCCAGAGTTAGGGATTGCCACATTGGCCATGAGTCCCACAACCTCAGGTAGAGTTTTATATATATAATATACATACACATATGTGTATCATATATATCACATATATCATATATGTACATATGTATTTGGTTTGATGAAAGATATCAAAGAAACAGGAATTTTAGCAAACTAAAAAGTTGGGAAAATACATAGAAAACTACACTTAGGCATAGCATAATCAAACTACTGAAAATCAATGATAAAGGGTAATTGGAACACTCATTCTAAGGAACAACAATTAAAATGATGGCTGTTTTCTCATCAGAATCAATAAATGTCAGAAGATAACAAAACCACATATTTGAAGAAAAAAATTGAAAATCTGAAATTCTATATGCGGAAAAAATATCTTTCAAAAACAGGAGCATAAGAACTTAGGGCAAGAAACTGGAAGTATTGAACATTTAAACTATAAAAGATTTTTTAAGTTTAATAAAAAGAATACTTGATATCTTTTAAAAAACTAATGATATGTTATATCTTGGATAAGTGAACATGATAATAATAAAGAAATCATAAATAAATAAATAAAACAAGGGGATAAGGCTTAAGAAAGACCCATAGGAAAACTCCAACAGTCCTCAAAAAGTTGTATTGTACAGCTGAATTGTGTACCTTCAGCTGCTAGAAGATACACAGAAGGGAAGAGGGAGATGAACTAAAGATAAACTTCATTCTGCTCAACTTCCTTGAAGGTAGCCCAGCTCCTGAACATTACCTTTTTATTCTTCCCCTCAGTTTATTTTGGAAGTCTTCTTACAGACACACCTAAGGCCAGGGGAAAGACTGTCAAGCACTTTTGTTGAACCAAATATATGGAACTAACAACCATTTTCAGGAATCAGATCTTAGTGGTTAAACCTAAGGAGAAAACTATGCAAAATCTATAGCCAAAAGTATGCAAAATCTATAGCCAAAGAGCTCTTCAGAGCTTTTTCTGGTTTAGCATTATGCCTAGCACATATCAGATGCTTTATAAAAGTACTCCACTGAGAATAGCTGAAGAGCATTTCTAATGATGAAGATAATTCCATGGTGAGTCATTTATCCAGCTACTTCCCAGTTTGAGGAATTAAGAGTCATTAAGACTGAATCAATTTCTCTATATACTTTCACTGTCTAAATTGACAAAAGTATCTCAGAGGAAAAAAAAAAACAGACATCAAAATGACTACATTAAAAGAAACAAACTATTTTATGGTTATGAAAGATACTGTAAATAAAGTATTCATCTAAAAGCTGAAAGACTTATGCCACTTAAATGCTTGGGATAATCAAGGGAAAGTGGGTTCAATTACTAAAAATGGAGAGGCAAGGAGAAGAAATTTAAAAAGCCCCACTTACTTGATAAAGTGCTGCAATATCATAATTAAAATGTGTAGCCTTTTCTAGGTTATAAAATTTTAAGTGAATTCAAACTTGCAAGCACAAAAATATGTACAGTAAGTATTAAGTAATCTTTTATTATGTTGACTGGAAAGGAAAGCATTAAAAATCCATTAGAATGAATTGGTCTTTGCCTTCATCATTGTCTTATTTTGGGGTTCCCCAAAATCAGAGTCTGAGACAAAGACCACCTTGCCATTGAAGGTTAAGTGCTACTACTGGCTTCTGTCATTTCAGCATTCCCCCTTTTTTCTTTGGTATTTGAAAGCCCAACTCCATGGCAGTATCTCTTTATGTCAGCCCTAGCCTTAAGGATACTGAACCCCTCAAAGATGTTACTGCTTATTGCCAGGACATTTCTTACCTTAGTGTGGAGACTGTGCTATGGCCCTTCTGGGGAACATGGTCAAGCGGTAAGTTCAATGGTCTCAAGAAATAAAACTTTTCTAACATTCCACCTCCCTCAGTCTTCTGTTCCCCTCCTCACTACCATGCCCATGTATTCCTGCATCACTACCTCAGCTACCGCAGGCCATTACTATGTCAAAGCTTCAAAGACCCATCCCAAAGTATCCTAGAGCAAAATTCAGGTGTCCTTCTGAATATTTTGAACTCCGAATCATGGGTGAGTGCTTGCAGGTCAACAATTTCCTGATCCAATATCCTCATCATTCACTCCCAATATCAATTACCTTGTCCTACAATTCACTCAGGATGTAAACTACTTGCTCACACAACAGGGACTGTGTTTCCATGTGTGGGTTGGGCCATGACCTACCCCTGGGTCCCAGTCTTGAGGTATGAGGGTGGCAGGAGCAGTTTTTGAAAAAGACATACATGATATTCAAGTCACTTGCCTCATATGAGGTCCTTCTAGTGTATTCAAGCAAGAGGAGTTTCTCTATTCCAGCAAAGAGCAGGGAGCTAATTCTATCAGTTGGAAAGGTTTAATGGATTCTGGTGTTCAATATTCTCATGCTGATGCTTCAGTATGTGCCCATCCGAGCATCACAGTCACACTCCTTTCCTCTTAGAGTTCTAACTTTTATAGAGGATGCCCGTCAAGGCTATGCTTTAAATATCATGGCATATCTGTCATCTTTAAAATTGGGTCTTGAGTCTGATTTCTAGCATGGTCTTCTCAGAAGCTGCAGGAGATAAGTTTCTCCTTATTCGCTTCCCCAGGGACCCTCTGGCTTTCAGTGTTTCTTGAGTTGGTAGCTGGCAGGCCTGATGCTGTCATTTTTTTTACATATTTCTGAAGTAATTACATTAGCTACTCACCTTCATCTTACTATATAATTATTATTTGCCCCCACAGTTTTCCTGTGACACTGCTATCATAGTAGCCAATATTTCACCTTCCACATTCATTTATACAGTACTGTGGTGAGCACTGGGGATACAGTAAGTTCTACAAACTTGTATGAGATTTATAACCTGGTTGGCAGTGTGTGTGTAGGGGGGTACAGGATATATACATGTGCATATAATAAATATATTTTGCAGCTATGTCATATGTATATAAATGTCTGTTTATAAGAGTGGAGATTATAAAGGTCAGTCATTCCTCTGATGTGACCAAATATTATTCATAGATGAAGCAATCATTTGACTGTTCAAAAACTTGTAATGCATTTTTTGGGGTTACATGTAAAATTGATCTTACTGAATATTGATTGCTTTGGCATTAGTGTCACAATTCATATTCTTGAAAAAACAACCATACAATAATAGGCCCTTGAAATTACTGTCAGGATGATGTTGAGGATAATGTGTTTTATATCCTGTAACATTCCCTTTATAATCTCAAGAGAAATAGATATCTTAATGTTTATGCCAGAAAAATACGGGCTTTTCCTGGACCCAACCTTTAAAAAATATCAAAAAATTGCAAATAATTCTGCTTTCTTTGCTTTGGCCACTGGGAAGCCTGGAGCCAAATATCCATATGATTTTTGGTGATTTAATGGAATTTTATAATAGGCATTTCTGTAAACTAACGATATCTTCTAGTTTCATTTTATCGGTCCACTCATGTTCCTTCACCTGGATCTATTTATCAATTTATATTTTATTTGTTAATAATATAAGTCACCATGGACTCTGAAAAACAATCTGAGGGTTCTGGAGGGGAGGGGAGGTAGGAGGTTGGGTGAGCCTGGTGGTGGGTATTAAGGAGGGCACATATTGCATGGAGCACTAGATGTGGTGCATAAACAATGAATTCTGGAACACTGAAAAGAAAAAAAAATAAAAATTTAAAAATAAGTCACTTCAAGTCTTCATTTATACTGAGAAGGACATAAATTTATCTAATTAAAAATAATTTATGGGGCACCTGGGTGGTTCAGTTGGTTAGGCGACTGCCTTCAGCTCAGTTGTGATCCTGGAGTCCTGGGATCGAGTCCTATCCCGGGCTCCCTGATCAGCAGGAAGCCTGCTCCTCCCTTTGACCTCTCTCCTCTCATGTTCTCTCTCTCTCTCTCTCTCAAATAAATTTTTAAAAATCTTTAAAAATAATTTATGTAGACATGTATTAAATACACATTTTAATTAGCATTTAATATTAAATGGCAAATGAGCTTATTTAAAGTGAATGATACAGCAGAGGTGGTGGAGTATAAACATGCACGGAACAGTAAAATTCAAGAGCAGTTTTACACTGATGAAGAGTAAGTGGCTCTAAAGCCATTATTCAACAAAGTGTATACATATTTAAAAAATGACAGAACTGGTAAAATTAGCAATATGACTTTAGACTTGTATTTTCTTATATACAACTGTTTCAAGTCACGGTAGAGTCTCAAAAGAAACTAGAAACACCAATTTTACTCTACATGTCTCATTTATTGCCTAACTATATAGATCAGGGAATTCATCTTGACTTAAAATAGGTATATATTTTTTTAAATAGGTATATTTAACACTAATATTAAGGCTACAATGTAAGTTTATTTAACTTGCAAAGCGATATCATCTAAAACTCAAATGCATAATCCTGGCACATAAGAAAACTAAGCATATATCACAACAAAACTTCAAAAACCCTGTGAAATGAATATTATCAGAAAGGATGAATATCCAACTTTTGTAGCAACTTGGACGGGACAAATATGAAATACTATTAGAGAGGTCCATTGAAATACTATCTTGCAACCAGTTAGAATATCTTCATGTTTAAGGAACTATGAATGAAGCAAAGAAATATGACAAACAAAGATCATGAATTAAGAAGGTGGAGAAGAAAAAGCAATGCACTTGTAATTATGACGAGAGCATTCTGAGTATTTAAAATCCTAAACCATCTTACCAGATGACACAAAAATATTTCAATCTTAGAATAGAGTTATGTCACAAAATCCAACTGTGTTTATCCCAAGTTGGGGTTACCTCCCAGGAGAAATGACAGACTCAATGCATCAAATTAATCATAGTGATGAATATAAAATTACAATGGCATCACTGGGACCAATTCAGGGAAGGGTGGAAGAAGTCCCTTTGGCAGCTGCCTGCCCAGCCAATGGTACAAACTAATGGAGAAGTCAAGTACAAATACATCCTGCAGTCCTGTGATTAAATTACTTCCCCACTATTCACATACACGTAGACTGGACCTGGCCAAAGTACAGTAATTGTTAAGGCAGTACTGTCTCTACATCTCTGGAAGAAATAGTAGAAAATTGCCAGTGAGTCTGATAGAAGGGTCTATAATCCACAATACATTCAACAGTAAATTTAGTTCTTTTCTAGATAAATATGATTTAGTGATTTTAATCATCTCTAACAGCTTTGAGAGGGAGAAATTAACAATAACTAATAAATACCTTTTCAAATATATATTTTATTAACATTTCACTGGTAGTAGTCATGTGAATAGCTAGTTCATAAAAGGATTCATCAGCCATTCTGCATTCTGAAAGAGGTGGGTTGAGGGGGCAGAATTCCAATAGCCTAAGAATAATTTATTAAACTGCACCATTCTTGATCAGTTTAGCTTGCTTAAACAAATCACATCAAAAGTTTATGGACCACTTACCTACCTGCTAAGACATGCTTTAAGGTCATGTGTAATTGACAAGACCAGTCCCAGAGTGCTGGAGCTAGAATTGAAGCAAAGATATGTCCCCAGGGCCCAAATGCTTAACCACTTATGTACTAAAGTATGTGGATACTGTCTCTGAAACCATTCTTGAATCAGTCCTTCAGGGATTTCCATCCTGCTCTGTAAAAAGTCCTGGCCATATACTAGCTATTCAATCCTAGAGCAGAATCCTAAAGGAATGAGGCATGATTTATGATTTTATACATGGGAAGCATTTTAAGACCTAGTTTCTAAGATAACATCTATTTCTCTTCTTTCCTTCCACCCCCATTCTTCCTTGAACCAGAAACATCCAATTTGAGATCAGCAAAGGGTCCTAGTAGTTATCTTATCTGATCTTTTCGTTATTTAAAAATGATAAAACCAAGGCTCAAAGAGGTTAAATGATTTATAGTTGATGAGTAGGGCTTCCCTAATGCCTGGGGTCCTCAGCTAGTGCTTTGTCACATTCTGTTACAGGCTCTTCCATCTTTGCCCCATGTTTTCCCAGCCATCTGAAGCAGGAGAAGTACCATAAAAATCATTTTTTCAGTCTCAGTAAAAGGAAGTTTAGCACTAGTATCTGGACTGCTCTCATGTTATAATAGAAACAATGAAAGAGGCTTTACTGAGCTTCTCTATTGCAACCATGGGCTAACGGCGACACTGGACACAAACAATCCTGAAAACCAATCTCAATTTTCTATTTGAACTAAAAGGAAGAAAGCAAACACATGAATGTGTCAGACTGCAGCTTTAACCTGGAGAAGAAATAAAAAAGCCAGACAGAAATAGCAAAGAAGGAACATAGGAAATATAAAGCAAAATACCAACTGTATAAATTAGATTAACACTGGGCCTCCTGGACATTTCTAGGTTTCGTGTTTCTGACACATGAGACAGTTTTCCTATCTCCATTTCCTTCTGCCCTTCTTTCTGGCACAGGTTAGAATGGCAATTTATTAACTGATGACTTATTGACACAAGATTAATTTAAAAGGGCAGTTACACACACACACACACACACACACACACACACACACATACATAAATACACACACACACTTGTCCCTCTACCCTGAGTACAGACTCATATTAACAATTATTCAAACACATCAGAGGCCTATTACTCAGATACATAATCTGTCTTGCAGTGTTTCTCAGGGTGCTACTGGCATTTGGAGTGAAACAATTATTCCTTGAATAGACTATCCCACACACTGCATGATTCTTAACACCTCTGCCTTCTGCCACCAAACCCCAGGAGTTGCACTTAGTCATTCTGACAACCAGAAAGCACCCTCAGGCATTTCAAAAGCCCCCCTGGGGTGAGGCAGTACTTCCCCAACAGAGGAACACCTGGAATGAGAATACTCTGAGTCCAACTTAGAGAAGTTAACATTAGAGGTTTATCTATTCAAGACTTATTTACTGAGTGTCTGCCATGAGCTCAGCCCCACGCTAATTTCTGGCAGGTACATTCATGAGTCTAAACAGATGAGGATTTTGCTGGAATGGGGCATGTAGGATGGTGGGAGAGACAGATATTGATTGAATCTTCACACACACATAAATATATACATTCAGAATTCTGGTAATAAGAACAAAGAGACACACAATGCTATTAGAGTCTCTAACAGGGAGAGACTTAGATTCATTAAGGAAGTTTCCCTAAGGATCCTTGAGCTTGAACACCATTATGAAGCCTAAGTAGAGGTTTATTGGGCAGTCATGCCAAGTACATTTTCAGGACAGGGAACAGCATGTACAAAGAGCACATGGTGAAACAGAGCATGGCAACTACGAGAGACGGACACAAGGCTAGTGGGGCTAGACCTGATGGAATGACAAGGAGTGTCACGTGTGATCAAATTATAAAGCTAAATAAGAGTGATTATACACAGTCTTATAGTATATGTTGATAAAAATTTTCAGAAATAACCAACCAAGTGAAATGTGGTAGAAGGCAGAAGAAGGAGATGGATCACAGGAGACACAAATCCACCGCTGGGCATTATCCCATGAAGCTTATAATAAATCAACTCTCATCTGAAGGGAGATCAAGATAGCACAGGTAAAAACATCTTCAGTGTGCGGTAATTAAGTGGAAATTACTCAATCTACAAATTTGGTACTATGCAATGTTCTATGGAGGTAGTGATAGGTAAGCATGGATGTCTAGGAATGCTGGGGTGGGGTGGAATTTGGAGACAACCTGGAGAGATCATGAGTTAGAGGGGAATAAATACTGAAAATAGAGACAAAACTCTAGGAATTGGGTCCTACTTCCAAATTTTCTTGTCTCGTGAGTACTTTGCCAGTCTCCGATCAGAGCTTTTATTAGTAACTGAGGACAACAATAATAACCCCAGGCTTCTGAGTAGGAGTAACTGAAATATCTCTGGACGAAGAGTGTCTAACCCAGTATGTGACACATCCCAGGTGCACGATTCATGCTTTTAATGAAACTAAATTTCTTACATTGTGAAGTAAAGTAATAAAAACTGCTCTGACATGGCAAGGGTGCCCTAAGGGCAAATGGGACAAGTTAGTAAAGAAGCACAGAGTACTACCATCTTCAGTAAAGGAATGTGGCATAGATGCCACTCTGAATTCCTTATCCATTTATTTTCTTGTCAGTGAGATATAGTCACAGAGACAAACTGCCCCATGGAACATCTCTCTTTTAGTCCTTAGAAAAATCATAGATAAGGGACAGAACAAGTAATAGCACACAACTTTTTTTTAATTTTATTTTCCTGGTGAAATAACCATTATTGGGATAGGATAGTTTAAATGCTCTAAGTGCATGTGCACACCATTTTTCTTTGGATGTGTTGCAGAAAATAAAGCATTGTTATGGGGAAACTTTGGACCAGCTTATGGACCAACAATTTTTTTTAAAGATTTTATTTATTTATTTGATGGAGAGGGAGAGAGCACAAGCAGGCAGAGCAGCAGAGGAAGAGGCAGAAGTAGGTTCCCCACTGAGTAGGGAGCCAGAGGCGGGGTTCAATCCAAAGGCAGTTGCTTAACCAGCTGAGCCACCCAGGCGCCTGGACCAACATTTTGTAAAATGCTGACTGACCACAATATTTTTTCAAGTAAATGCAGTTTACAGCAACTTGTTCCCAGCTTATGCCAATGCTGTGAATGTTCTGCCTCATACCCCCCCGGTCCAATTCTAAATGAACCTGCAGCTGTGGTAACCAGTTCCCAGGATACTGACAACTTCCCACCTCAAGTGCCTGCTATCGACTGTTTCTTTGTCCAAGGGTTTCCTCTGGAGGGCTTGTCCAGCCGGCTTGTTGGGAAGCCTAGAAATGTCTAAGGCTTCACTGCCCCCTAGAAACTACCCTCAACCAATGACAGTTGGGAGTTGGTGGGAAAATACTTCATCTTACTTTGTCCTTTGATGGAATATTTCTGAAGCATGTTCCCCACAGTTCACAAAGAGTCCCCAGTAGGATTGATCCCTAGTTGCCCACCATGAAAACCTGCTTATCACAACCCTTTCAAGATATCTTTCCCTTCCGTCTCACTTTCCCTACTTTCCTCCATGTGCTTTTTTTAAAAAAATATTTTATTTATTTATTTATTTATTTATTTGACAGACAGAGAGAGATCACAAGTAGGCAGAGTGGCAGGCAGAGAGAGAGGAAGAGAAGCAGGCTCCCTGCTGAGCAGAGAACCCAACATGGGACTCGATCCCAGACCCTGAGATCATGACCTGAACCGAGCCGAAGGCAGAGGCTTAACCCACTGAGCCACACAGGTGCCCCTCCATGTACTTCTTATAATTTTCTCCCAAATTAACTACTTGGACCCACTTTATGTCCCAAAATGTACTTTTGGGGAAACCCAAACTTAGAAAAAGGATTCCTGAAATTGTCCAGGTCATAACACACAACTTCTGTCTCTAATGACACAATGGTGTCTCATCTAAAAAGAATCATGTCCCTGTGCTCTCTACAAAGAGGAAATCATTATTTTTTTGAAATCATTATTTTTAAATGCCTCTTACTGAAAAAATACCAAAATCAAACATACATTCCTTAAGAAGGAATGGAAGCTGTTCAGAATATCAACATTTGATTTTAAACTGCATTTAAACAATAGGCCATACCAATGCCCACCAACTCTTGAGGGTCATTTACTTCAAAAGCAAGGAGATGAAAAGATTAAGTAATTTAATGTGATGGATGACTTTGTGCCTAAATGTCCTTTACCACCTTCTGATTCCTAATTGCCTGTATTGATGGCATTAGGTTTACATGCTAAATAAAGCCTAGGAGGACTTAAAATTTCATTTGAACGACCTACAAATGCCCCTCATCTGAGCTTCTTGGAGTGCTTCCAATAGATGCTAAACTATGCAACCCATGCAATTAGGTATTTTAGATAGTGAATTAGTAAGGTCGCTAGACCATAAGCTCAGTGAGGAAAAGAACTACACTCAGCTTATTTACCTTGACACCGCTAGTTCCTAACACACTGCCTTCTACTTACTAAGTGGGCAATAAAATGCTCTTGATTGAACACATAAGCAACCTCTACCTAGAGGACTTTCACTGTATTTATATGTATTTAGAAAGAACTGGGTGTTATACGTAACTAATGAATCACTGAAGACTATATCAAAAACTAATGAAGTACTATGCAGTGGCTAACTGAATATAATAAATAAAATATTGATAATAAAATATTTTAAAGCAAAAAAAAAAAAGGAAAGGAGAACATTTGGTATCTAAATGGTTACAGATCTAAGGAGAAAATCCTAGTGTACATTTATCTTCTATCTTCAGTGTGAAGGCCAGAAAGCTACCTGGCTCTTTTCTGGTCCTTTTATGTATCTGAGAAGGTAGAAGCAGGAGAAAGCTGAAAAAATTACAAGATACAACAATGAACCTTAAAAGAAATATTTCCCCCATATAAATACTTGTCTCAACCCACTATTCTCTGTTCTTTTAGTGACGCTGGTATGGAGGAATCATGGGACTCCAGGTCAGAATCAACTTCATTGTATATTCTTTATCCTATGTTAGGAGAACATAAGGAGTCCAGAAGAGTTTCTACTCCACACTTAACAATAACTAAGCAACAGCTAGTCAAATCCCTGTACATGATCTTTTTTTTAAGAGGGTAAATGTATTATGTTATTTGTTTATGAATGAAGTATCTTGGAGTGTTTTGGGTTTGATACAAGTCCGATATAGCAACAAACCAGCAAAGAAAACAAAGAACTTACCAATGTAGGCACGTTATATATAATAACTGAATTTTTAAAGAACTCAGTATTTTAACAGAATGAAGGAGCTCAGTCCCAACAGAGTCTTATTTTAATTCTGGAATAGTTATTATACAGTATTTTATTAGTTCCATGTGTACAATACAGTGATTCAACAGTTCAATGCCTTACACAGTGTTCATCATGATAAGTGTACTCTTTTTTTAAAATTTTTTATTTTTTTATAAACATGTATTTTTATCCCCAGGGGTACAGGTCAGTGAATCGCCAGGTTTACACACTTCACAGCACTCACCAAAGCACATACCCTCCCCAATGTCCATAACCCCACCCCCCTTCTCCCAACCCCCCTCCCCCCAGCAACCCTCAGTTTTGTAAGTGTACTCTTAATCCCCTTCACCTATTACACCTGTCCCCCTTACCTACCTCCACTCTGGTAACCATCAGTTTGTCCTCTGTAGTTGAGTTTGTTTCCTGGTTTGTCTCTTTTACTGTTTTTTGCTCATTTCTTAAATTCGACATGAGTGAGATCACATGGCATTTTTCTTTCTCTGAGGGACTTATTTCACTGAGCATTAAACTCTCTAGATCCATCTGTGTTGTTGCAAATGACAAGACTAAATTCTTTTATGGCCAAGTAATATTCCTTTTTATGTACATACCACTTCTTTATCCATTCATCTGTTAATGGACACTTGGATTGCTTCCTTACATTAGCTACTGTAAATAATGCTATAATAAACACAAGGGTGTCTTATATCTTTTCAAATTAGTGTGGTTTTTTTCCCCCTATGGGTAAATACCCAGCAGTGGAATTACTAGATCTTACTGTAATCTATTCTTAATTTTTAACCTCCTTACGGTTTTCCATAGTGACTGTACCAATTTGCATTCACACCAACAGTACATGAGGGTTCCTATTTCTCCCTATCTTTGCCAACACTTGTTTCTTGTGGGGTTTTTATTTGTTTTTTGCCATTCTGACAGGTATGAAGTAGTACTTCATTGTGGTTCTGATTTGCATTTCCATGATGATAAGTGATGTTGAGCATCTTTTCATGTGTGTGTTGGCCATTTGTATGTCTTCTTTGCAGAAATGTCTGTTCATGTCTTCTGCCCACTTTTTAAATGGATCTTTTGGGGGTGCTGAGTTATACCAAACTTATTTCACATATGTAATTTGCAAGTATCTTCTCCCATTCAGTGGGTTGTTAGTTGTTTCCATTGATGTGTAGAAGCTTTTTATCTTGATATAGTCCCAATAATCTATTTTTGCTTTTGTTTCCCTTGCCCAGGAGACTTATCTAGAAAAATGTTGTTATGGCCAAGTCAAAAAAATTACTGTCTATGCTTTCTTCAAGGATTTTTATGGTTTCACATTTAGGTGTTAAATGTGAAACATTTGACAATAAGCTTAAGTAAGGTTAAATCCACTTTGAGCTTATTGTGTATTGTGTAAGAGAGTGGTTAAGTTTTATTCTTTTGCATGTACCTGTCCAGTTTTCCCCGCACCATTTGTTGAAGGGATGGTCTTTTTCCTATTGTATATTCTTTACTGCTTTGTTGAAGATGAACTGACCATATAATAATAAGTTTATTTCTGGGTTTTCTATTCTGTTGTATTGATCCATGTGTCTATTTTTGTGCCAATTTCAGACTGCTTTGACTAATACAGCTCTGTGGTATATCTTGAAATCTGGGATTGTGATACCTCCAGCTTTGTTCTTTTTCAAGACCGTTTTGGCAATTTGAGGTGTTTTGTGGTTCCACACAAATTTCAGGATTATTTATACTAGTTCTCTGATAAATACTATTGGTATTTTCACAGGGATTGCATTAAACATATAGATTGCTCTGGATAGTGTGTAAATATACATTTTCTTTCTTCTGCTTCCTCTAGTACATAGTCTATATAGCCTCTTAGAGATCTCTGCACGTCTGGAGATTGGTATATATATATAATTTGTCCTTCCAATTCATTAGCATGGATTATCTTTCCATGAGTTTCTGTTGTCTTCAATTTCTCTCATAAATGTTTTATAGCTCTCAGAGTATAGGTCTTTCACCTCCTTGGTTAAATTTATTTCCAGGTATTTTATTCTTTTTGGTACAATTGTAAAGGACTATTTTCTTAATTTCTCTTTCTGCTACCACATTATTCGTGTATAGAAATGCAGTGGATTTTTGTATACAGACTTCTGTATTCTGGGACCTTATTGAATTCATGTATCAGTTCTAGTAGTTTTTTTGGTGGAGTCTTTGGAGTTTTCTTTATATAGCATCGTGTCATCTGCAAATAATGAACATTTTCCTTCTTCCTTAACAATCCGGATGCCTTCCATTTCTTTTTCTTTTCTGGTTGCTATATCTAGGACTTTCTGTACTATGTTGAATAAAAATGGTTAAGAATGGACATCCTGTTTTGTTCTCGATCTTAAAGAAAAAGCTCTGTTTTTCACTACTGACTATGATGTTAGTTATGCATTTTTCATATAGGGCCTTTATGAAAGGCCTTGTTGGGATATATTCCATTTAAACCTACTTTGTTGAGGGTTTTTTTAAAATCATGAATTCATGTTGTACTTTGTCAAATGCTTTTTCTGTATCTACTGAAATGATCAGATGGCTTTAATGCTTTCCCTTGTTGGGTGATGTATCATGTTGATTTGTGAATAGTGAACCACACTTGCATCCCAGTAATAAAGCCCACTGGATTGTGGTGAATGATTTCTTTACTGTATTGTTAGATTCAATTTACTAATATTTTGTGGAGGATTTTTGTTTCATCTCTGCTTCTATTCTGAGTGATAGCCTTGCTGGATAGAATAGTATTGTTTGCAAGTTTCTTTCAGCGCTTTGAATATATTGTGCCACTCATTTCTGGCCTACAGCATTTCTGCTGAAAAATCAGGTGATGGCCTTATGGGGTTTCCTTTGTATATATTCTTTTCTTTTCTCTGGTTGCTTTTAAAATTCTCTCTTTATCACTATTTTTTGCCCAGACTATGTGTCTTGGTGTGGATTACCTTGAGACGACTTTTTTGGAAGCCCTCTGTGCCTCCTGGATCTGGATTTTTGTTTCCTTCCCTAGATTCAGATAGTTTTTAGCTATTATTTCTTGAAATACATTTTCTGCCCCCTTTTCTCTCTCTTCTCTGTCTGGGGTCCCTATAATGCAAATGTTGTCATACTTGATGATGTCAATGAATTCCTTTAGTCTATTTCCATGTTTTATTATTTTTTCCTCTCTCCTGGTCAGCTTGATTGCTTTCCATTACTCTGTTCTCCAGGTGGCTGATTCGTTCTTCTGCTTCCTCTAGTATGTAGCCTCTTAGAGATCCCCACACCTCCAGTAAATGCTCTGAGATCAGTAAACAAATCTTTCTCCTGTATATGCCAGGCATTTTTCAAACTGCTGCTTCTAGGCTGTATCTCCATGGGGCTGTTTGTTGTGCTGTCTCTTTAACAGTGGGCACTCTGTCCTTTGGGCTCTCCCACAGGGGAGCCAGGTGGATTTTAAAGTTCCAGGTGTTAAGCTCCACTGATTTTAAGAACTCCTGACATCCAGCCCCTCTGAAATCCAAAGCCGAATGTTAGGGGTTTGGTCTTCTCTGTGTGGGCTCCCCAGGCCCGTGGTGTCTCTTTCCTTCCCTTCTCCGTGCCTGAAACATTCCTTCCTCCCGTGGACTGTCCCGTGGGTCCATTTCACTCCTGTCTGCATTTCCACCCCTTCTACTATCTGTGATGTGGCCTCTTCTCTACAGTTAGCTCTGGAGAGTCTGTTCTGCCAGTCTTCAGTTCACTGCCATTGTTCTGTGGCTAAGGACTGCTAAGGATTTTTTGTATCTATAGCACTCAGCAGCCCACCCTGATTTGCTTTTATGGCTCTCCCTAAGTGTATGCTTTGCATGAAATTGTAAGCACTTTCTCTCCTCCTCTTGATCCTCTTTCCTTTTTCTTCTTGTCCAGGCCTGCTTTTAAGAGTTCCTCCCTGCTGGCAAGCCTCTTCAGTCTATTGGCCTCTCAAGGTCTTTAGCTACTACTAGAGGCACTTTGCCTCTCTGCTCAAAAGCACCCTGTGATTCCTTAAGACCCCAATCACGTGCTCACATTTGTAGAAGAACAGGGGCAAAAATTTAGCTTTTAACAATTGCCATAATGGATTGCTTTATCAAAAATTCTCTAACGCCCAGAACATTAAGATGGAGCCCAGGTCTATTTTAGGGGATGCTGAGGGCATGGGATATATTGTCCTGTTAAGAGATAATGCCTTTCCTTCAGTAACTCTATGCAGCAAGTCAAACATCTTGTTTTTTGCTTGTTTTTGTTTGCTTGTTGTTTGCTTGCTTTGACTTATACACTTATTTAATAAACAAACATAACATTAATAGGTATCTATACTGGCAACATTTTACATTTCTCTGAAGGATTTGAAGAAGGGTCACCCAAGGGAAGGGGGTGGGAGGATGGGCCAATTGGGCGAAGGGGAGTGGGATATACCGGGTTCCAGTTATGCAGTGAAGAAGCCATGGGAATAAAAGTCACAGCATAGGGAATATAGTCAATGATAGTGTAAAAGCAATGTATGGTGACAGATGGTAGTTACACGTGTGGTGGTGAGCATAGCAGAACATATACAGATATTGAATCACTGTGCTGTACACCTGAAACTAATAGAACACTGTGTGCCAATTATACTCTAATAAAGAGGATTTTGAAGATTGCAGAAAATGGACAAATTTTAAAGGTTATATACTAAGGACACAAATAGGCATGCTTTACATAATAATTGCATTTCCATAGGACTCTACCTTCCTATTATGTAGGAAATCAGTCTTCATTCAAAGAATACCTACATAGTCTTTGAAAAAATTTAAATTTCTGAGGCTGATGGAATGAGATCTTAATTTGGGACCGGGAAGGACAGAGTGCTGCCAACAACTAATGAGATGGGTTTTCAGGAGTATTACTAAACATTGCGAATGTGAATGGTCTGACACTGTTTCCTAGTCCTTTGCTGAATGAAAATTCATCAGATTCACCTACATTTATAGAAAGAGCCTTTCTTTTCAGTCACAGGTTCATAAAAGGAAAAATATTCTTAACTGTAACAATCATGTGAAAACCTCAAAACTATAAACCAGAAGACCTTTGCTTAAGTTCTGTTCCAAACTGTTTTTTGGTCTTTAAGTCACTACCCAGTTATAAGAGGTAACAATGGAAAATTTTAGCTTTATGCAACTCTATAGTTTGGTGATTGTATAATTATTATATAATAAAAAGAGTAGTTTATAAAAGAACGCATTGCCAAACACGGTTTATACTCTAAAGTCAGGTTCCCAGAAACAGAGCCTAAGATGAAGATTCTTTAGCAATTGTTTTCCTGATGGTGTGATCTCAGGAGAAACCTGTAAGGGAGAGGGGACACAGGAAAGAGCCAAGCAAAGATATATTTTCACAACAAATCTTGCCTCAGCCTGAGCTTACAGGGAGCTCTGGAGCATAAACTGCACCACTGAGTTTTTCCCACCTTGAACCAAGGAACCTGAGTGTTTATACCTGCATATTAGTAAGACAATGACCCAGGACCACTTTGGGAAATGGAAACATATCTTCCTAAGCTGTGGGGGATGGAGCAAATGTCTGGAGAAGTGAACATGAGTCATAGCAGCGAACCCAACAGCAGCCAGGCAGTGGTTAGACTGGCCTACTAAAGGGAATCTCAATGTGGTATCATCAATACCACTTATTAAATACCATTTCTTCTTTACTCAATCTGATTTTTTATATATAAGTGACATACTAGGTTATAAAACAATCACATCATTTATCTCATTGGACCTTGAAATTTTTTTCACATAATTGGCATTTGATAAATGTATAAATACATTTGTATAAATAAATAAATATATACACACACACACACACACACACACACACACACACACACAAAGACTGCTTATTGTGCTTTACAAAAAGGAAAAACTCTGATGTAGCTATAAATTTCTTTGTGTTGTATTTCATTTAAATCATACATTGCATGACATGATTATTTCATGAAAAAGTAGAAAATGAAACATAGCAATTAAGACTTCTGGAAAAAATACCTAAAGGAGTTCTTTATCCTTTAACGGAAAATAAAGACTGAACATTAAAATTGGCTCATACACATGAGTAAAAGTGAAGCTGAAGTACCCTTGAATTTTACTTTACTTCGATCAAATGCCCTTGTTCTGGGAGTTCATATTATTACACTTAGACCTGACTGAATCCTGGATAAAGACAGTCTATTAGAACTCTAACAGAGGGGCGCCTGGGTGGCTCAGGTGGCTAAGCATCTGCCTTCAGCTCAGATCATGATCTTGGGGTCCTGGGTTCGAGCCCCCACTGGGCTCTCTGCTGACTGTGGAGATTGCTTCTCCCTCCTTCTCTCCCCATCCCCACTGCTCGTGCTCTCTTGATCAAATAAATAAAAAAAAAATCTTTAAAAAAGAACTTTAACACAAAATAGAGCATAGATAAAGCTGATAATACTTTTGTTTAAAAGGTAAAAGTCTGCTCTCAGCAGTAGAGATAATAGTTTTCTGTGTCTAAAATGTTCCCCTCAAAAAGACTATTATTTGAAACATGATTTAGGTATTTGATTCTTTAAAACTCAGATAACTTGTTAAAAATAGCACAAATAACATTTTAAGTCATTTTAATAGTAGCATACACCCTTAACGAAGCAACACTCAAGAAAAAAAATTTTTTTAAGGAAATCCTGTAATAACTTGGGACTTAAGGAAAGCCAAACACGTGGAAAAACGGATGTAGTAAAGACAAATGGAAGAGATTCCACCATGTTGTCTTGGAGAGTATTAAAAAATCCTACAGAGAAAAGATTCTTAATTTTTTCCAAGTCATGTTGCCCTTTGACAATCTAAAGAATGTGATGAACTTTCTCAAAGGGGAAAATGCCTATGCACACAAAATTTTGCTATCAGTTGAGGGTAATTATAGACTACTGAATCCCTCCATGAGCCACTACTGTAAAGAGAAATGGAAGTAAGTTTGAAGCCATGAAGGAGAAATGACAGTAATAGGGGAAAAGGAAATTTCTGTTCTGAATATGTAATTCTTTTTTCTTTCACTCAGAGAAAGTACATCTCAGGTTTAATGACGTTAATGAAGCTTAAATGAATAAGAAATACAGTTAAGCATATCTAACACAATATTCACAAAGATTTTTTTGTGAGGAAAAGAAAGTAATTACAGTCAGAGTTTCATTAGGAGGACCAAGAAGATATTTCATGACTGACTAGGCTGAGATTAGATTCTTGAACCAATAAAAAGTACCCATTAAGGTTCGTTTTTATAGTAATTTTTTGCTTCCTTTTTAAATTATCAACTCCCAATCTGTTTAATTACTTCCTTTCTTGACATCATGACAGCCTCTGTTAACTCAGGACACTCTCTGATAGGAAGGCCTCTGCAAATCTGACACTTCTCTACCTCTCCCACTTTTGAGAAATGTTAAGAGATACTGTCTGATTTAGACTAATGCTGACCATTATGTATTCCAGCTTAATTTTTAACAAGTAATTTTTTGTGGGGACTCCAAGGTCCATCCCTTACCTCTTCCTACAACCTGTCTATTGTCTTAACTTCACAGTATGTGGCTCCTTCTACTGTGTTTCAGGATTTTTTTGGACTCAGCTCTCAAGCAAGGTCTTTAAGCAAGTTTCTGGAAACAGAAGAGGTCATCTTAACAGCTCCAATTCCAGAATAAAAAATCATAACCTACTCTTAAGGAACATTTTTAAAGAAAATCTAGTTGCTTCAGATTTTCATTTCTATCTGAATTGCACATAAGAGGAGCACTTAATCATCATGAGATTCACTTATATGCTCCGCAGTACTCACACTCTCCACGTGCAGATCAGGAGCCAGACTAATTCTTCTTTCCTCCCCAATTATTAAAACAGGTAATGCACTTTTATTAATGATAGAACCAACTGAAATAATTCCAGAAAATTAATCCTCCAAATGAATGCAATTTCAGATCTCGGCGAGTACATTATAGGTTTATTATACTTCCGCCATATGGGATGTTATATTCAGCAGGTTTGATTTCTACAGAAGACTAAGAATAATTTTTCTGTCTTTTCTGCACGATAACCTGATGACCTGGCACTTCTCCTGAAGCGGAAAGGTATCACTGTAGCTTGGGATGCCATCATCTTTTAAAAGCTATTCCATTAATATATCAAAGGGGCCATAGAAAAGGGCTTTGGTTCTTGAATTTTCTCACATAAGCTAAGAGATACAGCATGCACGCACCCTTTCCTTTCTCATACACACACATACAGATATAAATAATATGGACAAATGTGCATTACACCAACCACGGTACAAGGTACTAAGCATATGGATGGTGAAAAAAAAAGAGATAGTACTTGCTTTGGAGCTTACTCTGTAGTAGCTAAAGCAAAGAGCACACACAGAAGGACTGTCCTTCAGGAGGAGGCAAGACCCTCTGGGAGATGTAACAGGCTGAATGATGAGATGCAGTAGGTTCACAGTTTGGTCGTAGGCAGAGGAGGGAATTCCCACTTGATGTTTACTACATTCCTCAGTAAAATGGGAGGTGAGGTCAGAAGCTCGGGGTAAGGAGAAAGGATCTAAATAAGGAGGCTTCAAGGGAGAGGAGAAAGGTCAAATTAGTTATTTTGGAGACTGAAGACTACCCGGTTACCGAGCACGGCTAACCATCTAGTTAGGTTTGAGCTAATGAAGCTAAGGTGAAAACAACACAGTAGGGGCTGTTCACGGGGACACAACGGAGTGAGAGAAGAGCAAGAAACCAGAGGGGGTGGCTTCCAAGGAAGAACATGCAAAGGACTATGGCATTAGGCTATTTATGAAGGAAAGTGACGAAAAGAGGAATGGTAGATAAAGAACCATCCATGGACTGAAGATAGTAATTGGTCTAGTGTGAGCATTGGAGAAAAGAACTTGAAAGGAAAGAAGGCTACATATTGAGGGAGTAGGATGTCTACATTTTAGACATTTCATTTAGTGCAGTTTTTGAGCACTTGGTCCATGCTGATACAGAGCGGAGTTGATGGGGACAGGTCAAAGAACTCAGTGTGAGTTTTTGGCCACATGGATGCTGAAATTGCCAAGAATGATAGCAGCAGCATAAATGTAAAGAAAGAATGTAAAAGCAGGTAATAAATCCTTCAGTGAATCAAAGGGTGTGACCAAGACATCTAATGGAATAGCAACCTGAAGGCAGAGGCGGCCTTACTTTGGCTCCTCAAGGAAACAAAGATTTTCTTTTTTAACCAAAAGAGGGAGAGGAGCATTGTGATCAGTAATTGCAAACGGAGAGAAAGGGGAAATGCGAGTCCTAAAATCCTGGAGGAAGGCAGTATAGCTTTGTTTTAGAGGAACACCGTGATGCACAGCCTCTGAAGACAGCCAAATTCTTGAAAACCAGAAAGGTTTAGCCATGATAAAAAGGCCATGATGGAGAGCAGAAGGGAGTTGAGGGAAATTGGAAGGGGAGGTGAACCATGAGAGACTATGGACTCTGAAAAACAATCTGAGGGTTTTGAAGGGGCCGG